>NC_042630.1:30130210-30469100 GCF_901001135.1 Rhinatrema bivittatum
CCCTCTCTCTCTCCCCCCCTCTCTCTCTCCCCCCCCCGAGCCCAGGACCCCCGGGCTGACATCCTCTGGCGCCCGTCCTTTTGGCTTTTGCTGGCTCCCACCTGGGCCACAGAGGTGTGGGAGTCACCGGCCACTTCCTGCCCAGCCTACACTTTCCACGTGCAGTCAGAAAGTGGCAGATCGGGATGCGGCTCCCTTCCTCTCGCCATCCTTGGATGGGAAGTGCCACTGGAACAATTAGCCCGCTCCCGTCTTCCGGTGCCCCCTCCCTCATTTGCTGATTTTGATCAGACTAAGACAGTGATTAACAGGGATCTGGCCAGATCCCCTCTCCTGAACGTTGCAAACGGGGGAAGTTCTTGTCATGTCGCCTGCTACCGATTCCGATTAATAACAACTTGCAAGCTAAGCTCCACACCTGCCCGCCCCGATATCTGCGGGGTATCGGTAGAGCTGCATGAAAAGCTTTATTTATTTTTTTACTTATTTATTTTGTCTGTTGGTTTAAGGTAATGAAAACATTGTTCTGGCTTTTAAGGTCTTTTCAGAATGGCTTGATCTGTTACAGGTGAACACGGCATTGGACCCCCCCTCCGCCCCCAATTACCCTACTGCCTATGTCTCCACCATCTCTTGGACCTGTAACTTAATAACTGTATTGATTTATCTATGCGCCCCACCATCATGCTAAATGTACATTAAAATGACTGTTTTTAATGCCAGGATGCGCCTCCATGCCAGGATGTCATCCCAAAAGACACGCCAAAGGTTTTTAATTATTATTATTATTATTATTATTATTATTATTATTATTATTATTACTTTGGTCACCCTCTTTCTGGCCTTACTGATCTCTCCCTGACAGATTCTCACTAAGCAAGGATCAGAGACTAATGGTGACTAAATCTACTATTGAAGTGGTCCAGAATTGTGTGGCTAAATTAAATTCCTTTGAAAGGTGTCTAAAAGGGGTCACTCCCGTTACAGGAGAGTTTGCAGAGAAAGAGAATGTGGGATACTTGTGGATTAGCAGAAGACGGTTCTATAATAAGAATATTGTCCATGTCAAGAGATGTGTATGTATATGTCTGATTGCCTGAAGATTGTTTTAAATGTGCTTATTTAGCAGAAAGGAGGACAACATAAGAATAGTTGGGGGGGGGGGGTGTGCAGTAATTTTCCCTGGCATTTGAAATAAAATACGTGCAGGTATGCACATTTCAGTCCTGCTTTATGCTGTATCTGGAGATTCCAGTATTTGGGGGGGGGGGGGGCATTTTTCCTACGTTTTTCTGCCCCTGGCTGAGTCTTACATTTGGGGAAGACGCCTTGAAAACTGCCTGTAACACACACACACCCACCCTTTCCCCCTGCCCCCTGCAAACCCAGAGTAGGAGCAAAGCCAGCTGGAGAGATTTCTGCTCTCAGCAAGACTGATCTGTGACTTTTTGCAAGAAAAAAAAAAAATCCCGATGGCTCTTTTATTAACATTGCATTCATCTCAGGGAAATAATCTGTCATTATTCTGCGTCTTTCAACCAACCTGGTGATATGACGATTAAAACAACAAACAATATCTATAAAAATACTGTTTTAGTGTATCTTGCCATGATGCTTGTCCGAGATGGCGAGTAATCAAACGTGGTTACATAAAATCACAAAATGGCAACACCATTTATTTATTTTTTTTTTACTGGGAGTTTTTCTTTAACAAACATGATGGTTCCGGCAGGCCAGAATCGAAACGAAGGTGCGAAACGTTTGGTTATAAAGAGCCTCCATGCTCCATTTCAGGCCCTCCAATGTGCTGATTTCTGCAGCAATCAATACTCTGCAGCCGGATCGATGGAAGAGCAAGAAGAAAGCCACCCAGCGCTTGGAAGGAGAGGCCGGGCTGCTCTGTTGGGTCTTCTCCTATCATCTGAGACTTTCTGTACCCTTTGCCACGTTGACAAGCGTTTCTGTCCTGCCTGATTGGAATGGAGGGGGGAAAAAACCCCCAAAACATAAACAGATTTGAAATATAATTTATTTTTTTTTGGCGGGGTGGTGTGGGGAAAGCAAATTAGTCTGCAGGCCTGCATTTGATTGCAAGAGCCCTTAGCAGCTCTGAGGCTGTACAACTTAGTAGATGCAAAAACCCGGGTCGGGGCGTTGGTGTCATCCTTGAGCACCCCTGTTCCCCCTTTCCCCTAAATTCGGTGAAAAAAAAAGAAAAGACAAACCCAGCTTTGCCTAACAGACCCCCACGAATCTTCTTCTACAGCTGACCGAGGACTGGCTGTGTCCATCCTGCTGATCATTCTTTGTGCCCTGACGATGGGTTGGTTTTTTTTTTTTATTATTATTATTATTATTATCATTTTTCTGCTCGCCAGATGAGAGCAAATTGAACCGTTATGGAGCTAAAACTTAATAGAGTCCAATTTGCAGATCCACTAATAGAAATGGAATTTATTAAGATACCTAAAATACAGTAAATGCAAAATGATACATCGGGGCAGCTTAGATTTCGCATCCTGGCTGTCAAAACATTTCATCCAGGGAATGGCAACGAGAAGCTGCAAATTCAATTTTCCTTTTTTCCATTTCCTTTATTTGCAAGGTAAACTCCATTGTGCAACAGTCCTGGGAATGGTTTAAATAATGTGTATGATGTTAAATCAAATTAAATTCTCTTTTTACTTACAGCTACTTTTATGGCGTGGTAAAGGTTAACAGTTTATCACGGGTGAAAATATCTGAGGCTGCAGTGCAATTCACTCTCCTTTTTTTTTTTTTTTTTAATTAAGGCCCTAAATAGAGAGTCAAAAGCGAAGTTCTGCAGTCCTTCGACCGAGTGCACGCCCTGGTATCTCTTTTTGGGGAGGGAGGGTTGGGGGGGGGGGAGGAGAGGGGTCCTAGAAGTCGATGCTTTTCATCAATACCTGTGAAGAGACCTCGGCATGGTGAATATTTTTAGCCAAATAAAATCTGCAGCTTCTTAAAAGGTTTGGGGGATTCCCCCCCCCCCCCCCCCGCCCCCCCTATGTGATTGTCCTTGTAAGAGCAAAGGCATATAAAGAACTTCCTTTTCGTCTATTTATCGATATCTTCTTGAATCTATAGTGTCTCGGAGGTGTTTTATATATCAGCGCACAGGAAATAGTTCAGTTTTCCCCTTCTACCAAAAAAAAAAACAAACCCCAAAACATTTTCACTCGGGAAGGGAGTCAAACTTCTACTATGCAATATTTTGCCGACGTTGTCTGTATTATTTCTTCTCATTTCTTTCCTCCGTGCTGATGGAGGTGCACCATTATGGTTCTTTAAAATAATAATCCAAACTGTTACATACTTTAAAAAAAATTGTGAACACTTTTTTTTTTTTTTTGTATTGTGCGGCGAGTTTCTCACTTTGAGAAGGAAGCTCCAACTTGGAAAGCCCTGTGCCTGCGTAAAGCAGATAAAATCAGGGTCCTGGTCCCTTCTGTTATGCCTTAACGACCCTTGAAGTGGCTGCTAAATTTCTACAGTTGGTGTGTTCAGGTCCCCCGATATTGAGTTTATTGTAAACGGTTTACTTAATCCTGTAAAAATGGTAGCTTTATTTTATTTTATTTTGGAAAAGCTTGTCAGAGAGTTAATAATAGTTCAGCAAGTGCTTCTTCTGATCTGGAAGCCTCAATGCATTGACTGTGTCCTTGTGCCTACACCTATGTATATTAATTTTTTTTTAAATATGTGTTCGTGTCGTCGTAACTGTATCATTCAATCCAGGTGGAATCTGACTAGCACTTTCAGAATTATAAAAACGGATCTGCTACCTTTTCGCTGTGCAGTTTGTCTTCCAACTATCTTTTTTTTTTTTTTTTTTGTCATTTGTATCTTTTTGCATTTTGTTATGGTGAAGATCTTTCAAGAGGTTGCAGTAAAAGAGAGTCAAATATATATATATTATATATATATATATATATATATATATATATATATTTGTTTGAAAAAGGTTTTAGTAGGATTCAGAGGTAAAAATGCAAAGACTTTATACAGTACATATCATCAGAGAAAGGTGTTGCTTGTTTTCTTTGCTGTCCAGTTTAAATATTTTGATTGTAGGTTTTATACACCCACGATATTGAATGCAATTAATAATTTTGTGTTTTTCTACTGTATAGGTAGATACTCAGACTAAACAGAAAAATCTCCTATTTAATAATCTCTCTTACCTAATAAAATTACAATACCTATCAAGTTTTAAAAAATGTTATTTAACATTGAGTAGAGGAAATATTAAATTTCTGTAATGCAATTTTCATTTCTAAAAGGTCAAATTGTATTAAAATAATATCTTATTTCCCTCCGAGCAAGGAATGTCTGGAATGGACCTCAGACTAATATGTCCTTCCCTCTTCTTAAAAAAATTACAAATGAACATTGTCAAAGTATTTTGTGTCTTTAATGGCTGGAAAATGTATTTAAATGTATTCAATGAAGGGTCCAATGTCTCTGCCAAACAGTAAATTGATCAATAAAAAGTAATTAATCAAGTAAATGGTGTTTTAAACTCTGCTCAGGAGGGCTAAAAGCAAATTGATGAGGGGAGTACGCTAAGTATTTTAATATGATCATAGGTGGTTGCACAGGAGGTGTTCTGCTCGTCAGAAGCGATTATGACACTTTATAATTGCAGCCACTCAAATATACAAACACACACACACTGAAAATACTTTATGCACGGGGAAGCAAAGCTACTTGATCGCTTCTAGTTTCCCTTTCATGTCCTGAAAAAGAGAATCCGAAATAACATATTTATCAGAAGGAAATGTACATATGACATTTATAGTCTTAAACTTTTTAAACCATGTATATTGCTGGTTGACTTTTTACAAAATAAAATTGTGACTGTAGCCGACTAATAGGCTTTCAATTGATTACAAAAAAAAAAATGGCCTGCATGCCTAATGCGTTTATATTTCTGCAAATATCTGGAAAAGGAATATAGTTATGAAACTTGTAATATATTTTCATCAGCCCTGGTCCTCTGTTGGAACGTATTTACCATTTTTATAATTGGATTAAAGAAGAGTGGGGCGCTCTGGCGGGACAGTAAATCCGGGAGATAAATGAGCTGTGGGGGGGGGGGGAGAGGTTAGAGAGAAAAGTCAGAATTGCCTGCTGGAATTTTCTGCCCATTCCCCCCCCCCCCTGAATATGAGATATTTAAATGAAGCGGGACTCAGTAAATGTATTGATCAGGGGAAGGGGGGGGGTAGGAGGGACAGAGGCGCCCATCACAACATATGTTAGTGCCGATCTAGCAAAAGGATCATTCTAAAACTACAATCTAAAAAAAAAAAAAAAGAAAAGTGTGAGTTGGTTTCTTTGACTTAAAAGTGAGGGGGTAATGTTTGCCTATGACGGAGAACCAAGCAAGGGCTCACCGGTCTCTCTTTCTCTCTCTCTCTGTTTGTTTTTTTTCCTTTTAGATTATGAATACCCACTTGAGCACACCTAAGGTTTCTGCTCTGATGCAGGAGAAAGCATCACCTGCAGTCTTGCAGTGTTTAGGAACAGCTCCCTTTGAGGGGGATTTTGCCCTTGCATTGCGGCCTTCTGGGTGCCGCTGCCAGATTTCAGCACTCTCGGCCTTGGACAGCTCCTGCTCGGTTGCGCGGGCCGCACCGCCGGGCCAGAGCTGGAGGGTGGAACTAGGGGCGGGGGGGGGGCTTCTCCAACCCCCGCGCAAGGGGGCAGATCTTGCCTCCCTTTAAAACAAACAAACAAATTAGATTGAGAGTAACACGCTTTGCATTTACCTTGGTTATAAGAAAACAGGGCAGTAAGTGTGAGTAGCTTGAGGACTTGGCACTGGAAGGACAGCGGAGGCCCTCGAGTCCTTCCAACGTCCTTTATTGCCCAGGGTCTTTGGAAATTATTCAAATTTACCTGCGCTGCAAACCAATAAATCCAGTAGAGTAGGCAGAAAAGCATAACCGAAGCCGAAACGACACAGGTTGGTTTCGCAGAAACCCTAATAATTCTTTGTATGTTTATGCGTTATACGTTTGAGATTGTGTTTGTTTGTTTGTTTGTTTGTTTTTTAATACATTGACTTGTCTACAACTTGAGCCGAAAAAGAGATCAGCACCAGCACACCAGGCACTTTGCAAAATATAGTGGTGTGAGCATCTTACATTCCAAAACCACCTACAAAAAATACCCCCCCCCCCCCCCACACACGAATATTTGTTAGAAAGGGACTCTCGCGTGCGATGATGATCCTTTCTACTGATATAGGGTGGTTTTATGAGGAGTGTTTGAGTTGTAGGTATTGTGTTACTGAGCGGGTCTGAGCAGGGCTCTGAGGGTGGTACCCGTTTATCGCATAAGGTTTTCCCCTAACATTTTCCTGATCGTATCGGGTTTTGCGTGCATTGGGGTTTGGGATGAGACACGGCTGTGCAGGGGAAGGGTAGATTCTTCTATTACCTGTATATACAGTCACTCCAGGACGATGACAGCTACAGTAGTGAGAGACTGAGGCAGGCGGCCTTGCGGAATAACCATGCAATGCAGCAGAATTTAGTCTGGATTGACAACGGGACTTCTGTTATAATGTTTTGCTGTTTGTTTGTTTTCCTATAAGCGTGTTAGCTGTTTTATAAGTGCAGGGAAAGTTGTAGCTCTTACAAAGGAAAAGGAGCCCGCCGGGGCCGAAGGGTTTCCCCCCCCCCCCCCCCCCTCTACCTTCATCAGCGAGAGGTAATTAAGAGGGTTCCCTGGATCGCCCTCAGCCATCACCCCTGTCACTGTCCATTTCCTCGGACAGGAGCCATCCTCGACGGTGCATGCTAGTGCAACTTCTCTATTCCCACTTCCTCCCAAGCTCTCTCTCTCTTCTTGCTTCCTGAAACCTGGGGACGATTGAAGGGGAAGACACAAGCAAACTAACGTTAATAAAGCTGGTGTCTTTTTTTTTTTTTCTTTTCTTCTGAAATCCCTAGAATAGCAAGCAATGAAATCATGTATTTCTTTACTGATGTAAAATGGTCGTGGCAGATTTCGGCATGTTTATATAGATCTATATCCATATGCCTGCGTATATCTAGCGCTATATCTGTATCCCACGGGGCTGATTTTTCAAGTGCCTTGATAGATAGATAAATAGATAGTTTCCACTGCCTGTGCCTTGAACCTTGTCCTGCGTGCGCTTCCAGCCAGCCCTACAGCCTGTGCGATTCCACCACTGTCCTGTCCGCACTGTTTAAACTTCTGATAATTAAGTATCCCATTGTTATTTCGCTGTTCGAAACCAGAAGAAATTGCACAAGGATATTACTATTTAAGACCTGTTGTTGGCTGCTCTTCTATGGACTTTTTTTTTTTTTTACCTAATGCAACAAAAACAGCCATCTAGATTTTTTTTTTTTTTTTTTGGACAAGATTTCTACTGTTCTGTGATTTCGGCTGAATTTGCCACCGATGCGTTTGAGAAAATAAAAAAAAAAAGGGTACAGTAAATACCAAGCAGTAAGGGGGTGTAGACGAAACTTTTTAACAGAGTCCCCTTTTGCAATGGGGGTTAGATCTCCTTTGTCCACCACTGCCTTTTGTCCACCCTCCAAGGAAACATCAAATGGACAAGTCAGGCCGCTGACCCTTATGGAAATCACCTCGCCGGTAATTTGTCCCTTCCCTTCCCCACAGAGCTCGTCTGCCTCTGCTTGACTGCTCACTTGTCTTCCCTGCTCCAGGAGCTGTATCTATATTTATTAAACCGGCCCTTTAATGCATTCTCCTCTAATAGTGATATATTATACACCGATTCTTTAATCTGTTGATTAATTTCAGCAGTGGCCAGGCGCCTGCTTCGACTTTTTATCACACTGTAGGATTAGCAGAAAAGAGAGAGCGAGAGAGAGAGAGAGAGAGAGAGAGATGTTACCAAATTAACTCGCATGCAGGCGAGCCTTGTTAGCGAATATTAGAGGCTCCCCCCCTTCCTTATCAAGATTAATAATGAAATCCTTTTCAGTATAATTTATACTCAGAAAAGCAATTGCAAAGCACTCTTTTTTTTTTCTCTCGGCGCTTGTGTTCACTGTGGATCTTTTAAAACCGTGATTTAAAACTATTTGCTGGCTAAAATGATAAATCTGTTACTTTCTTGGTTTTCGCAGAAAAAAAAAACCCCCCCAAACATAAAAACATACCTTCTTGGTCTTTATCGCTACCATTTTGGATCAGAATAAATATATTCTGATATATTCTGTTCCTGTCTCAGCCGGGGGCGGCTGAGACAGGAACAGCCCCCCCCCCCCCCCAGAAAAAAAATAAAAAATGTAAATAAAATAAAGTCTGAGCAGCGATGGGGAGAAGTCTCAGTTTGTATAGAGAAAGCAGATTTTGAAGGCTTTTCCTTCTGAACTGCAATCCCGCTTTCTGTGCTCCTGGCCCCGGTTTACAGGCTGAAGGCACTTGGAAACCCCCAAACTCTCCCTGGTGGAGGAAGGGAGATGGGTTCTGCGGCTCGGTTTGAGGGGGGGGGGGCTGGGGCTGATGAACGCGAAGGGGCGCAGCCCCCAGATGCTCTGTAAAGGAGGGAGGGCTGGCACCCAGGCCTGAAAGGGTTACCTCAGGTTGGGATTGGATTGTACATCTGTCAGATTTTAGGCTGCGGTGACGTGTGGAAGCAGGAAACAGGAGTGTTGGGTACGAAAAGAAAGAAATCGATGCGCCTGGCTGTGAGGGTTGAAAGCAGCAGCCAAGCAGGGCAGTAATCTCCGGAGAGGCAAGAGATCAGAGGAAGGGCTGGAGCCTTGGGTCAACGAAAGGGGGGGGGTGGGGGGTGCTGGAGCCGAGCAGGACCCCCAGATCTCTGCAGATCCCGAGCCCTCCCCCCCCACCCCCGGCGAGCATGGCAGCCCCCGCAGCCCGAGCTCTTGGCGGGGGGATTCTTGCTCCGAGCACCGAGAAGGAGACCGGGGGAGGGGGAGTCTGGTGTCAGCCTTAATTGGGTAAGTCAAGGTTGAAGGAAGATCTTTTTCTTCTCTCCCCCCCCCCCCCCTTTATCTCCAGAAAACAAATACAGCATCAAATAAAGGAAGGTTGCAACACTCAAGTTGGCCATCCTTCCCTCCCCCTACTTCTCCGCCGAAATCATTACCTGCACAGCTGGGAGAGGCAGAAAATCGGGATTCTGCGTCCTTCCAGAGAAACAAAGCCCGGGGCCAGGGCCAGGGGGAAGCAGCTTATTCTAACTTTTTTTTTTGCATTTGCATTTGCTGCTCTGCTCTTGGATGCAGTCGGTGCTGGCACCATTTCTTGCCGGGGCTTGTACTGTAAGCGTGCAAACTGCGCTTGCCCTTGTCGTTTTTATTATTATTATTATTATTATTATTTTTAAAGGGGGAAGATGCTCCTCTTTTCTCTACAGTCAGAAGGGCATTCGCGGTAGATGTGGCTGCGGGGGCTTCTTACATCCTCTCTCTCTCTGCACCGGTTCCCGTTTCTGGACTCGGCAGGATCCTCTCCCCAGGACGCTGCTCCTTCAGGGCTGGCAGGCGCCGAGATTCACTCGGACCCCCCTAGACCTCAGCCCTCCCAGGGCGCGATTGATGACCGGCAGGCCAGTTAAGAGGAGGCTGCACTAGCCCGCAGACATGAATGCCCAGTTGGCCCTGGAGAGCGCGGGTGACATGGGCAGCCATGACCAGGAGCTGATGCATAGCCAGGGCAGGACTTTGCACGCCTCCTTGCCCAGGGCTTCCCTCGTCTCCAGCATGGCCTCGGTGCTGGATGACGGCGACTACCCGCGCCCGGAGCATCATCATCATCATCCCTTGGCTACCTCTCTGCATCCTGGGCTCGGGTTCGGAGGCGACTCTCCGACGGGCTCGGCCAATAGCTACACCACCCTAACTCCCCTCCAGCCCTTGCACGACAAGTTCCACCACCAGCACCACCACCACCACCAGTGTCTACCTGTTGGCAACGTCATTGGGAGCTTTACCCTCATGAGGGAGGACAGGGGTCTGGGACCCCCTGGTAACTTTTACAGCCCCTACCACAAAGACCTAAGCGTGGGCCAGAGCTTGTCCGCCTTACCCAGTCCTAACCTGACCACCATGCACAGCTATGGCCATGCCAACGGGCACTTGACCAGCGAGAAGATGATGACCGCCAACAGCTTCGACGCCCATTCCCCAATGTTCGGGAGGATCGAGCAGCACTTTCCCAGGGAATTGTCACCGCCGCCCAGCTCCAGTATGGGGTCCCCCAACAGCCTGAGCCAGCACCCCTACAGCCACCCCAGGCATGAGATGCACCGCAGGCCGAACCCTGCCATGCCCTCCCCGACCAGTGGCCTCTCCGGCCAGCTGGAGGAGATCAACACCAAAGAGGTGGCCCAACGCATCATCGCGGAGCTGAAGCGCTACAGCATCCCCCAGGCCATCTTTGCAGAACGAGTCTTGTGCAGGTCCCAGGGAACCCTGTCGGACCTCCTCAGGAACCCCAAGCCTTGGAGCAAGCTGAAGTCGGGGAGAGAGACTTTCAAACGGATGTGGCGGTGGCTTCAGGAGCCCGAGTTTCAAAGGATGGCAGTTTTAAGGTTAGAAGGTAAGATATTTTACACGCATGATGCGGGTCTCTTCCTTCAACAACACAGGAAAACCAACTTCCATTTTATTTGCGGTTGCATATGCTTCTAGGCTACATATCCTAAGACCTAGGACCAAGTAATAAGGTACACGTCTGCTTTAAAGCTTTTAAATCTGAAAAAAAAAAAAAAAAAGTCTTCATTAAAAATTGGGCGCACGGAGCCTCTGCAATCTATGGGTGGGCTTTCAATTTCTTTCTGTGTTTCCCTGTGTTGTTTTCGGAGAGGGTCGATAACCTGCGCCTGGAGTTCTTAACCCACCTTCTCTGCTTCTGACTGTAGCCCTGGAGGTCTGTTACAGAACCCACTGCTGACACCATGCAAAGGCCGCACACCCTTCCCCTTCGCTTAAAGCAGCAGTGCCGGCAAAGCAACGCTGACTAATTACAACTCCAAAGCAGCCCGAGCCTCCCTGTTTTTGTCCCGTCTACTATTCCTGCTTATCATTTCTATAGCGCTGCTACAGGTAGGCAGGGGCTGTACACATACACATAAGAACAGTTCCTGCTCCTAGAGCTTACAGCCTAGTCAAGTCAGACTAACAGGACCAATAAAAGACGTTTCAGGTTTTCCTTTCAAAGTAAATTCCTGAGCTTATTCTGCTCAGAATTAGCAAAGCATGGATTCTCCATGAACAGATAACAAGGAAGGGGGCTTTAAAAAAAGAGAAACACAACAGACTTTCTAAAAAAAAAAAAAAAGCCGCCCGATTTTTATCCAAAAAGTGTGTGGAGAAAAAAGTCCCAGGACATTAGGACACACACACAAAAAAAGCCCAGGGCTAAGATTAAAAAAAAAAAAAGAAAGAAAGAAATTAACGAAATAGCGAATCAGGCAAATGGTTCTCTTGACGAATCTAGCTGGTACTGCTGCTTTAAATATACTTCCAGAACTAATGCTAATACGGGTTCCTTTTTCATGTTTAAATTATTCAAACCAAAGAGGATGAAATCATACTATTTATTAAAGATGGATATTTTTTTTTCCTGGTGCAACTTGGAAGTTTACATCTCACATCATTAACACCCTGGGTTCAGAGAGAAATCTGCTGCAGGATCTTGCTTTCCTTCTACATTTTGCCTGAGTCCAGCTGCCGAGGTCTGGTCTGCTACCCCGTGGTATGGGGGAAAGAG
This sequence comes from Rhinatrema bivittatum, assembly GCF_901001135.1. Taxonomy (NCBI): domain Eukaryota; kingdom Metazoa; phylum Chordata; class Amphibia; order Gymnophiona; family Rhinatrematidae; genus Rhinatrema; species Rhinatrema bivittatum. Next base: position 30,141,983 of record NC_042630.1, read on the forward strand.
GGAGGGGGGGGGGGTATCAGCTCCTGAACTGAGGGGATAGGGCTTGCAGCCATTGGCACGATGACCCCTTGCAATCCCCGGTCTTCTTGTTGGACAGTTTGTGCATCTACGGCAAGGTGGGCTTAGCATTTATTCGGTGTGTCCGGTAGGACCTGGTTTTGCCAGGTATGCAGCAGTCATGGATTTTGTCGCAGCCTTTGCTGAAGGGTTTCCAGGGAACTGGCACAGGTGGGCGCACTGTGGTGGCTAATGGCTCTGAAGAGCTGAAAGTTGCAGGATATAGCCTTGGACCTTTTTCTTTAAAGGCGGGTGTGAGTATGTGGATTTCATGAAACGTAGAGGGTCCATGTTTTTCGAACATTTTGCCTTTATTTTACTGATGTCTTCTGGCCCTCACAGCTCCTCGGCCATAGCCCCAGTCACCTACTGATGGATATGGATGGAGTTGAGCGTGATAGGTGGAAGCAACATGGACCTTTTTCTTGTAGCTTATCATGGGTTCTTTTAGAGCCATGACTGTCCCATTCCCGTAACATTCATGTTTCATTAAACTCCATTTCAAACATGGACACACAGATAAGAACTGCTTGGTTCAACCAGTCTGCCTATTTCTGCCTGCCCACTGGGCTGTCACAGGCAATCTCTGGTCTCGTCTCTCACCCCCCCTCCCTAAGGCCCCTTTGGGTTTGTCCCATGCATGCCTGAATTCTGCCACTGTTTTACCTCCTACCAGCTCAGCTGGAAGTCTGTCCCAACCAACACCTAGAGCTGGATTTAGGCACAGGCAACATAGGGACTTGCTGAGGGCACCAGATTCTGAAGGCACCAAAAAAACCGGGATTTCCAAGGCAAAACCCTCCTACAACCAGTCTTCTGCCTGTGGGCACCATAATCTTCAATCTGGCCCTGCCACCACCCTCTCACTATTCCTAGAAGACTGAGCTATCAGAACTGGTGAGCCTCTGGTAGGAACAGGTCCAGAAACTTGAGGAATAAGTGTTGGATCAAGGGAGAACGCTAGATGTAGTGTACTTGGATTTCAGCAAGGCCTTTGACACGGTTCTGCACATAAGACTTATAAATAAATTGTGCGCCCTTGGTATGGATCCTAGAGTGACTGACTAGGTTAGAAACTGGCTGAGTGGGAGGCGACAAAGAGTAGTGGTAAATGGAGTTTTCTCTGGGGAGTGGGATGTTACTAGCAGTGTGCCTCAGGGTTCAGTCCTTGGACTGTTTCTTTTCAACATTTGTGTGAGCGACATAGTGGAAGGTTTGTCTTCTTGCCAATGATACCAAAATCTGTAACAAGGTGGACAGCCAGAAAGGAATGGAAAACATGAAGAGGGATCTAGCAAAGCTCAAGGAATGGTCTAGGGTCTCACAGCTAAGATTTAATGTTAAAAAATGCAGATTCATGCATTTAGGATGCAAAAACCCAAGGGAAAGGTACAGTATTGGAGGTGAAATTCTTCTAAGCACGAAAGAGGAGCGAGATTTGGTGGTAAATATATCTGACGATCTTAAGGTGGTTAAACAGGTGGATAAAGTGATGGCAAAAGCCAGAAAAATGCTTAGCTTCATAGGGAGAGGAATGGTCAGCAGAAAAAGGGAGATGATATTGCCCCTGTATGGGTCTGTGGTGAGACCTCACTGGGAATACTGTGCACAATTCTGGAGACCGCACCTTCAGAAGGATATAAACAGGATGGAGTCTGTCCAGAGGGCGGCTACTGAAATGGGCAGTGGTCTTCATTCTAAAGCATATCAAGCAAAGATCTAAACATGTATACCCTAAAGGAAAAGTGAGATAGGGAGGATATGATAAAGACATTGAAATATCTCAAGGTTTCCATGCACAGGAGGTGAGCCTTTTTCAATGGAAAGGAGACTCTGGAACGAGGGTCATGAGATAAGATCGAAAGGGGGTAGACACAGAAGTAATCTAATGAAATATTTCTTTACAGAGAGGGTGGAGGATGCATGGAGGTGGTAGAGACAAAACTTATATTTGAATTAAAGAAAGCATGGGATAAACACAGGGGATCTCTGGTTGGGCGAATGGGAAGACTGGAAGGGCCATGGTATTTTTTTTTAATTATTATTATTATTGTTGGGTTTTTTTTTAAATCAGAAAGCCTTCATTTGCCAGTCACTTAAGGCCTTTTGCTTTTCTCCAAATCAAAGTATGATACAGCATGTCTCGAAGTGATCCTGCTGAGCCTTGAGAAATCATGAGCACACAGTACAGGAAGTAACTCAAACCCCACTTTCTTAACTCTGACCCTATAACCTGACTGATGATTTCACAGCACATTCCTGTCTCACTGAGGAATCTACTTCAGGGAATAAATATTTCCACATTACATTTTCCAGTCCAAGGCCTCTAGTATGGATCCTCATGTTAGGTCATCAGTAATGTCACTCTTAAACAGGCTGGCTCTCTGCACATCAGCTGGATTGCACGTTAAAGTGCCACTGGTCATCCTGAAAGTGGAAAGTCAGCTTTAGTTTGATTGCATGGTTATGTCATCTCCCGCAAGTCCGAGATAGTGGCGGATCTCCTATTAATGACGCCTCTGACTGGCAGGTATTAATTTCTCGGTTTGGACTTGAGTTTCTTCTGTTAATGGAAGAGACTCTGGAAGGCAGAGGCCTAGTAGGTTTGTGGCCTAGGAATGGGTTTACCCATCCTCCGCCACTCCAGACAGTATCATCATAGTGGTTTAGAGACTAAATACGGCACCCCTTGCTGCCATGAGCCAGGCTCCGCCTGCTGCTGCGATTTCCGGAGGTAGGTTGCTGTGTGTGTGCTCAGGCGAGTCGGATATTCATTTAGTGTTAGCATCACTGGAATACCCAAAATGAGAGAGCAGCACCATTGCCGGGCAGACTTTGTGTCACGACTGTCTTTCTTTTTATTAGCTGTCCTACTCGGAATGGTCTCTCTCTATCCTCATGCACCGTGGAGATCTAATGGTTTTCCTATGGGAATTAACTTTCCTACTTTTGCTGATGACTCTTCATAACAGTTTCTTGTTGGCAAACAGTTATATTTGAGGTTTGGCGATGTGGAGAATTCAGTCCATTGGGAGCTGGGCTAAGTGCACCAGCTCCTTTGGCATTGGTCACGGTTATGGTCACCATCACAACAGACCCTGCTTTGTGACTTTGATGATGGACTCAGCATGGGAAAGGCCAGGGTTCAAGGAGCTTGGCAAATGAGCTGCTCTCTCACTCCTAGAGAAGGTCCATCCATGGGAGGGTTAAGGCAGGGTTAGTGTGAGGGAACCTGCCATTGCTGCTGCCTGGGCGGTACCTTATAATCCCACCTTCAGGACCCCAAAGGACCGTCTAAAGTGGCTTATAACATATTCCAGTACAATTCATAATTATAATATACAACATACTAAAATACATTTTCTAAATATGGCTTCAACACAGTTAAGAAAAAACAACCCAACAACTCTCAATTCAAAACAATAATCAAGAAATAAAATCTGAATACCCTCCTCTCTCACTCACTCCTCTCACTACAAAATGGGGAAGTCAAGTCTACAATTTGAACAGGAATACCAAAAAACTAAACTGAATTTTATTCAGTTATTAAACTTAATTTCCTGCCAGCTGTTAATACAATCCAGTGGCTTACAAAAAATACCAAGATGATTTATATATTAATACAGTGTTAAAAGATCAAAAAGACAATAGTGACCACATAGATTACCCAAATGAATAAACTGAGACCATCATAAAACACCCTTCGCCAGAGAGGATCCCCTCCCTCCCTGTACTACCTCCCTACCAAAGGACCATATGTTCTGTCATAGGGCAGAGTGTGTGTGTCTGTGTGAGTGTTTGTGTATGTATGTGTGTGTGTGTGTTTATGTGAGTGACTGTGTGTGTGCGAGTGTGTTTGTGAATATGTGTGTGTGTGTTTGTGTGAGCGAGTGTATGTGAGTGTGTTTATGTGTATGTGAGTGTGTTTGTGAATATGTGTGTGTGTGTTTGTGTGAGCGAGTGTATGTGAGTGTGTTTATGTGTATGTGAGTGTGTTTGTGAATATGTGTGTGTGTATGTTTGTGTGAGCGAGTGTATGTGAGTGTGTTTATGTGTGTGTGAGTGTGTTTGTGAATATGTGTGTGTGTGTTTGTGTGAGCGAGTGTATGTGAGTGTGTTTATGTGTATGTGAGTGTGTTTGTGAATATGTGTGTGTGTATGTTTGTGTGAGCGAGTGTATGTGAGTGTGTTTATGTGTGTGTGAGTGTGTTTGTGAATATGTGTGTGTGTGTTTGTGTGAGCGAGTGTATGTGAGTATGTTTATGTGTGTGTGAGTGTGTTTGTGAATATGTGTGTGTGTATGTTTGTGTGAGTGAGTGTATGTGAGTGTGTTTGTGAATGTTTGTGTGTGTTTGAGTATTTCATGCTCAAGAGGTGTAGAAAACTGAGGGCCAGATTAATTTTTAAATTTGTAAAATTTCAGGGAAAAGTTGAGCCAAAAACCCCTCGCTGCTCAGCTGCCTCTTTTCCAAGCTGAAGAGCCCTAACCCTTTTAACCTTTCTTCAAAAGGAAGACGTTCCACCCCCTTTATCCTCTATAACTTTTCTAGTTCTGCTTTAACTTTTTTTTTGAGATGGGGTGACCAGAGCCACCCACAAGTACTGTGTATGTGTGCAGTTCATCTCAAAGAAGATAAAGCAGAACTGGTCACATTATGGCTCGGTACAGAGGCAACGTGATATTTTCGGTTTTATTCTCCATTCCTAACATTCTTTGCTTTTTTGATCGCCGCCGAACACTGAGCAGAGGATTTCAACATATTGCCCACAGGGACCCCAAAGTCCTTTGTCCAGGCTGGTGAAAACCTAACGTGGAGCCCAACACTTGTGTATCTGCAGCCGGGGTTGTTTTCTCTATGAGCTTCCCTTTGCATGCCCACATTAAATTCCGTCTGCCATTCAGTTGCCCAGGCTCCTACTCTCAAAGATCCTTCTGCAGTTCCTCACAATCTGCTGCCATTTCAACAACTTTGAATAATTTTATGTCCTCTGCAAATGTAATCCCCTCACCCACTGTTCCCTTTTCAAAATCATTGACGAAAGGGTTAAACAGCACCGGTTCCAGTACCAATCTCTATGGTATTCCAGTAATGACCTTTCTCCATCTGACCGTTCAGTCCTACTCTCTGTTTCCTTTCTTTTAACTGGTTACCAGACCACAACAGGACATTGTCCTCCATGAGTAGTCTCTCATGGAGGACTTTTTCCAATGCTTCCTGAAAATCCAAATACACTATATCAACTGGCTCACCTTCAAAAAACTCTAATAGATTTGTAGGACAAGACTTCCCTTTGCTAAAACCATGTAGACACTTCCTCATGAAGCCATGTCTATCTACACCGTATGGCCAGTAATTTTGTTTTTAAGAATCGGTTCTACAATTTTTCTTAGCACCAACATCAGGCTCACCGGTCAATAATTTCCTGGATCATTCCCTGAAACCTTTTTGAAAAATTGGTGTTATACTGGCCACCCTCCAGTCTACAGGAATTGTAGCTGTTATAAATGATAGATTGCAGATTACTAGTAATAGGTCTGCCATTTCATATTTGAGTTCTATCAGAACTTTGGGGTGAATACCACCTGGTCCTGGTGATTTGTTACTCTACAGTTTGTCAGTTTGATCTTTTAAATCTTCCATTATCACAGAGATTAGCTTCACTTGCTCAGAATCATTACTGTCAGTATTTTCACGTAAAAGTCCGCACAATATCTTTTTCCAGACATTTTCCTTGCACAAATGTATTTCTGGGGACAATTTTCCCTTCCTGAAAGGGCCATAAATTAAATATTGGGATGAAAGATGCACTATTTCAGCATAACCTAGCAATAGGCGACAGCTGAAAAAGATCAAGTGCCTATCAAGTCTGCCCAGATATTCCTGTCCACACTGCTAAGGCTACATCCCAGCTGCCAGCCATAGTCTGACTGCCTGTAGGATGTCGCTCCTAATCCAGGATTGTTTTTCTCATTTTCCTCTTTAGCACGCTATCATCTTGGGCAGACACAAGTTCCTCCATCTTGTTCACACCCACTACCCCTCCCTTCCCATACGTAACCACAAAGCTTTGTAATAATCTAAGTTGCTACCAATATTAGTGTGGCAGATGCCTGAACATCCTGCTGCCTGGTTCCCCTGGGTATCCCCACCAGACAGACCCAGCTATGCGAGTGCCCGCATTTCCACCAGAAACGCTAGTTAGAATTTCAGAACTTGCAGCCTGCCAGGCAGACAAGGCTGCTAAGCCGTTTTGTTTTTTTGTGGCCTTCATATTACCCAGGTGGCCATTCACTCCAGCAGCCCCCAACACTCACTGCAGAATCATTTCAGGGGGGATTTTAAACACCTTTAACCCATGCTTACAATCCATGCTTCCCTTCCCTCACCGCCTTGAACTCCATCACCGGAGGGGCGCTTCGGGAGGGCGTTCCATGCTTGCACCACCCTTTCCGAGAAAATACCTTTCCTGACATTGCTTCCCCACCTCCCCACCTCAGAGCCTCACTGCATGACCCTTTCTTTCCCTGGAAAACAAGCTTTATTTCTTGTGTACAATTAATACTCTTCAGGTATTTTAACACCTGTATCAAACCTTATTTATTTAAAAGGATGTATTTTACCCGCACAGATCCAAGGTTCTTGGCGGGGCTCAGAGAAATACGCATGAAAATAATAATAATAATAAGAAAAACATCCCAAAGAAAAACCAAAATGACATCAGAGCAGCGCTACGGAATAACAAAGCAGCCCCGAAATGACCTCGCAAACTCCATGATATCAGGAAGGCCCCCATTATCATATTTCTCATAATTACTGTGACCTCCTGAAGAATAACAGTCAGTGATGCGCAAACATTGCTGAAACTACCCAAAGCGTAAGCATGCTGTGCATGCCATGTCCAGTAACCTAGTCGGAAAGCCTCTAGCTTCCTGCTTGACTATTTAGGTTGAACTAGAAAAAAACAAGGCTTGTGAGTTCCCCCCCCTCCCCCTCCATCTACTACTAACCAACAAACAACTTACAGGGTTAATGTGCCTATATGGCACTCTCCTGTATCATATGTTGTGGTGTACGCCGCTAAACAGGCTGTGTAATCCACTTAAATATAATCATATACCATCATCGTATGTTTCACCTGTGTAAGCCATCTTTTTTTTTTTTTTAATAGATTTTTCCTTTGCACATAAAATAATGTTAAAAGATTGCACTCTCCCTGCAACTTTCACCAAGGGACTCTTTAAAGTGAATGTCCGCATCTCTTATCTCATAAGTCCATGCAGGGTCCTTCCGTTGTTACGATTTAAATCCAAGGGTCACTTTCCCAATCAGTTGGCTTATGTAGTGCACAGACAGATTCCCCGGCGTTGTTCCCTTCCGGGGTACTGCCCGGCACTGCCAGTGTTTCGACGAACACCGTCTGCCTCAGGGGCCGGGGAGAGCTCAATGCGTTTCATATCATTCAGTCCGCGCCGCTCAATATGGCACCATATTAAGATAAGTGATTCGGGACATTCACTTTAAATAGTCCCTTGGTGAAAGCTGCAGGGAGAGTGCACTTTTTTAACATTATTTTATGTGCAAAGGAAAAATCTTTAAAAGAAGGATGACTTACACAGGTGAAACATACAATGATGGCATATGATTATATTTAAGTGGATTACACAGCCTGTTTAGTGGCGTACACCACAACATATGATACCGGAGACTGCCATATAGGTATTTAGGTTGAATGCCTGCTCAAATAGGTTAAGTCTTTAAAACCTATAAGTGCAGCTCAAATCCCCTTCCTGTCTCCTCTCCTTCAGGGTCTACATTATTTACCTCCTTAAGAATCATCTCATTGGGGCTTCTGGTGGAGGCCCAGTACCATTTTGGAGCCCTTCTCTGGTCCGCCTGCATCCTGTCTCTGTCTTCCTGGAGGTATGGCCTCCAGAGCTGGAAATGGTACTCCGGATGAGGCCTCACCAACGACCTGTGCGACATAACCGCTTCGGGTTTCTACCGATTGCCGTCTGCCCCTCCGTTCGTGCCCCAGGAATATTTCCGTCCTTGTCCACTTGCCTTATTGCACTGTCTCACCACCTCGAAATCTGGGTCTCTCTCTCCCACTTTATGGGGAGCAGTAGCTCACCAACACCTAGCCTCCATCCTCCATCATGTACCGCGCCCTCTGACTTCTGCACCCCAAATGCACAACTCTGCGGTTTTTGGGGGGGGCTGTTTTTTTTAGCTGACCACTCCTCAAGCTTTCCTAGGTCGCTCCGTATTCTGCCCGCTCCTGGCAGATCTTAGTGCCATCTGTCCGTCCCCTGAAGCAAGCCCCTCACCATCTCTCTCTTTTTCAGAGCAAACTCCTCTATGATCTGCTGGTTCCTTCCGAGTGTCCTGGACTGGCCACTGGGGGAAAGGGGACGCTGGGGCTCGATGGACAAATTAGGCTGACCCGGAGTGGCATTTTGCATGCCCTTATGTTCCCCATTTAACACTCCGCTCTGTCATCGAGCGCGCAACGGGGTTCTAAGCCAGTGCAGCCCCCCCAGGTGGCTGAGTCGATTTGTGAGCTTCCTGTGCAGCTTTGCTATAATCCAGTGCCCACCCTTGCTTTTTACAGAGCAAACAGACTTCTGATCTATTTAGAACTTTTTACTTTTTTGCCCTGATATTGGCCCTGGCACCGCTGGCTGCTGTCAATGACTTACTGACGATTATGCCAGGAGAGGGAGGACCTTGCAGGCTCCGGGTTCTAATCATGCACCCACTCATCTGTTGTGAAAGAAATACAAGGCTATTGGCTTGGTCTCAATTCACTCTGATGGACTTTTTTTTACTTCTACTGATGCTGCAATTAATTGGGAAATGTGGATTTAAGAATCATCAGTACAAAGATAAAAGAAACAACTGAGTGTGCAGAGGACCTGCATAGTGTTAGGGGTACTCTCCCTCTGATCCAGTACTGACCCAGTGTCCCAGCATGGTGTTAGGGGACACTCTCCCTCTGATCCAGTACTGTCCCAGTGTCCCAGCATGGTGTTAGGGGACACTCCTCCCTCTGATCCAGTACTGTCCCAGTGTCCCAGCATGGTGTTAGGGGTCACTCCTCCCTCTGATCCAGTACTGACCCAGTGTCCCAGCATGGTGTTAGGGAACACTCCTCCCTCTGATCCAGTACTGACCCAGTGTCCCAGCATGGTGTTAGGGTACTCTCCCTCTGATCCAGTACTGCCCCAGTGTCCCAGCATGGTGTTAGGGTACTCTCCCTCTGATCCAGTACTGACCCAGTGTCCCAGCATGGTGTTAGGGGACAGTCCTCCCTCTGATCCAGTACTGACCCAGTGTCCCAGCATGGTGTTAGGGTACTCTCCCTCTGATCCAGTACTGCCCCAGTGTCTCAGCATGGTGTTAGGGACACTCTGCCCTCTGATCCAGTACTGACCCAGTGTCCCAGCATGGTGTTAGGGGTCACTCCTCCCTCTGATCCAGTACTGACCCAGTGTCCCAGCATGGTGTTAGGGGTCACTCCTCCCTCTGATCCAGTACTGACCCAGTGTCCCAGCATGGTGTTAGGGGTCACTCCTCCCTCTGATCCAGTACTGTCCCAGTGTCCCAGCATGGTGTTAGGGGTCACTCCTCCCTCTGATCCAGTACTGACCCAGTGTCCCAGCATGGTGTTAGGGAACACTCCTCCCTCTGATCCAGTACTGACCCAGTGTCCCAGCATGGTGTTAGGGTACTCTCCCTCTGATCCAGTACTGCCCCAGTGTCCCAGCATGGTGTTAGGGTACTCTCCCTCTGATCCAGTACTGACCCAGTGTCCCAGCATGGTGTTAGGGGTCAGTCCTCCCTCTGATCCAGTACTGACCCAGTGTCCCAGCATGGTGTTAGGGGACACTCTCCCTCTGATCCAGTACTGACCCAGTGTCCCAGCATGGTGTTAGGGGACAGTCCTCCCTCTGATCCAGTACTGACCCAGTGTCCCAGCATGGTGTTAGGGTACTCTCCCTCTGATCCAGTACTGCCCCAGTGTCTCAGCATGGTGTTAGGGACACTCTCCCCTCTGATCCAGTACTGACCAGTGTCCCAGCATGGTGTTAGGTGACACTCCTCCCTCTGAAACAGTACTGACCAGTGTCCCAGCATGGTGTTAGGGGACACTGCTCCCTCTGAACCAGTACTGACCAGTGTCCCAGCATGGTGTTAGGGGACACTCCTCCCTCTGATCCAGTACTGACCCAGTGTCCCAGCATGGTGTTAGGGGACACTCCTCCCTCTGATCCAGTACTGACCCAGTGTCCCAGCATGGTGTTAGGGACACTCCTCCCTCTGAGCCAGTACTGACCAGTGTCCCAGCATGGTGTTAGGGGACACTCTCCCCTCTGATCCAGTACTGACCCAGTGTCCCAGCATGGTGTTAGGGGACACTCCTCCCTCTGATCCAGTACTGACCCAGTGTCCCAGCTTGGTGTTAGGGGACACTCCGCCCTCTGATCCAGTACTGACCCAGTGTCCCAGCATGGTGTTAGGGACACTCCTTCCTCTGATCCAGTACTAACCCAGTGTCCGAGCATGGTGTTAGGGGACACTCCTCCCTCTGAGCCAGTACTGACCCAGTGTCACAGCTTGGTGTTAGGGGACACTCCGCCCTCTGATCCAGTACTGACCCAGTGTCCCAGCATGGTGTTAGGGACACTCCTTCCTCTGATCCAGTACTAACCCAGTGTCCCAGCATGGTGTTAGGGGACACTCCTCCCTCTGATCCAGTACTGACCCAGTGTCCCAGCATGGTGTTAGGGGACACTCTCCCTCTGATCCAGTACTAACCCAGTGTCCCAGCATGGTGTTAGGGGACACTCTCCCTCTGATCCAGTACTAACCCAGTGTCCCAGCATGGTGTTAGGGGACACTCCTCCCTCTGATCCAGTACTGACCCAGTGTCCCAGCATGGTGTTAGGGGACACTCTCCCTCTGATCCAGTACTAACCCAGTGTCCCAGCATGGTGTTAGGGGACACTCCTCCCTCTGATCCAGTACTGACCCAGTGTCCCAGCATGGTGTTAGGGGACACTCTCCCTCTGATCCAGTACTAACCCAGTGTCCGAGCATGGTGTTAGGGGACACTCCTCCCTCTGATCCAGTACTAACCCAGTGTCCCAGCATGGTGTTAGGGACACTCCTCCCTCTGATCCAGTACTGACCCAGTGTCCCAGCATGGTGTTGGGGACACTCCTCCCTCTCATCCAGTACTGACTCAGTGACCCAACATGGTGTTAGGGGACACTCCTTCCCTCTGATCCAGTACTGACCCAGTGTCCCAGCATGGTGTTGGGGACACTCCTCCCTCTCATCCAGTACTGACTCAGTGACCCAACATGGTGTTAGGGGTACTCTTTCTGTCAAGCTCCTGATCTTGGACTCTTCCCAACCTCTCTTCAGCTGGAACCTGGGGGCCACTTTATTTGAAGCCCTTTGGTTATGGAATCCAGTGACAGGGCGGCTCGCACCAGGAGATGGGAAAGGAACGGGAAAATCTTCTTGCTAGGGGGAGGTCTGATGGCTCTTCATATTGACTCTGCTTATTATTTTGCAATAAATTATCTCAACATTGCACACAAGCCTCAATGGGAGGCCTGTTCCGTGCAGCAGCAGAGGTTAAGGAAGCGGGGTTGGGATGGGCGTGTTTCGGGCTGCTGCAAACTGCTTCTTTAAGCTAATTCAAATGTAGCCAAGCATTGATGGTGGAGACACAGTCAGCTGTACTTACAGAGGAGTTTTCAGGGTCAGGGGCATCAGGATCAATATAGGGGGATATAATGGCTCCAGGAAACAGGTGGGGGGTCAGCTGGGGTGGGGGGGGGGGGGGGGAAGGGGGAAGGGAGCTTCCCTTGTGAAAAAATAAACAGCTCAGCCATGCCAGTTTTACGTAATGTCTCTGGGACTCCTTCTATCCCAACGAAGCCAAAACTTGAATCTGTGTTTCAGGTCCTGACAACTGAATATTTATCAAGTAGTCCATTGCTAGATGCAGATAGGCTGAACAGATGCAATCTGCACACATTTTTTTTCCCAGTGTAGGGTGGTGTGCCCAGAGTTTTGGAGCCTGGAGGTCACATCCAAAGAGAAGGGCAGGCAGGATAGGGCAGGAGGGCCCAGTGTCACCTTGGGCCAAGTCACTGATCCATTCAAATGTGCTTGACCTCAAGGGGGAAGCCTTAAAATCAAGGTTTCCTTCTCAGCCTCAGGAAAATCATGGCTGAGCTCTGGTGAAAGGGATTTGCACGCAACGGATCTAAGCAGGGCAAACTCAGACCTTCGTCGGTGAACTTGGGACCCACGCGCCGACCAGTACCTGCCCTTCAAGGATCAGGTTTCTCCAACTCCAGGCTAGGATTTGGGCTCGAGTGCTTGCAAGCGTCAAGGGCCAGGCTGAGCTGGTCCTGCTTTTGGTCCAGTCCATCTATGGACTCGTAATTCTAATTTCTATAGGAAAATTAGGAAGTGCAAGTGTATAGTGCACGGGGGGTGGCTTATCCTGTCTCACAGGACTTGGAGCTTGTCGGCGACCCACCAGTGACATGATCCCACCTGAGTCTTACTCTTACTGTGCCAGGAAATCAGAATCACTGTGTGCCTCAGTGAACCCCTCTTATCTGGCGTGGGAGATTTCGACATAAGAGGACAGGGCGAACAGCATTTTCTAGTACTAGCGACAGCAACAAAACCTGGACTGTAAGTTGGAGAAGTGCTAGAGGCTTCCAGAAAATGCTGAAGACTGAGAGAATCCCCCTCACCCCTCCATTCCCCACCCTGGCCGGGCTGCTGGAGGCCTGCTTTTACCGCATTAAGATCTGCAGACTGCTGCTTTCCGTGGTCCTGAAAGAAGGACTACAGCAGTCCGCATGTAACATTGGAAGGGGAGGGTGGTGGAATGAAGCCAGGGTGCCACAGTCCGCCCCAGGTGGCTCTGGTGCCTCTGGCCATGGACAGAGTCCAAGGAGCTGGGCAGAGTGCGTGTGTTTGTCTCTATCCTCCCCCCGCGTGCCGCTTTCTCCCCCAGGGCACCCAACTGCTGAGCAAACCATTGATTTTTGCAGCTTGCCAGTCAGTCAGTGACAGTTCAGTCCACACCAGCAAGGCAGGAGCTACCCAGAATCCCCGGTGGTGGGGGGGGGGGGGGGGGGGGGAGGGGGGGAGTGTGGATTTTCTCTGCTTTTTTTTTTTTTTAAATAGAGTTTTAATTTTTTTTTTTTGCACAGCCATCGATATGAAAAGACTGACAGCTCTGTGGGCTAGCTGGAAGCCAGACAGCCCAGCTCGGTCTTGCGGGTTCTCTGCCAGTCTATCCGCTGGTTTAGGATGTGACAGAGCAAGAGCAGCATTCACAACATCTGGAAGGCAGGTTACCAGATTGTCCCCTAATCCTGAACTGTAACGCGATGACTCGTTAGGGAATCCTTGGAGGCTGCTCGGCAGAAAACATCTCCATGCCTGTTCCTTTACCGTCGCACCTTCTTGGGATCTTATTCCAGGGTCTCCTTTCTTTCCGTCCTGAAGTGTTTTATTTCTTATGTTCCTTTTCCTCTTTTTGGAACAAGGGGAGGGAAAGAGGAAAAGATTCCCAAAGCTCTAAGCCTGATGGGGGTCTCTGAGTTTCCCTTGCTGTGCAGCATTGGCAGCCTGACACCAGTCCTGGTAGGAGCAAAGCTCTCCTTGGCTTGGCAGCTGGGTCGGGAGCCATCCATCCTCCATCACTGCCACCTTTTACTGGGGACGCCCCAGCCGTCTCCGTAAACTTCCTTACTGCTGCCCCCGGATTTTCTGTGCATGGTCTCTGCACTAAGGGCTGCGCATGGAATTCCAAAGTGTGACGTCATCAGCTGGGCACTGCCCAATGATGTCACCGCGGAGAACACATCCTGAGATTCCTGCTGCGTTCCCCCTCTGCAGTAACAGATCCAGGATGTGTGGCCATAGCTGGGGGAGGGAAGAGCTTGCGTCTGCTCCTGTTACACCCTGTGCTGTAGATATCTCACAGAAGGCAGGGTTGCCACCTTCACCCTGCCTCATTGGAACAGGCTGATCCAGTCCTGGTTTTGCCTCATTGCATGCAGGGGGTTGTAGTTCTGCTGTCGTTAGGGATCGCGATGGGAAAAGCAGAATTACAACTCCAGGCATGCATTTGGGGGTGAACAAAACCAGGACTGGATCAGCCCGTGTGTTTGACCCCTGGAGCGAGGTGGCGACCCTAGCACAAAGTGATTTGTTCTAGCTCATAGATCTCTCCTCTCTGCCTCTTCTGGGAAAGAACATGGTGATGCTTTGAAGGGAGCTGGGGGTGGGGGAGAGGGGGGTTTGTGAACCTGTCTTTGAAGGCTGATCCGTCTCCCAGCAGGTTCAGTGCATGGGTGCCCAGAGCCAGCAGGCAGACAACGGGTTATCAGACTCTGCCTGCCTCGGCTTGGCCAGCGGCGGCCCCCAAAGGGTTAATGTAGAAATCGGTTGCTGTTTGCAGACTGCACTGCTGTGATGTGATCAATATTTTCTGTCAGCGTGCAGATCCAGACAAGGAGCGGGATGGAGAGACTGGGGGGGGGGGGGGGGAGAGGAGGAGGAGGAAGAGATGCTTATGGCAGTGGTGGTGGCAATTGGGGCCAGGCTGGAAAATCAGTATGGGCTGGGGGGAATGGAAGAAAGAGGCTGGGAGAGAGTTCAGAAACTGGTGGAATATTTCATAGACCGTTGCCTAAACCCACAGATCATTTGCCACTAATCCTGTCCTCGCTTTCCAGGAGGGAGACACTGTGGGGCTACACATCTCTGGATTTGGAGTTGAGCACAGCTACTGGGAATGGTACCAGTGGAGGTATCTTCCCTCGTTGTCCCCCCCTCCACCACCCCGGGCTCATTCCTACCTGCCACTTGTGGTGCCAGGTGGCCCGGCATCGCAGAATGTGGACCCCTATATTAGCCACTTTGATTCAAGGGACTCACCTGACACGACTAAAGTCGGCATTTCCAGCGCACTGCGGTGCAACCTGAGTCAGGGCCAGTTTAACTATTAGGCAAACTAGGTGGTTGCCTAGGGCGGCAGCTGCTGATGGGCATCAACAGGCAGCTGCAGTCACAGCAAAACAATAGTGCTCTTGCGGTAGGACTGGTTGGCTGTATAGATTTGGAGTGGGGGGAGGGGGAGTGTTTGCAGGGTTTTGTGTTATTTCACAAAGTGTCTGGTAGTGGAGGGTTTGAGTCGCTGTGACTGAGGTGACACCAAAATTTGTCTTTTTTTTTTGTGTGGTGAGTTGTAAGAGGAAACATCCTAGTTCAGCCCAGAACAGCTCTTTCAGAGATTGCCTTTAGCCAGTGTAGTACGGATTTCTTTTAATTTGTACGTGCATGCACTTCTTGATTCTGTTTGCAGGCCATCCTCAGAATTCACGGGTACATTCAGACGCTGACACGATTTCCGAAACATATTTACATTACGTATATTTACATATAGAACCAGGGGTCACGATATGAAACTCAGGAACACGGGAGAGGGTGGTGGACGCATGGAATCCTCCCTCCCCCCCCCCCCCCCCCCCGGAAGGGAAGACCAGGATGCAGAAGGGCATGGGATAAACACAGAGGCGAGAGGAAAAGGGGTAACCTGTCTCAACTGGGGGGTAACCTGCACGGAGCGGCAGTTACTATCCTTAAGAGAAGGCCTGGGCAGACTGGATGGACATTTTGCTCTTTATCTGTGGTCATGTACTGCCTCGCTATATATTGAACGAAGTGTACCATTAAGAAGTTTGATGTCCAATTCTGCCTTTTCACAGGATTATTCTGGGAGGGACGGCAGGTGGGTGACCATGATTGTTGAGGGAGGAGGGTGGGAAGGGGGTTTAAGTTCCTGGAAGCAAATTGGGAGGAAGCGCAAGGCTGAAGGCTCTCCTGGGGCACCCGATACCACTGCTCCAGCCCTGACCTCTCTGTATTACCAGTGCCCTGCGCAGCTCAGCCTCGGTACTCCCAGCACCAGGTCCGTAGTGGGAAATATTGCCATTCAATGACTGAGAGACTAATGTCTCTCAGGTCCAAAGGAGGTTCTGGCTCCTGCCTGAAGGGACAACATCATTTCCTCTATGAAATAACTACGGCTGTGAATGTTTTGCTTTAGGAAACCATGCAGAAAACACAAGACACAAAAAAGCCCAGTTAGAAAAGAGGATTTCGCTGTCCTGTTGACAAACACCTGTGGGAGTACTGAATTGCAGGGGATGGAAATAGGAGAGAGAGACTCTGGCAAAATGCAGAGAGGGCAGCGGCTAGAAAGACTCGAGTGAGTCTCCAGCAAAATGCAGAAATTGGAGGGGCTGGAAATATCAGAGAGAGACTCCAGCAAAATGCAGAGAGCGCAGGGCTGGAAATAGCAGAGAGAGACTCCGGCAAAATGCAGAGAGCGCAGGGGCTGGAAATAGCAGAGAGAGACTCCGGCAAAATGCAGAGAGCACAGGGCTAGAAATAGCAGAGAGAGACTCTGGCAAAATGCAGAGAGTGCAGGGGCTGAAATATCAGAGGAAACTCCAGCAAAATGCAGAGAGCGCAGGGGCTGGAAATACCAGAGAGAGACTCCGGCAAAATGCAGAGAGCGCAGGAAGTTGGGAATGCCCACAAATAAAATACAAAACTTTTTCTGTAATAAAAACGCTGTGAATAAATCCCCTGCACCGAGCCCCAGCCATTCTCCGCCATTCCCCTGCAATGCTCCCTTGGAAGGCAGTTTTCTGCGCCACGTCCATGGGGGAAAGTGTTTTATGGACAGGACCAGGCTCTCCGATTGCCTGCCCTCTCTGCCTGTGAAGGTGTGCACGCAGAGCCGGTGCACGCGCAGAGTCACGGCCGGGCTTTAGCGCTCACCCTCGCCGCCACCTGCGCAGTTCCACTGGAAAAACTCCCCGCGCAAATTTCAGGCGCAGGTCTAGGTCTGCAGGCGGACCTTTTCCGACTCGGTTTTCAAAGGGACAGTTTCCCTCCCCCCCCCCCCCCTTTTCAAAATAATTGGAGTAAAGTCTGCGGATAGACAGCACCAGCGGACTTGACGCTTCTGGGCGCAATTTGTAAGTCAACCCTTCGGCACTTGCATGTGGGTCTCCTGACAAATTTAGAAATACAAGAACATGATTGCTGTTTTATGTCGCAGAGTTACCGCTGGCTCCTTTTAATTTTTTTGGGAGAAGTTGATCCAGTCCTGATTTCCCCCCCAGCGTAGACAGGCCATTCGGATTTCTCAAAGGAGATCCCGAGCAACGAGTCCATGGTGGCCATGGAGAAAAAAACCCAGTCTGGATCAGCCTTGTCCTGAAAACATGGAGCAGCTGGCTGCTCGCCCATTCACATTCCCCTCCCTTGTCTCACGCTCTCCTTTTTTTTTTTTTTTTTCTCTCCCCACCCTCCATCTCTTTTTTTTTTTTTTTTTTCTAGCCTGCAAAAGGAAAGAACAAGAGCAAAGCAAAGCCGAAAGAAATCACGGGCCGAAGCGGCACCGCCTGGTCTTCACTGACATCCAGCGCCGCACGCTCCATGCCATCTTCCACGAGAACCAGCGACCCTCCAAGGAGCTGCAGATCACCATTGCCCAGCAGCTGGGCCTGGAGCTCTCCACCGTTGGGAACTTCTTCATGAACGCCCGCCGGCGCAGCTTGGACAAGTGGGCGGACGAGGGCCCCGGCCGGCCCCCGCCTTCGGCGCCCCTCCTGCCCAGCGCCTCCTCGGCCATCACGTGCAGCAAGGCATGAGTGCAGAGATGGACAGACGGGCGGGCGACCTGCCTCCTGACACCACTGCCCTCACCCTCCCCAGCTCCCTCCACCCTTCTGTTCATTCGGGGGTACCTTGATAATTCCAGACACTCAGAAGACATTTCCGGGTCAATCAACGCATCGTCTGCTGTCTGGCGCAGTTTTCAGATGCCGGGGAGGGATTGGCACACTCTGGGAGAGGGGTTTTGGGAACACCGGTCTTTCAGGACCTTTTTTTTTTATTGCACAGAAGATTGTAATAAATCTCCTAGCCAGGAGGTAAAAAAAGAGGTTTTCAACAAAGAAATGTGTTGGTAGGACTGGGTCCATCCTTCACTACCATCACTCGGCTCTGCCTTGCTCTCTGGTCCTGGAGATAGCACTGTGAGCTGAGATGTCTACCTGTACCTCTGTAAGAGAAGGAGACCAGAGAGCTCTGAGTCACAATGCGCAGGAGGAGCCAGGCCTGGATCTACCCCCATTGCTCCCTGGGATTTGTAGTTCCTGCAGTTCCTAGAGAAGTTGAAACTATGAGTCCATAGATGCAATGGAGAAGGGAAAGAAGTGGGTAAAACCAATATTGGTTCAGCCTCTTCACCTTCCCCCCCAATCCCCCTGGTCACATTACTGTGAGACCTGAGATTTCTCACCCCTCTTAACCTCACCCAATGATGGGCGATGACGCCAAGGTCTACGGAAGAGATCAACGGAGTCTCAAGGGTCAGTATGAGACACTTCGCCAAAGCTTGAACAGCTGCACAGATGTTTACTGAAGAAAACCCAGCAGAACCTGGGGGTCAGCCATGTCCTCAAGGCAACCGTATCATTAGAAAGTGCGTGTTGGGGGAGAGAAGGGAATGGGGAATAGCCCCTACTGGAAAAGGTCTTGGTGGGGGTCAGGAGTTCAGCAAAGCAATGCTGGCAATACCCAGGATCTGGGCTGCCTAAATCCTGCTATACTGACAAAGACATGACATGGGGACTTGGTGCTGCTCAGCTCCTGGGTCATGGCTCCCTCCCTGAGAGTCCCGCAGACACCTTGGGACACTGCCGTGCTATTTCATTCATGGACAGGGGTAGATAACTCGAATCCTAGAGTGCCACCAACAGATCAAGTTTTCTGGATGTCCAGAATGAATTTGCTGTGCGTGCAAACCTATCTCATGCATATTTATTGTGGATATCCTTAAAAAAAACAACCCACAGTCCTGCTAATAGCATTCCAGAACTGGAGTTGCCTACCCCTGGTCTAAGATGACAAGGCAAAAAAGTTGACTGTGGGCAAGAAAGGGTGTTTTATTTTTCAGCCGACAATAACAACCATCATTGTTATTATTAAATTATAATTATTTTAATCTGCAGTAAGGGTATCAGTCAATCAGATGTCTAGATAGCTCGTGTCTGAGCCCCTGAGGATCTCACACCGATCTCTCTATAGCCTGTTTCCGACTTGTATTGATGTTTGAAGCTTCTTCCCTGGCTCTGTAGAACAGTGACTTGAGACCCCCCCGCATGATGACCAACAACACTATCCTCACATCAAAAGGCCACATGACAGGTCTCCTTTTATGAGCATAAGAGGATCTCACATGGATCCATTAATATGTATGTTGCTTCATCTTCACGGGAGAGCCTAGCAGTGCAGTGGGGGAGAAAAAGGGAGCAGCCCAGGAGGCTGAGGGACCTTGGATGGACTGAGGGCAGGAAAACGACCTTCTCTTGCTTTTCTCTCCCCTCCCCCCCCCCCGTGTGCCCTTAACCTCCTACATTAGGAGAGCCAGCTTCAGTAGGGATTCAAAGGCCTGCACGGACCTTTGAAGCACAACTGACCTTTTGGGCTTCAAAGGGCTGGAGGCTGCTTGCCTGGTCTGTGGTCTCGGCTCAGGACCGTCCCCTCCGTTGCCCAAAAGGTTTGAGTGAGAGAGGACGGAGCTGAGATTCAAAGCCTGGGAGGCTTGAATTGCTGAGTAGACAAGCGGGCAAGGCCTGGAAACTGGCATAGACCTTGGGCTCTCTCTAGCTCTGGTCTCCAGCCTCCCTCCCCCTCCCTGCCCCCACTCCCTCCCTTCAGAAGCTCCCAACTCATCCTTAGTATTGATGCTTTCAGGCAGAGCTGCTGGGGATCACCGTATGCCCGGGAAGAGCTGGCACGCTAAACCGCGCTCGGCTTCTCTTACTGCTTTCGCGTGGATAAACCACGAGTCACGTTTATCTCACACTGTTCGTGGAAAACCTGAACGGGCCAAACATGCCCAATAACATGCCGCACCAGGAGGTCCAGGGTTTCGCACCTCACCTGCTATCTTCCCAATGCCACTCCATGGCCTCGGGCCTTGCGAACACGGAAGCCTCTGGGTCGACCCGGGTGGACACGGATCAGTCCAAACGAGAGCAATCCTGTCGTTTGTTCGTGCCTGACACCCCCGCCCCTTCCCTAATCATCGTAAAAGTGTTGTGAAACAGCCGTGATAAGGATCTACCTCATTCTGGGGCACATTTACTAAAGGTTTTCTCCTATTTTGTGTCTATGGGAAAAGTGCTCTTAGTAAATAGGGTCCTTTGCCTCTTTCTCTGATATTCTGAACCCTGAAAAATACCAAAGAGTTTGCGAGTCAGTGTGAGTGTGTGCACGTGCGTATGTTGAATGAGCTCTCTCTGTAGCTGTTTCTTGCTTATATTTCCTTGGGTTGGGACTTTGTTTGTTTGTCTGTGGCGTGGCGTGGCGTGGCGTGGCGTGGCTCGTCTGACCGCTTGGGGAACGCTGAGCCAGCTAGCTTTTCCCAGCCCGGGACTTACCTTCCTGTGATGGAGCAAATGCAGAAATTGATGACACTAGGTACGGTGGCCAAAAGGCTCAGTGTCACCTTGGGTAGACCGGGCCCCGTCCAGGGTCTGTCCCCAGCACAAGCCTGGGAAGATGTTGCCAGTGCTTTGAAATCAGAACTGCACTCTCCTGCAGGCAGGGAAGGCAGGAAGAGGGCCGAAACAGCCTGTCCCAGGTACAGCTGTCATATAGTCCTATATAACAGAGCAGGCTAATCTACCCCATTGCATGCAGGGACTTGTAGTCTCGCCTTTCTTGTCCCAGATGATATGGAGTGGCTTTAGATGTTGGTTTAGATGCACCACGGGCTTTGCCGCGTGTTGTGTCCAGTTGGAAAGGAAGCCCTGGGAACGTCCAGCTCACGGTTTGATGACTTGAGCTCTCAGCCGTGCAGCCTGGTGGCCCAGAGAGCTGCCTTCTACCTCCTCTGGGATCCTGTAAGGTCCCACCTATCTTTGCTATTGTGGGAGTGGCATGGATTCCAGCATGGCATTGCCATCGCCAAGACCTTACCTGCTAACAGACGAGGCGGCATTCCCCTCCACGCCCCCCCCCCCCCCCCCCCCACCACCACCATAATAAAAACCATTCTCTGAGCATCAACCCATTCAGAGCCGGCATATATAACTGCCCTGTGACTTCCAGCTGAGATCCACTGAGCTTACCAGCTCAGAAGCTTTTCTTGGGGACTGTCAAGTAAAACTGGTTGACAAAGATCGGGTAACATCCTCCTGCTGCCTTTTCACCTCAGCTAGATATCATTATACTGGTCCCTGATGCAGCAGTGAATGTGGCCTCGTTCTCGATTCACTACTGTTTGTGTTTACACTGGAAGGAGACTGGAGAGCCAATTCTACATTTTTTAAAAATTTGTAGCATCAATTTCTGTTTACATGAAAACAAAAGGCATGCACTGGGAATCCACCACAATGTAGATGAGAAAAAAAAAAAAAATACTGCAAATCGAAATCCACAATAAGGAGGACATAATCAGGCAATTAAACAGTACATTATAAGGCAAGATAAATTAATTCACAATTGCAATGTAGCTGACCCAGAACCACCAAGAGAAGCAGTTTCACTCCTGGATTGGTAATTTATTTATTTATTTATTGAGTTTTATATACCGTCATTCGGAAAAGCCATCACAACGGTTTACAAAAGCTCAAAATGCAAGATTTTTAACAATTGAGCAAAAAGGGATAACAGGAAGTATATTAAACAAAGGAGCGATATTCAATTGCAAAGATTTAATGTAGGAGTGGGAGTCAGCTCCGGAATTAAGTCTGAGCACAACTGAAAACCAAACCCCCATGTAATCCTGGAGCCATTCTCCGGGTATGAACCGAATAGGACGTGCTGGATTCACTGATGACACCTGCCACAGAAATTTAAAAAAAACCAAAAAAAACCCCACATCCTAAGCATTGGATTCCAATTTCCCAGTGCAGTAGCCTAAGATACGGAAGAACTTTGGCCCTGCAAACGCTGGAGCTGAGCTGAGCTGAGGGTCACAGTTGACAGGGTTTCCCTTGTTTATGCGCACACTTTAATCATGAGAGCTGAGAGAACAATCGAAAAATATATATATATATATGAAAACTAATCAAGAATCTGCCCTAATGAATTTAAACGTGAAGCACCCTAGGCTCCCTGGGAACACTTAGTGGCTGAAATTAGGGCTCATGACTGCAGGTTCCGGCTCCGGTTCTGAATGATCCGGCAGCCCTAAGGGGGGGCTACCTGTGCAGCCCCGAGTCTGGCCACTGGGTGTCTTAAGGTGCCAAGAGACGGCCGGCACTATCCTCCCCATTCCTGACCTGCCCCCAGGAGCAGGCCGCACGGTCTTCATCAACTTCATGCTAATTCTGTCCAAAAAGATTTTATTTCATTTGGATTTTCTCTCTTAATTTATTTTTTACAAGCGTTTTGAATAAAAGGTGCACAGTTTCCCCTTCTCTCCTCAGAGCTGTTCTGTGGCATAAAAGAGCTGGAGACCTGCAAGCAAGGAAAGCCAGCTCTGCCCCCCCCCCCCCCCCTACTGCTGGCTGAATAATCAATCATTCTCAATTTGCTTTTAACTAGGAATCAACATCTGGGGGGAGTCTCCTGGAAGGGCAGGTCCTGCACTTACCACACTGCGCTGTTCCTGTCGCTCCAACCAGAAGGGAGTCGCGAAAAAAGGTTTCAAGTATCCCAAGAAGTAGCAGAGTCTAGGAAAAGTGGTCGGGGGTTCTTTATTTTTTGATTTTTCAATGGGTTATAGATGTATTTTCCAGAACATTCTTGATTGCGAGCAAAATGAAGTGTAAAATAAAAGCAAGGATGCTTAATTTATTTCCTGTGCATAGAGGCTGTGAACATGTCATAGAAGCAGTGCATTGCTATATAGAAATATATAACTTGAATGTTCTTCTTTGAGTGTGCTAAATATCCAAAGTCCTTTCGCCTGTGTAAAACCAAACCAAAAAAGAAAGGAAACGTTACCATGTACATTTTATACCAAAGGTTTCTCTGATCCCTCATCCTGTGCCTGTTTGTTTGTGGTGACATCGCACAAGAAATAAAGTTTCTTTATGGAAACGCTTTGAGGTGATGTGTCCCGGCTTGGTAATGTGCCCATGCAGAAGGGGTTGGGGGTTGGAGGGGAATCAGCTCTGTGGCTGGTTTGGGGTTTCTGGTTTCTTTTTTTAGGCCAGACTAATCCAGTCCAAGTTTTTATTTCTACAGGCACTGTTCCAAAATCTGCAAGGTGGCCTTTGCATGGAGATGTGGGGCCTACTTGGAAATCAGAACTACATTTCCCTGCGTGCCTTGGCAGGTTCGACTGGAGCTGACTGGTCGCCCCAGTTACAGTCCTGACCATTTCACGCTCTTTGATCTGAACACGCTCTTCTTCCCTTTGCTGTATGGCTGATTTCCTTTGCGTGGCGGCACAGGACTCTCTAACAGTTCCCCTTGTTTGCACAGGTACAGCCAAGCAGAATATAGTACCGGGACAAGGGGATGGCGCCAGTCACCCGGCTCCCCATAGACCCGGTGTTACAGGTCATTGAACTCACAAGATTCAGCCGAAATGCAACCCCTTGGGCAAAATGCAATGTTGTCATTTAAACCCATAGTTGAGGATCAGAAGTAAAGCAACTGGGGAGGGGGAGGGGGGTTCTGAGAGAGCTAGAGGCTGAAATGGGTGAGTCTGAAATATCACCTTTATAAAATTAAAGCTGTAAAAAAGCAGCACATTTTTTTTGAGTTTTGAAGTCCTGACTGCTTCTGAGAGGGAAAGTTTCGTGCAAATTTTGCAATAATGTTAATGTACGGAGCCACTTGTGCCCGCTCCGAACTGGATCCCTCTGCAACAGTGACATCTACTGGTGCACAAGGGTCTTCATGGCTTTGTACGGTCAATTTCTCCCTGATGAACTCCCGGGGTCCTCTCACCCACCTCTACAAGGGCAGACTGGCCATTCATGCAATAGGGCAGTGCCCGAGGGGCCCTAGCGCCCACAGCACTCTCCCCAGATCACAGTTAGTCCTGCCCCCTACTCATCTCCTCTTATTCCCTTTTCCGCTCCTTAACTGAATGCAAAAAACATGGTTTCACAAGGATCTTCAGCTTTGGATTTTGTGCAGGTTATACATTTTTTAAATAAGTAAATCACATTATTCAATTTGTCTCTGCCACACATTTTTTTTTCTGGAAGCAAAATGCCAGCTGAAGGTACCAAAATCTGTCAAAGCCCTTTACAGGAAGCAACATTGGTAAGTTGGAAGAATGCAAATTCCTTTGATTTTTCTGGAGAATGCCTATGAATTCCCCGCACCCTTGTGCGCAGCAACAGCATGGGAGCCTGGATGTCCTGCAGGCCGTTCTACTTGGGCAGCGAAGCACATAGATGACACACTGGTATCCTGGATCCAATGGGCCCTTCACACAGCTCGCTGCCCCTCAGCTTCTCAGACTTTTGACATGCAGCATGTGAAATTATTTCTTTACTTTTATAAAACCACCCAGCCAACTAGAGGCTCTGGGGGAATACAGGGCAAGCCACATACAACACAATCAATAAAAGATTAAAATATAAAGCATAGTTACGTATTATTCTATTTATTTTCTACCAGTTTGAAATCCTTACCCTAAATTTTTGATGTTTATCTGTTGCTGTTCTGTGTTTCTTGTAAAGGATACGGACTCCTAGTGGCCATCCATTCTGTTATATGTAAACCGGTACAATGTGTAAACGGCTATCGGTATATAAAAATGTTAAAATAAAATAAATAAATATGCAACATGCGCAGAAAAATAGAGAAAATGTTCTGGAACATCCCAAGGTGGGACTAATGCACCAAAAAAAAAAAAAAGGTCTGGCCTTCTTCAGAGAAAGCTGAGTTAGCGAATTTGGGAAATCCCATCTCACAGAAGAAAGATTCTCTTTGTACTACTGGGCCAAAGCCATGAATAATCTAAGCCAGGGGCTCACAGTGAGCTGCCATACAGGGCTGGTTTTTCAGGGTGAATAACCTACGTCAAGCAGTCTTGTTCTTAGACCACCTGTGTACACATAATGTCTAAACGCGTAAGTCTTGTGGGTATCCTGAAACCCAGCCCCATCCGAGGCCCTCATTGAGAACCCCTGTTTTAAAATGGAAATCCCCCTCCTTCTCTGATAAAAGCTGGCATAGCAGAGCTCATGCTAAGTAACAGGCCGATACAGTACAGTGCGCTCCAATGGAGCGCACTGTTAGCCTGCTCTTGGACGCGCGTTTTCCCCTACCCCTTATTCAGTAAGGGAAGGAAAACGTGCGTCCAACCCGCAGCACCTAATAGCACCCTAAACATGCAAATGCATGTTGATGGCCCTATTAGGTATGCGTGCGGGATACAGTAAGTAAAATGTGCGGCCAAGCCGCACATTTTACTCTAAGAAATTAGCGCCTACCCAAACGCAGGCGCTAGTTTCTGCCAGCACAGGGAAAGTGCACAGAAAAGCAGTAAAAACTGCTTTTCTGTGCACCCTCCGACTTAATATCATAGCGATATTAAGTCGGAGGTCCCGAAGGGTAAAAAAAAGTTTAAAAAAATGAAGAAAAAATTTAAAATGGGCCGGTGGATGTTGGGCCGAAAACCAGACGCTCAATTTTGCCGGCGTCCGGTTTCCAAATCCATGGCTATCAGCAGGCTCGAGAACCGATGCCGGCAAAATTGAGTATCGGCTGTCAAACCTGCTGACAACGCCGCTCCTGTCCAAAAAGAGGCGCTAGGGATGCACTAGTGTCCCTAGCGCCTCTTTTTACCGCCAGGCCTAATTTAAATATTTTTTTTTACTGTATCGCGCACACAGGAGAGCGTTTTTTACTGTATCGGCCCGTAAGTAAGGGACGTGAGGGATTAATTATTGATAAAGGTTTGTGCTACTTTAGGCATTAAATCCATGTATTTGATGACTTTTCCTTGGAAAATGAAAGAATTAAAGCATGTTGGGGACCAACACAGAGGACAGTGGTAAGAGAGCTGAAAGACTGGCTAAGGGTAAGAGAGAAGAACTGGTGTTGGTTTAAGTGTGAGAACTTGTATGCACATTTAGCCAGAACAACAGAAGACCAAATAGGAAAGACAACAAAACTGCCTGGGATAACCTGTATAGCTGACAGCTGAGAGATATCCGTAAGTAGAGCAGTGTTGGAAGGGCAGACTAGGTGGGCCAACTGGTCTTTCATCTCCTACTATGTTTGTGTTACTATGGTGGCAGGTCCAACCTTTTGGAATTTGTTACCTGATGAATTACAATCTTAAGTATATATAAAATCATTCAGGAAAAAGGTAAAGGGATTTATGTATAAACTGGAGTATAAGAACATAAGAACTGCTATGCTGGCTCAGACCAAGGTCCATCAAGCCCAGCATCCTGTCTCTGACAGTAGTCATTCCAGGTCGCAAGTACCTAGCAGATTCCATAAATCAGATCTAATTCCTGTTTCTTACTTTTAGGGACAGCAAATAGCTTTCTGTGGTTCAATGTTTTTTTTATTAAAAGAACAAATATACAACAGTTGACATACCGCTGAATCTAAGGCATATCAAACAAAGCAAACACATACTGCAAATAGCTTTCTTTAATCTACCTGGCTAATAATGTGCTATGGACTTTTCCTCCAGGAACTTGTCCAAACCTCTTTTAAACCTCGCTATGCTCGTCACCTTGATGGTGTCCTCTAGCAACAGGTTCCATAGCTTGATAGTGCGCTGAATATATCTGTTTTGAACCTGCTGGTTGATAGTTTTTATAAACATCTATCATGTCCCCTCTCAGCCTTATCTCTTCCCCAAGCAGAAAAGCCCCAACCTGCGTAACCTCTCAGCATAGATGTTCTATCTGTGACCCGACTTAACCAGAAGATACATTTATTATTTATTTATAAAATTCTTCTAACCTGCATATTCCATGTGTTGCTTCACAATGGCTTATAACATACCTGCATAATATATTTTAAACAATTGCAAATTCATAGAAAGGGAGAGAGAAAAATACTCAAAAGAGAAAAGGACCCCCATTACTGAAATGTTGTTCATAAAAGTACATTTTAAGCGCTTTCTCGAAGGATTTTAAAGACGATACCGTTCATATAGTTTCAGGCAAAGAGTTCCATAGTCGTGGCCCTGCCACTGAGAAAGCTCCGTTTCTTGGGATTTTGAACCTAGCAATTTTGACAGTAACAAATTTTTATTTGCAGTAGAGTAGAGATTTGGTAGCAGTTTTTGTAATTTGTTAAAGTTCAGTGTAATTTGTTTTAAATTGTGTATGTTTACTTTGTTCCTTGCCTATGATTAAAAATAGGTGGGTTAGAAATAATTTAATTAAATAAATAATCATGATCTTATTCTGAGATTCACTCATGGGTCAGACTCCGATTTATAAACCCAGACAATAAGAGGCTAGGGAAACACAGAAAACGCCTCAAATATTTGCAATAAACCCTTCCTGTGGGTACAGACCCAGAATAAGAGATTGGGACTGTGACTCTTCTGTCCATCTCCAGTTTAACATTCTCATTCAATAGCACCAAAGACAGGCAATACGGTAAGAATCAAAACTAGATCGGACATGCCAGGATATGGGGTGAAAGGGGGTAGACTCAGGAGTAATCTAAGGAAATGTTTCTTTACAGAGAGGGTGGTGGATGCATGGAACAGCTTCCAAGTGGAGGTGGTGGAGACAAGGACAGTGTCTGAATTCAAGAAAGCATGGGATAGGCACAGGGATCTCTGAAGGAGTGGGAGGAATTATAGAGCTGAATAGTTGATGTGGAAGGGCAGACTACATAGGCTGAATGGTTTATGTTTCTAAATATATTAGTAACATACCTAGGAACTCTCAGGATTTCACCCTGAGACTCAGGGAATTTGCATCAGTTGCAGGGTCTCAGGGGAAACACTAGAAATCTCAGGGCCTCTCTATATACCGCTCAGCTTCTCCACTTCTTCAGTAAGCCTGCAGAGAACAGAAGTGGAGTGACTCTGGAGGAGACATTACTAGTGTAGCCCCTGACTCCCCTATTCACTCTCATCATCCATCACTGAGACTAGCAGTGTAGGATTCTGAGCATGTGGGGAGAAACTAGAGAAGGGCTGAACACACACAAAGTCTGCAGCTGTGATTCCAAGACCTGGGACTGACTCAGCTAAGGGAAGAGTGAGGAAGCATGAAGCTTGGCCGTAAGTAGGATGGGCACTGCTCGCAGCCCACTAAATCTCTACTCCTCTGCCGCGAGCGGGATAGGCTCCACTCACCGCCCCACATGGCTGCTCTTTAGCACCCCCTAAGGGTCGGAACCCCCCGAGGCAACTCCCTAGTTCGGCTAATGGGATGCACCGGCCCTGGTGGGATCGTCACCTGACGGCGGACAGGTGATGGTGGTGAGTGGAAGAAAGAGAGAGAAAATGTGGGGGTGGAAAAGAGAAAGCTGGGGGTGGGGAGAGTGGAAGAGAGAAAGCTAATATATAGTATTCCATTGCTTCCCCCCTGCTCTACCCTCCATCTGCTAATCAATAGCAATCTCAGAGTGACCACAACTCAAAAGTTCCCAGATATGATTAATAATAATAATAATAATTATAATGTAGTAATATCTTCTATGCATTATTTTGCTATAATAGCCTTGTGATGCTACCGCTTTAATTCAACTTGCTTTTGAAAGGGCCACGCTGATTGGTTCCTTCAACTTCTCGTCATGCCCTCGCATGAACTTCCCTTACGATTGGCCTGTTGGGGTGTCAATCTTTCCGATCTCTCCCGCCCACTCTGCTCCAGTGCGTCCCCGCCCGCCGACCAACGCGATTCGTCAGCGAAGATGTCATTTCCCGCCCCCTCAGCGTCCGCGGAAGCTCACTGGCTGAGAGGGATGCCAGTCTTACGGGCGTGATGTCACGGCTGCCCTGCGCCATCTTGGAGAAGCGAGCGTTAAAGTGACTTGAGAGAGCGGGAGCGGGTGGCTCGCGGTTGTCTCTCTGACCTTCTTTGCCGCTCTCCTGGAGATGTCGACCGAGAAGGAAGGAGCTGAGACGCGCGTGGAGGAGACCGGAGAAGAGAAGCAGGTGACAGGGGAGGGCGTCTTCGGTTCTATGCAGCGCATTTCGCCCTTCCTTCTCCTGTCTGTAGCCATACTTCTATTCAATTTCTCTTCGATTATTTTTATTTTATTCGAATTAATTTTCATTTCACTCTTAACGGCCCCAAAGGTCTAAAGGGAAGTCCCACCCCTACCCCTCCTCTGAGCGCCACTGATTGGTCATCACCCTCG
This sequence comes from Rhinatrema bivittatum, assembly GCF_901001135.1. Taxonomy (NCBI): domain Eukaryota; kingdom Metazoa; phylum Chordata; class Amphibia; order Gymnophiona; family Rhinatrematidae; genus Rhinatrema; species Rhinatrema bivittatum. The sequence goes on from NC_042630.1 coordinate 30,171,442, forward strand.
TCAGTTCAGCCAGTGCGCTTCCCTGCTGGTTGCCCAGAACGTCGGTCTTGATCGTTGCTGGCCTTCTGATTGGCTGACGTCCGTTCGACACCTCGCTTTGGCTGGCTGGAGTTTCCGGGGGTGGGCCAACCTGGGATCTCCGTGGAAACAGTGATTAAAAATTGTTTATAGCGCAGGGTCTCCATTCTAGAGTTTGCAGAGCGGATTGGTTAATTCGTTTTGACGTCAGAAGCGCCTTGCGATGAAAGGCACTATGTGATGTCATGGAGATAACAATGGCAAGAGTTTATGAGTTATGACATGTGCTGTCCTCTCTCTAGCCTGTGCACTTGCTCAGGTGGATTAATATTGTTTACATTTCAGGTGGAATCTACTTTCTTCTTCTTTTCCCATAAAATTATTTGGTTTCTTGTCCACACTTGCTGTTAGAGGATTATAAGCAATATAAAAACTTTAAATCTTATAAATAGTTATCAAACGTCCTAGACATAAAAACAAAGATGAAATTCAGTAAATCTTGTGAATCATGTAAAAGGGAGAGGTATGCTAAGGTATTTTCCTTTGCCTATCTGGTTTCATTTTTAGAGAATGCTGATTTACTCTTACAAATAGTACTAGAACTAGGGGATCTGCCAACAGAAAAGTAGCAGATTTAAACTGAAGAAAACATTGTTTTCACCGAATGTATAAAGCTGTGGAGTTTATTGCTGGGAGATGTGGGCATGGCATCTAGTGTAGGCTTGGGTTAAAAAGGGTTTGGACAAGTTCCTGAAGGACAAGTCCACCAGTGATTATTAACCAAGCAGATTCAGTGAAAGCTACCATTTATCCCTGGGAATGGGCAACAAGGAATTGGATCTACTCTTTTGGATAGATCCTATGCTTCTAATAATCCTGTATTAGCCACTATTGGAGACCAGGATGCCGGCTAGGTGGACATTTGATCTGACCCAGCAGGATCTGTTTTTATGAATCTCTCAAACTGACTCATCCAGTTTCCAAGTAAAACAGTCCACTGCATGACAAACAATACATACCCTGCCCTTCCCTGCCCAGGCTTAGCCCAAGTCTGCTTCAGCTTTAAGAGACCAGGATAATTCACTTACCACACTGACTCAGTTTGTCTGCTGAGTCTTTTAGCTAGGATATTCGCCATTGCTTATCCACTAATTAGACAAAACACCATTGTACTGTTTCACTAAACCTGAATGTTACCTGCTTAGAAGTGCCTGATAAAGCAGAATATAAACCAAATAAATAATCAGTTGTCAGGTGTAGGGAGAAAAAGATCCCTTACACCTGACAGGCACCAAACTGGGCATGCAAATCACTTCAGTTGGTGCCCTTCTGCTAAGCCACTCGCGCCTCTATCAACACAAATGCGCTCAGGCTAGCACAGAGGTTAACCCATGGTTGGCCATGCATTTTGGATGTGCCCCAAAACCCCTTATGCAATAAGGGGATTTATTCCCTGATGTAAAAAATAAATGTGCACCCGATGTGCACATTTTTACCCATAAAAAGTAATGCCAGCCCCAGAGCTGGTGATATTAAGTCATAGGAACTAAAAAAAAGGAGCAACATAAAAAAAAAGTCTTGCTGGTGGTCAGGTTAGGGAAATAGATGCTCAATTTATAAGTATCCATTTTCCTAACCGGCATAAGCCACTTCTGGGTGCCTGATGCCATAAATCTGCTAGGGATGCACACTGTATTCCTAGCACATCCTTTTTAGTGCCGTGGCTAACTTTCCTATTGCATTGAACGCCCAAGAGAGGTGAGCATGTGGGTGTTAAAAAAAAAAAAGTGCATCCGGTTTGGACAAACATTTTTCGCGCATTGGTATTGCATTGTCCTGAAAAGGTGCATCATTTAATTAAAGACTGGCATAGTGATTCTACAGTTAGAATGGCACATGGTCAACAGGTATGAGGGGAAGGGGTTAAAATCACAGGCTAAATCCCCACAGTTGATTCTCTTGAGCAAGCTGTATGGTGTTATTTGGCGTAAATGTATATAAATGACCAAACAATATAAAGAGGTGTAGGGGTTAAATAGTAATCAATATGTTTTTAAAAAACAAATCATTTGTTTCTATAATGTCATAATTAAGGAAAGAGATGGTATCAGAAATAGGTATAAGGATTTTAATCCACTGTCTCTTGCCCGCAATGGGCTTCAAAAGTATCAGTATTTAACCACGTTTCAAATCATGTACCATATCAACAAACTATCAAAAAGCTTTATTTGTAAATCTATCAAAACATGTCAAAAAATTTCACAACTACCCCCCAAAATGTTTAGAATCAAAAATAAACTGCAAATGGCTTCTTCCTAATACTTAGTTTAGTAGGTTCAATGGCTTTTCATAAATGAATTATTATCCCAAGGGAACTCCTGAGGGAGGCATGTTTTATGCCACAACATGGGCCATGTTGATTCGGTGACTTTCAAGTAAGAAAAGCCGTTGAACCTACTAAACTAAATATTACTCAGCAGCCATGGAGTTTTGTTTTTTATTCTAAACATTTTGGGGGTAGTTGTGAAATTTTTTGACATGTTTTGATAGATTTACAAATAAAGCTTTTTGATAGTTTTAGATAATTTGTTGGGAAGATGGTACATGATTAAAATCATGGTGTTTAAATACTGATACTGTTTGAAACCATCTCTTTCCTTAATTCTGACATTATAGAAATACATGATTTGTTTTTATATACCTTTATTGGTTATTATTTAATCCCTGTACCTCTTTATATTGTTTAGTCATTTGTCTAGGGAGGTGTTGCTCTCTTATGTTGAATAAATGAATATAACCATTCCTATTTACTTGTTCCACCTCATTCATGATTTTATAAATCCCTGATATATCTCTTTTCAGGAGTCATTTCTTCTCCAAGCTGAAGAGCTCAGCCTCTCTTCATAAGGGAGTCAGTCCATCCCCTTTATCGTTTGTGTTGCCCTTTTCTGTACCTTTTCTAATTCTGTTTTTATATTTTTGTCACCTGGGAAAGTTTAACTTCATATATATGGTTTTGGGGGGGGGGGGGGGGTTGTGTATCACAAGGTGAGCATCAGGAGAAGAGGTAAATTAGTGAGGGTGGTTCTGGGTTAATTTATTCACCTTTGTAGGAGTCGAGAGAATCTTTATTTTTGTAATGGTCACATCAACTGGAAAAGGATATGTTGTGGAATGCTAGTTCTGCCTACCTCTGTAACAAATCTGCCATGGTACAAAGACTTTACAAAACAGCATACAAAAAACCCCAGTGGTCCATCTAGAGTGCTGGAATCAATCCACTGCCTCAGCAGATGTTCTCATCCAGATGTTTGAAAAGTTCAATTACTTATTCAGCTAGAAGTGACTCTCTTAGAGTTTCTTTAGATATGCTGTCTTATGCCTTTCCTTCTCTGTCCTCTCTTCTCTCACCTGTCAGGATTCACAGGAGAAGGAATCTGTTGCCCCAGAGAAGGCAGAAGAGCTAAAATTGAAAGCTAAATATCCCAGTCTGGGACAGAAGCCAGGTGGTTCGGACTTCTTAATGAAGAGACTTCAGAAAGGGGTATTTATCAATTTGTTTCACAGTTGCTGGGAAACTTGACAAGTTTTATTTTTATACACTTTGTTACTTGTTTGGGAGCTAGGAGTTGGAAATGCTGATTACCAATCCCATTTATGCTCTTGAGTGTTTGCATTTCTTTAGCAAGTGTTTTCACCTTCCTTTTGCCAGCGATTCCTGTGTAATAAGAATCTTGCATGCATTCAGCTGTGAAAGATTGTGATTTGTGTAAATGTCATTTTATTTTTTTTATTTTTTGGCTGGGTTTACTGCACTTGTATTAGCCTATACTTAAGGACCTTTGTTTTCAGTGTTTATTTTCCCCAGGTATTTCAGTTTATTATAACAAACAAAAAGGGAGAAAATTCGGTGGTAGTGGAAAAAATGATTTCTCTCTGCTTTTTCTCCTGTTTATTTCATTATAAAAGCTGATAAATTCCTAGGGAAGATAAAATAAAAACTGAAAACAAAGGACTCTACATGTACTGTCATAGGCTTACTGGGTCTAAACCATATGGAAACTTTCTAAAGTAATGTTGTCCTGTTAGTAAATACCTTGTCCAGTAGGCATTCTTGATAGGGTAAAGTAGTGAGAGAGAGGAATTGTGTGATCAGGTTAAAGCAATTAGAACTGCAGCAGGCCTAGCAGGAACTCCTATCTCAGTTATCTGTTCTTTGGTTTGGAGCCAGCGGATAGCAAGCTTTAAAATTCTGTTGGTTAGAAATGTAAGTTGTTTTGACTGGCTGTAAAAGCTGACCTTTGCCCCTTTCTCCGACACCTGTCTTTACAGCAAAAGTACTTTGACTCGGGTGATTACAACATGGCCAAGGCAAAGATGAAGAACAAGCAGCTGCCCAGTGCAGGGCCTGACAAGAACCTGGTGACAGGAGATCATATCCCAACACCGCAGGACCTGCCTCAGCGGAAGTCCTCTCTTGTAACCAGCAAGCTGGCGGGGTAACATGTGCCTCTGCTCCACCAGACAAACCTGCTGAACTTCACTGTATCATAGGGCTGATTGATCCGAATTCACATAGTTATCCAAACACTTACAGTACTTTTTAAATAGGGGGGGGAGGGAAGGGTGGAAAGTGAGAGGCAAAGCTCATCAGATTGTATACTCAGTTCTAGGGGTGTGAAGTTCTTATAATTGATGATCAAAGTATTGGATGCATTCCCTCCTCCCCTGTCCTGCCCCATTTCTACAGTGCTGCTTGGTCTAGTGTGGGAGGGGGAAGGGAAGTGCTTTCATTGCAGCCGGAATGTCTGTCTAGGTACTTTAGAGCGCTTGGTGGGAGGGAAGGCTGTGGAGCCGAGTATAGCAGGTTAAGGCCGTTCTTGAATTAGCTGTGGAACAGGGGCAAAGAGCAAACTTTTATTAGCCTTGCTTGTAGGCCAAGACTCGAAATTAAATGGAGAAAACCCCTCCTTGAGACTCTCGGCAAAAGAGGACAAAATCAACCAACTGCAAAACAGCTGGAGAACAGAGAAAAGTGTGTTTGGGTTAAGTCACCACGGCCCTGGTATTAAAGAATGGAGATTCCCTACCTGCCCCAACCCCCTTGTGGTCTTCTCATGGTATTTTACCAGTTGGGGAAATCTTGCCTTGCCATCCAGAGGGTTAATTCTTTGGGTGTCAAAGTGGAGGCTTCAGTTGTCCCATTCTCTTGTAATGCTGACCTAAGAAGTGATTTGTCTGTAACATGGGAATAAGACTGCAAGCCTCCCTAGGGGGAAAGGGGTTTGTTCTAACCAAATTAAAATCTTTGAAACTACATTTTAAAAAAAGAGTGAACTGGCTGAGGCAAGACCTTTTTTTAAAAATCCCTGTTAGGTAATGGTTTAGGGGTACCTGATGAGCTGTCCCAAGCTAAAGACTATGATTTAGATATATCAAGTGTAGAATTATAGCACTAGTTTGGATTTTGAGGGGGTAGATTAAGCTCTCCATGCAAATAAGTCCATTGCAAAACTGCAAGTCATGGAGGGTACTGTACTAAATTTCAGATTTGCACAAAAGAGAAACCATTCAGTAGAAGCCCCAAAAATCACAGCACCAATAGTGTTTGAGACACTAGGACAAGCGTGGCCAGCTCCGATGAATATGCATGTGCTGCCTCCATTGTATGTACATTTTTCATACATATTCATTGGCGATATCCTGAAAAACTAACTTGTTTGTGGTTCTTGAGGACTGCAGTTGGCCACCCAGCATTAGACTCCTTGTTTAATCTTAACTTTCATGAAAGAGCCAAGAAAGGCAAAACTGAAAGAGGTTGGAACTGCGTATAATGTAAATCTTAAGTGTTTTCTTCCTGCTTCCTACCCCACTCTGTTCTTGACTAGTTGACATGCCAAGATTTCTATCACCCTGGAGCTTATGCTACTGATTGCCCAGCCCACTTCTCGCCTGCACCTGTATTCACTGCAAAAATCTGTAAGGCTGACTCAAGGTACAGGCCGGAGGTGTTAGTCAAAGCAACTGCCGCTGAGCGTTGCCATTCTGACCTTTCCAACCCATGGCCTGGCGTTAAGGCAATGGCTTGCAAAACAGAGCTGCCTCAAGAGGGTAAGTGGAGCTGAGCAATTTTAAGCAGCTCTTGCTCCCCAATTTCCAGGAGCAGCCATGTTAGAAAGAGGGAGCCTAGGCAGCTTCACATGTTTGTGTCATCCTAGCCAGCACAGACTAGTGCAGTGCCGGTGAGGTTATCTATGGCACTGTCCAGGTGTTCTTTTCCCCTAGGCGAAACTGCTTAAGGAATCTCAAGTGGTTTTGTTTGTTTTTGGTTTTTTTTCAAAAATAACGTTTGTTTTGTACAGGATACTCATGGCAAATCAAATGCACTCTTTGAAATTTTACTCTGTGCACACTTGAGTAGACTTTTCAAGAGAGAAAAATATCATTGGCCTACAATCCAAATGCAGACTTTCCTAAAATTCTGTAATTTAAATCAGGACTTAGTTTTGTAATTCACCCAGAGATTTTTGATGCATCTTCACATTCTGCTTTCCAATATGGAAGTGTAGGGGTTAAGGCATAAAAGCAAAGTACAAAACCTGGCCTGTGGTAGAGGGTTGTATTAAGTGGCGATTACCAAGCTGTTCAGAGTTTTGGAAGGTGGCGATGATGCAACCTCCACTAACAGTAATAATGCATACAGGTAGCTTGTTCATTATAGTGGTCCTTAGCTAGAACGGAACCTTTTTCACATGCACACACAAACACCTTGCACAACAGAAAAGGCCCTGTGTAGAATGTACACTTGCAAACACTTTCCAAAGGCATGAAATACTTGTGGCTTCCTAGGACAGTGGTACTGGCCCTTCCTCCCCATCCCCAAGCCATTAAGAATTAAAAGCAACAAAAAAAAGTGTTTTCTAAAACACAGCCACTTTGCAGTGAAGTGTTAAAAGTGCTTCTCAGGTGCCCTGTCTGCTTCTCGTTTAGGTCCAAATCCTTGGAATTAGTGTGCCGCTTCCATCCCCATGCACATGTTATCCCAGTAGGACCTGGAGCACAAATGCTGAGCTATAGGCCAGGAAGTGAGGTATAGATAGGGGACTCAGGATGGTGCTGAAAGTAACTTATCCCTGCATCTCCCCCTGCTCTGCTTCTAAACACTTTTTTAGTCTATCCTTCTCTAAGTGGTGGGAGGGCTTAACTTGCCTGAATGTATTTTTTTTTTTTCCCCAAGCAGTTCAGTTTTTCCTTAAGAGCACAGCTAAAGCTTCCTGGGCATACCTTTACGGGACTGCATATCTGTAAATTGGCAGTAGCCATCCTTTAAGCATGCCGTGTAAATATAGTTAGTGCTTTAGTCTGGTTTTGTCCATCTGCTGATCCTAGAGCTGTCCAGTATGGTTTTTTGGTTTGTTTTTTTTTGTGTATAGCCTACCTGCTTCTCTGTGCCTTCACATAGACAGATGATGCCAAGCACCTTTGATGCCTCACTGAGACACACTCTGGGGTCTTTTCACATAAACCATGCTGTATGTACATTTCTCTGTAAGCAGCTTTTCGTTTCTGACGGGCCAGTTAGCCAAACTCTCATTGGATTCAGCTCGAGGCCTTTTCATGTTCCTCGTTTTTATTTTCAAGGGAGGCAAAAGGGGTTTTGGATGGGTATAGTTGCAGGGTGCGGGAGGGAGGGAGGGGGGACCCAGCTTTGTATGTGTAACTTTTTTAAGCTTTTAATCTTGGCCGCCTACTTTCCAGCCCAGTTGAAAGCAGATCCTGTGAAAGCTGTCTGTACAGTCTCCAATGCTCTGCTCTGTGTCAGCTGTGTTTGTAAATAGATATGACTCATGCGTATATATATAAATATATATATAATTTTTTTTACATCTTCATCTTTTATCTTATAGTTTTGGTATTTTTTTCCCATGGCTTTTGTCAGTATGCACCTGGCTGCATCGTCGACTGAAGCAGCAGGTCAGCACCGATGCCTTTGTGCTAGGGGTATTTAATGAATGTGAATTGGGAGGTGCTTTGCTGTGGGTGTACTATACTGATGCTGGCAGGAGCTCCTTCCCGTGTAGGGCCCAGCAATGGGTACAGGCTTGCCAATACTTGCCACTCCCAGGCTCAGAGGGAGCCATGGCAAGTAGCCAGGTGAGAGCTGCCTGTTCTCTGCTGTTCTGGTCTGCTTCTAAGAAAACAGCAACGATGGGGAAAGTGGGATGGGAAGCCCTGTAGCGAGGAGAGTAACTTAAGAAGGAAGAGGTGGGGAGAGGAGAAGGAGTGGGGAATTTCCAGGAGTTTTGAATTTAGAAAATGTTCTCATTTGCATACAAATTCCCAGATAATGTTGTTCAAATTTTCTGATGCCCTGAATAGATTTGTGAGCTGAGCCTGATGCGGTTTCTCAGTTGCACTGAAATTTGACTGGGGAAGGGAACTGGTGGAATGTGCTTTTCAAAGGACCCTTCGCCTTTCCCAAGCCTGTTCAGTTTGCTTTACAAATCCTCAGGTGCCTGGCCTGATATGTGTGCAACGTGCCATCACCTCTTTAGAGGGCGTATAACCTACATGCGTGCAACGCTGGGCTGTGTGTGCTCTTCCATGCAGGTGGCCCCGGCCTGTTCTAATACAGCCACTTTACATGCAGACATAAATGGCTTTACCAGTGACCTCTCCCAATTTTTCTACTGAAGCACATTCAAAGCTTGGAATGACTAAACTTCTTTATTACTGCATTGGCATCGTTTGTTACTAACAAATTGTGTCAAACAGTGAAAGGTCAGAAGTGGACAGTTTTTCCACTGAAAGATAAGTAGGGGGCACCCCATGTCCGTCTCTGGGAGCAAGTGAAATCCATTATATTCTGAAGGCTTGTGAATGTAAGCGGATCCGCTTGCCAGCTGGAGGGGCTTCTGCTGAAGCAGGGGAGGGGTGAGAGATAGGGAATGATATGCTCCCATTGCTGTGGGGCTGACATAAACCTAAGTTAATCCCAGCATCACCTGTCTGGTTTGTTTGTTTTTTTTTCCAATTTTGGAATGATTTACAGATGTGCTAGGCAGGACTAGCACGTGAAGCACTGGAAGCCGCACGATGGTCATGAGCAACTCGACAGGATGGGGGCTGAAGTAGTGAGGCTGTTTTCTGTGTAATGGGTCTGACTTTTCCTTCTAGGAATGTACCTTTAAGGGTGAGAAGCATGACTAATCTGGCCATGCCTTACGCCTTGGTGTTGGCCTGGTGCTGGTGGAGAAGCTTCTGCGTATTAATGGTTTATGTACTCCACCTATTGAAAAGCCAAGAGTTTTAAGGTGGCCAGAATGGAAATTAAGAGAAGTCGGTGAAACTTGTTTTGTGTGTTGTCCAAACGCTGAACTCAGCATTTACATTTTTTTTTTACAGAAGATGTGCTGTTTTTGTAAAAAGGAGCTTTTGGAAATTACCATGCCCTCAACCAACCCTTTGGCTTCTGTGAGCTGAACCCTCTATGTACCCATCACAGAAGCAGCGAAACCTCCTTTGCTGCCATATTGATGGCTCTTACCATCCTCTGTTAATTCTCTGCCACCTCCCCTTCCCCCATGGCTTAGAAAACTCCATCTGTCTGCCCCCGAGTGAAATATTTCTAGGGCTAGTAACTATCTGTTGTGGTAAAAGGCAAGCACATGCTCATCCGTTTCGCAGTAGTCAATGGACCTATCTGAACTTTCAGGTGAGCTGTGCCGCCAAAAGGTGAAACTTAACAGCTGCTGCCTTCTGGACTGCTAAGACTTCTCTTTGGCTTGTATGTTTACAGACCTGGCCTCGATTAAACCATGTTGAGCTGCAAATGGGTTTAGCGAGAAGAGTGAGCAGAAAGGGGGGGATTTTATCTGTCGCTGCTGGTGCAGGCTGGGAAGAAAGAATAAACCTAAACTTACCACAAACTATTGTAGACTTTTTTATTTCTTCTCTAGTGTGTAGTAGGACAATGAATGTGCTTTAGCACTGCTTATCTGTTTTTTCTAATTACAGTGTCAGCTTAATTCCAGCTCCTGGGTGTGTTTACAAATTGCAGTTCTACCTTGGTTCAGTAGTAGAACCCATTCTGTAGTACAGATGCACTGTGTATAATTTGGAGGAGGAGAAGAGAGAATATTTTTGTAAGTAATGATTTATTTCAACATCAAAGGAATAAACACATCCTTGGCCAGAAGTGGAGCAAGCTGATGATTCTTCAGCAACGCTCCTTGCCTCATGCACTAAAGCACTTAGCCGGTTGCCTGGTGAGCTTTTGTAATTTTTGGTGGTTATACGTCAAAATTGAAAGTCCTAGCCCGATCTTGTGTTGCGTAAAATGAAATTATTGATGGTGCTGGGTGTTTGGGTTTCCATTTGCATAAGAAATTGCCATTCTGGGTCAGACAAAGGGGCCATCAAGCCCAGCATCCTGTTTCCAATAGTGGCCAATCCAGGCTACAAGTACCCAAACATTAAATAGATGCCATGCTTCTAAAGCCAGCAACAAGCAGTGACTATTCTCTGTCAGCTTGATTAATAGCAATTAATGGACTTCTGCTCCAAAAATTAATCCAAATCTTTTTTTAAACCCAGCTATGCTAACTGCAGTAACCACATCCTCTGGCAACAAATTCCAGAGTTTAATCGTTGCGTGAAAAAGAATTTTAAATGTGCTACTTGCTAACTGCAAGGAGTGCCCTAGTCCTGTTATCCAAGAGAGTAAATAACCAAATCACATTTACCAGTTTTAATATAAGCACAGTATTGAGCATCCTGATTCTGACATTGACTAAGCCACAAGAAGTATCCAATTGATGCTAATGGGGAGTTCCCTGTATATACCCAGATCAGTCCAGACCATGGGTTGAGCCTCCTATCCAGCAGATGGAGACAGACCAAAACTGAAAGGGTATCCTATATGAGGAAGAGCCTATCCTGTAGCCCTTCAGTATTTGTCTCCAGCAGGTGGAACAGCTCACCCTGTGGTTCTCTGTTGTCGTCTTCTTGTCCCTTTTTGGGGATTTTTCTGTCTGTTTCTATCGTTGTTTGGATCAAGCAAGTATTTACTCTTTCTTAATTAAAAAAAAAAAAAAAAGTTTTGTTATTTGAACTCTGGATTCTTTCTACAGGAGACGGTCTGTCTCCTTGCTCTTGCGGGGGCCTAGGGGGGCTTGGCCCCTTGTTTTATATAGCCCGGTGGTCCTCGGCTGCAGGGGTGGAAATTGGTGGTGCCAGTCACTTCCCCTGTTCAGCCTCTCTCTCTCTCCCCCCATACTTGTCTCCCTTCACTGGGATGATTTGTCTCTGAAGCTGCTTACAGGGACATTTTTTCCCCTGTCTGGGTTTTAAAGTAACAAAAATAATAATATAAGGCAGGATCAGAAGGAAAGCTCCTCTGTTTTACCTGTGCAGTTTTGCAGCCTTAGAGAGAGAGTTAGGAGCATGCACAGTTCATTCTGTGCCTCCACTCCTTCATCCCCGGCAGCCCTGCTGATTTCAATTGCTGCCCTTCCTCCACATCTGGGCCATGCCACGATGCCCACTGTGCCTGGCTTGTGGGGATTCCTCTCTGTCTCTCTAGGGAGGGACTCTGTTCTCGATGTCTACCGGGGGGGGGGGGAGGTTCCTCTGAGTCCCCGATGCCCTCAGGAACCCGAGCCAGGCCTCTCAAATGCATGGCCGCACTGTTCCCGGGCCATCAAACCACAGGAACGGTGGCCATTTTAGGTTTTTCACCTTTCTCGGAGCAGCGTAAAGCTCCGGACTGATTTTTTTTTCAGAGGCCCACGCGCTCTCCCTCTTGCAGGTCTTGACACCCACCCCCTGGAGGTGCCAGACCCCATTTTTCAGCGGATTTTATGCTTTTACTACACAAATCCTATTTGGCAAGTTTGCAAGAGGAAGCGGACCCCCCGGCTAAGGTCCCTCAGCTCCCTGTTCTCCCTCCCCTGCGGCTCCGGATGGGCAGGGGTCGATTTGGGTTCGTGTGGTTCCGGGAGCTCCTCAGGACTCGGATTCGGCTGATGTCCCCTGGGTCCTCCGTCTCTTCCGAAGGGAGGAATTGGAGCCTCTTATCCCCCTTCATCTCACAGGAATTAGGGATTGACTGTCCCCCAGTGGATGAGTTTTTGGCGGCGATGCCAGCTTCCTTGGACCCGGTCCTGGCGGGGCTCAGGGCTCTGCCGTGCTCTTTTCCTTTCCACCCTATGCACAAACTAATGCACCTCAGGGAATGGCAGGCCACCGAGTCGGGTCTGCAGGTTGGAGGGCCATGGAAAAGCTTTATCCTCTCCTGGAGGAGTGTTTAGATTTATTGAAAATGCCTAAGGTGGACTCTTCTGTGATGGCGGTCACTAAACATACCACCATCCCGGTGGTGGGGGCTACGGCCTTGAGGGATGTCCAAGACCGTAAGCTGGAATTCCATCTCGAGCGCATTTTTTTAAATCCTGGCCTTGGGTATTCGGGCGTTGATCTGCAGCAGTCTCATGCAGCGGGCAAGCCTTAGGTGGGTCCAACAATTATTCAGCACCCAAGACCTCCCATCTGCAGAGGCAGAGCAGGCTGACAGGTTAGAAGGCACCATAGCTTATGGGACGGATGCCCTATATGACTTGTTCCGGGTGCAGGCGATGGCTTCGGTGGTCTCGGCCAGACGGCTCCTCTGTCTCCGACACTGGGCGGCTGATTAGTCTTCCAAGGCACAGCTGGGAACTCTCCCTTTCAAAGGTAAGTTGCTTTTTGGCGAGGATCTGGAGCAGCTTATTAAATCCTTGGGGGAAAACAAGGTTCATAAGTTGCCTGAGGACTGCCCGAAACAGGCTAGTTCCTTCTTCCCTACTCGAACCCCCTTCCGGGGCCAACACAGATATCACCCAAGAGCAAGGGGTGCCTTCTCTAGGGGAAATTCCTCTAGGTCCCAGTTTTGACCCCAGCCCTTTCGAGGCCGTTGGGCCTTCCGAGATGCCGCTCCCCATCGTCCCGCGCCCAAGCCCACCTCCCAATGAGAATCCGCCGGTCCATCCCTCCGTTCCCAACTTAGGTGGTCGTTTGTCTCTGTTCATGGAGGAATGGGCCAAAATCACGTCTGACCAGTGGGTCCTCGAAACAATAGACAAAGGCTACGCCTTAAAGTTTGCTCGCGACATCCCGGACCTGTACATGGGCTCCATGCGTCCACCGGAAGCGGGCTGCTGTGACTCAGACTCTTACCAGAGGCTGGGGGCATCCTCCTGGTCCTGGTGGCAGAACACGGCGCAGGCCAATATTCTATCTACTTCGTGGTCCCGAAGAAGGACGACTCCTTCCGTCCCATCCTGGATCTCAATCGGGTCAACCGGGCCCTCAAGGTGTCCCATTTCCGGATGGAAACCCTTCGGGCAGTGATAGCGACTGTCCATTCGGGAGAATTTCTGGCCTCACGCAATCTGACGGAGGCCTACCTGCACATACCGATCCGTCCCCAACATCAGAGATTTCTTCGGTTCCACATCTTGGGCCAACACTTCCAGTTCCGGGCCCTGCCCTTTGGTCTCGCCACAGCACCACGCATGTTTACCAAGGTGATGGTGGTGGTGGCAGCAGCCCTTCGGAAGGACGGTGTGCTGGTTCACCCGTACTTGGACGATTGGTTAATCTGGGCCAAGTCGGAAACCCTATGCCGCCAGGCGGTGGACTGCGTACATGCTCTTCTCTCGACCCTGGGATGGATCGTCAATTTTTCCAAGAGCAATCTCCACCCGACCCAGGTCTTGGAGTTCCTGGGGGCTCGCTTCGATACCCGCATCGGCAAGGTTTTTCTCTACTATTTTGCAGGCTCGCAAAACTTCTTCCCTCGCCTATGTCCGGGTCTGGAAGGTTTTCAAGCTGGTCTGCGATGAAGCGGGCATTACGGCACATTCGGCTCCAGTCTCGCTAGTCCTCTCGTTCCTCCAGCGTGGCCTCTCTAAGGGTCTCTCCTTTGGCTCGCTCCGTGTACAGGTGTCTGCCCTCCGTTCTCTCTTGGGAAGCCTCGAAGGCTACTTGGTTGCGTCTAATCCGGATATTGTCCGTTTTCTCAAAGGGGTCAAACATTTGAAGCCGCCATTGCGTCCCACTTGTCCCTTGTGGAGTTTGAATCTGGTCCTTTGGGCGCTCTGTCAGGCTGCTTTTGAGCCCCTTTGCTGTTCTACCCTCAAGGATTTGACACTTAAGGTGGTGTTTCTGGTTTCTATTTGCTCCGCCAGGCGGGTGTCTGAGATCCAAGCATTGTCTTGCTGCGAACCCTTCTTACGTTTCTCGGACTCCGGGGTCTGTCTTAAGATTGTCCCGTCATTCTTACCGAAGGCTGTGTCTTCATTTCATGTCAATCAGTCGGTGGAGCTCCCTGCGTTCTCTCCTACCGACATTGCAAGCCTTGGCGGGGATGATTTCCGCCATCTGGATGTGAAACGCGTTCTTATGCGTTATCTGGAGGTGACTAATGACTTGAGTATCGGATCATCTTTTTGTCTTATGGAGTGGCCCCAACTGGGGCAAACACGCCTCTAAGACTATGACATCTCGCTGGTTGAAGGAAGCGATCTCGTCTGCTTACATCTGTCCGGGATGTCCAGTCCCGGAGGGCCTTAAGGCCCAGGAAGCCATTCTCTGATGGCTTCCTGGGTGGAGAGCCAGTCGGTCTCCCTGCAGGAGATATGCAGGGCAGCTACTTGGAAGTCTCTGCCTACTTTTGTTCGACATTGGTTCCTTTTGGGCGGCAGGTGCGTCGAGCAGGACTGTCAAGGTCCCACCCTGTCTAGGGAAGCTTTGGTACATCCCATGGTCTGGACTGATCCGGGTACGTACAGGCCACAAGAACCTGGCACATACCCAAACACTAAGAAGATCCCATGCTACTGATGCAATTGATAGCAGTGGCTATTCCCTAAGCAAAATTGATTAATAGCCATTAATGGACTTCTCCTCCAAGAACTTATCCAAACCTTTTTTGAACCCAGCTACACTAACTGCACTAATCACATCCTCTGGCAACAAATGCCAGAGCTTTATTGTGTGTTGAGTGAAAAAGAATTTTCTCTGATTAGTCCTAAATGTGCTACTTGCTAACTTCATGGAATGCCCCCTAGTCCTTCTATTATTCAAAAGTGAAAATAACCGAGTCACATCTACTTGTTCAAGACCTCTCATGATCTTAAAGACCTCTATCATATCCCCCTGCAGCTGTCTCTTCTCCAAGCTGAACAGCCCTAACCTCTTCAGCCTTTCCTCATTGGGAAGCTCTTCCATCCCCTCTATCATTCTGGTTGCCCTTCTTTGTACCTTCTCCATCGCAACTATATCTTTTTTGAGATGCAGCGACCAGAATTGTACACAGTATTCAAGATGTGGTCTCACCATGGAGCGATATAGAGGCATTATGACATTTTCCGTTCTATTAACCATTCCCTTTCTAATAATTCCTAACATTCTATTTGCTTTTTTGACTGCTGCAGCACACTGAGCTGATGATTTTAAAGTATTATCCACTATGATGCCTAGATCTTTTTCCTGGGTGGTAGCTCCTAATATGGAACCTAACATTGTGTAACTACAGCAACGGTTATTTTTCCCTATATGCAACACCTTGCACTTGTCCACATTACATTTCGTCTGCCATTTGGGTGCCCAATCTTCAAGTCCTGCAAGGTCCTCCTGCAATGTATCACAGTCTGTACCTCCCCTTTCAGGAGGCTGGTACAGGTGGGGCTGTTAGATTGTGGAGAATTCCTTCTTCTGGCCAGTAGAGGGCAGCCTAGCTTAATTTTACAAGCAAGCTGTGTGCATCTGCACAAATTGCCACACACAAATTTAACATATAATCCTATCATGTTGGTTCCATATAGCTATAAAACAGGTGTATATGTGCCTCAAAGCAGCTGGGGAGTTTTCATACTAATAGACTGTGTGATACTATATTTATTTTAAAATGTTTATATTCTGCTATATTTTTAAAAAACTGTTCAGGGTGGATTACATATGTACAATCATAAAAGAACAAAGAAGGAAACGAGGGTCATAGGGTGAAGCTTGGTACAGAAGTCATTTCTCTCAAATCAGATACCGGTAGCAATCTGCGCAGATGCTTTTTGGCCATTTTCAAATTAATAAATCCTTCTGCAAGAATGATCTGCAGGCCTCCAGTAAGCCTTTCTGTACTAGCAGAGGCAGAGAGCCTAAAATTTTCCAAGCCAGATTTGTTTAGAATTCCTTAAATTCCTTCCCCTGTTTGTCTCCTTAACACCTCTACTCCCACCCATGATCGATCGCGGCTGCTGTAAGAATGAATACCATTGAGCACCACCCTAACAGCTTTCTGCCCTATTCCCAGACTGTCTAATTTGTTTAGCAGTCTTCATCCAAGAACTCAGTCAGCTTTGACAGCCCCCCCCCCCCCCCCCAGCTCATGAAACATTTTGTCTAGGGTCCTGAAAGCTCCGCACTTCAAGGTATTGTGCTTTCCTTTTCTTTACTATTCCCATAGTTTTACTACTACTGAAGTTACACTGAAGCTGTCTTTCCTTGTTTCTGAGGAGAAGATAAACAGATCTGCGAAGGGTGCAGTCAGTACTACCTTGAGTTGCTTCACTTTTCTGAAGCATACCCCCCATCAGATCCCAGTGCTTTATCTACTTTTGTCTGTGTAAGTGCTTTTAAGTGCCTCCTATGAATAGATTTGTAATACCCATTAACAGTTCAACTCTGTTGAATAAAATAGCACTTAAGGGATTTATCACATGTGCATTGTATAGTGCAGCTCTACTAGCTATCAGGATACTGGCAGGAAGAGGAATTTGCGAAAACTCTCCTGTAGTACATCTCTTGTCGATCCTCCCATCGGGCCGATGCAATATCTGTGCGCGAAAAACGGTCACTTTTGATTGAGCGCCCGCTTTTCTAACACATACCCATCCTTTCCTGGGCACGTGCAGCACTAGGCAAATGAGACCCTGCTTTAAAAAGGCGCTAGGGCAGATTGGGTGTCCCTAGCGCCTCGGCAGTGGGTGCCCGGAAGCAGTGGCTGTGCACGAGTTAGGAAAACGGACACCACGGGTTAGGAACATGGACACTCATTAGCTGAGTGTCCGTTAACCTAACTGGCAAGACTTAAAAAAAAATGTAATATTTTTTGTTGCTCCTTTTCAGTTCCTCTCACTTAATGTCGCCATGATATTAAGTTGAAGGAACTACAGAAAAACTATTTTTTACATGAGGGGAATAGCTAATAGCCTCATCAACATGCCATTTACAGATGCTGAGTGCTGGTTTGGATCCGTGTTTTGGATGCGCAAATCCCCTTATTGCATAAGGGTTTATGGACGCAGGTTTACCTGTGCATTAGCCTGAGTACACTGTATGGCATTGGCCTGCATGGGTGGTGTATGGCAGTTTTGTTTTATGGTAATTCTCTTGCCTATAGACAGCCCGATCCAGTAAAGTCCGTGGGAGAGCGGACTAACGCCCGCTCTCCCGGCGCGCGCACCGGCCCCTTGCCGGTGCGCGTGATCCAGTATTTAAATTAGGCGACGCGGTGCAAACGAGGAAAGGGAGGCGCTAGGGACACTAGCGCGTCCCTAGCGCCTCCTTTTGGCCTGGAGCGGCGGCTGTCAGCGGGTTTGACAGCCGACGCTCAATTTTGCCGGCGTCGGTTCTCGAGCCCGCTGACAGCCACGGGCTCGGAAACCGGACGCCAGCAAAATTGAGCGTCCGGTTTTCGGCCCGACAGCCGCGGGCCGAATTAAAAAATTTTTTTTTTTTTTTTTTACTTTTGGGGACCTCCGACTTAATATCGCTATGATATTAAGTCGGAGGGTGCACAGAAAAGCAGTTTTTACTGCTTTTCTGTGCACTTCCCTGGCGCTGGAAGAAATTAGCGCCGACCTTTGGGCGGCGCTAATTTCTTAGAGTAAAATGTGCGGCTTGGCTGCACATTTTACTTACTGGATCGCTCGGGAATACCTAATAGGGCCATCAACATGCATTTGCATGTTGAGGGCGCTATTAGGTGCCGCGGGTGGGCCGCGTGTTTTCCTCCCCTTACTGAATAAGGGGTAAGGGAAAACACGCGTCCAGAGCAGGGTGACAGTGCGCTCCGACGGAGCACACTTTACTGGATCGACCTGAGAGTGAGAAACCTAAGGAGTTAAAGATGTATTCTCATCTAGGTGATATAATAATCAAATATGTGGCAAGCTTCACTGAGTTATCAGAAGGAAGCATTTTTTTGTAAAATGAGACCCTCATGGACAAAGGATCATCATGAAACTGAAGGGCTGGAACCTCAAAGGGAAGGTAATAACTTTTTTTTTCGCCTGAGAAGGTGGTGAGCACCTGGAAACAGACCAACACCAAGCCAGGCTATGTCGGAATTCGAGCATGTGTGAGACAGACAAAAAAGAGAGGAGAATGACAGCAGGCTGCACCAAGTCAGTCTTTAACAACATCGTCTATGTTTTTGGCTTTTCCAATGCATGTGATGTCAGCAAAATGAGGTGGGAGCATCAGGTGCCAAACTATAGCCAAGTGGATGGCAAGATGCTTCCTCTCACCCAAGCAGGAGCTGAGTGGGGGGGGGGGGGGGGGTGTAAGAATGTGTCTTTCCTAGGTCCCCTGCTGTTCACAAACTGTCCAAGCTATTAGGAGCCTCGTGCTTTTTGTGCCTCCCGTTTGCTGCCATTGCCAGGCTGGTCAGACTTCTTGGCTCTAAATTAGCACTTGAAGTCCAGGGTGGTAAGAGAACAAGTGCACACTAAGCAGGAGGAAAACAAAGGTTGATAGCCCTGTCCTTGATATTAGAGTTTCCAGTGCTTGCTAAATGGTGCTTGTTTATGGTGTAATGTCTTTGTTTTCAGACAAAACAGAGGTGTGGTGGCTAGCAACAGAGCAAGGTCTTGGACCAAACTAAGCGGCTGCTGCAAATGTAGGCCTTGTACTTTGCAAACCTTCCAAAACTTTGCCTTTTGACTGTTTAATAGTATTGTTGCTGATTTTTCCTTACCATTAATGTGTCATTGTTGTACATACCATTAAACTATCCCATTTTCATACCCTGCAGCCCATGATGGGAGTTGAGGATTGACGTGGGCGAAATACTGATCTCTGTTTAGGAGTCAGGAGGAAGTTTGTTTTTTTTATTTTGCTGTGCTGCAAATTGCCCAAGGAGCTGAGGGGAGATTTTTCTCCCTTCCTCTGGATTACCATGAAGCTCCTACAGCTTAGAATGTAGATATTAGAAGTTTGGATTTTGGCCCTCTGCTCTTTTTTTTTTCTCAACACAATCAGCAGTGTGGTACAACCCCCCTGCTTGCAAAATGTGTAAATGTGAAGTCTGGCTATAGCAGGCCCAGCTTTTTTAAGAGGCAACTGTGGTCAAATAAGTCTCTGTCTTTGGCCAAAGCGTTATGGTTAAAAAAAAGCACTTAAAACATTGTCAGAGTATTTTTTTTTAAACACAAAGTTTAGAAGACCGCCTTATTGGGCCGATCCGATAGTGTGCCCTAGCTGCTGTGCATAGCTTAACATGCGATTGGATGCGTGTCCATAACCCTCTATCCAATACGGGGATTAACGCGTCCAAATTGCCGCGTAGCTAATAGCGCTCATCACATGGGAATTTGTGTAGATGAGGCGATTAGCTAATCTCCAATAAATTTTCCCTTCGGCCAATGTGCCCTTGCAACGTGCCAAATTTAGTGCCAGCCCAGGGCTAGCATGAAGGTATGCCACACTCGAGGGTGCATTGAAAATCTGCTTTCTTTGATTCCACCTACTAGAATCGTAGCGATACTAAGGAGGAACCAAATAAAGCAGGGATTGATTTTAAAAAAAAAAAAATCTACGGACGTAGACTGATCGTCCGTTTTCCCAACCCGCTTAACGGACACCTCTCCTGTGTGCCCAGTGCCGCGGAGGTGCTAGGGCCGCACATTTGTCCCTAGCACCTCCTTTTTAGTGCGAAACACACCCCCTCCCCATTTAAATATGCGATGGCATGCCCAGGAGAGGTGGCTGAGCGCGGTTTAGGAAAGTCGGGTCCTCAACACCGAGCGCCCATTTTCTGCGCACATTTATTGGACTGGCCTGCTTGTGTATGTTGTGTCTTATCCGTCTGTGCCCTGATGTCACAGATGAAACTATGGCAGCTTGGAAGATTTAGGCACGATGCTGCCATAGATCTGCATCCCAGGTTTCACACTTGTCAATGATGTCAAGCTCGTGTCTGCTGTTTAACAGGCAGGAGCGGGGGAGAGATGTCCTGATGGAAGAAAATGATACTGGAGACAGCACAGACTTCATAGCAGCTGTGAACCAACAGCAGCAGAAAGAGAATTGCTGCTGGATGTTGGAGAAAGGTAGGTAAGTAGACACAATGCCATAAGAATGCCGGTTGGGACGGGATGGAGCGCTGTAGAGGTCCACAGCAAGTGTCCCAACCGGGAGGCGGTTCGGGGAACTTGGAGGAGGCTTAGGCACTGGACTAAGGCGGAGTCCTATGCGACCAAGGACTCGGCAGCCAGAGGAAAGACGGCTGACGTTGGGCCCTGGTGACTGAAGAGTCTTCACCCTGAAGACCGGTACTCCCCCGGGAGGAGCCCTTAGGAGTCCAGCCGCTGGGACTTTTGGAGATTCACCCTGGAAGCCGGAGCCCCCCCAGGAGGAGCCCGTAGGGGCCCGGCCGCTGGGACTTAGGCGAATCTTCGGGGCCAGCAAACACCAGGAACCAGAGGAGCAACGATGGCCAAAGTCGGAGTCCAGGAACGAAGCCGAGTCGGAAGCCAGGAGTCGCAGAAGGAACCAAGCCATGGATGAGATGGGAGACTCATGGATGGAGCCGGGTCAGAACCAGAGGTCGGAGGATGACAAGCCAAAGACAGAAGCTGAAGACGGAGTCGTGGGCAAAGCCAGGTCAAAACCTGAGTCAGATACCGGAGCCAATGGACAAGACGGAGGAAGGTCAGGAGCCAAGCCGGGTCGAAGACGAAGAGCAATCCAAGGAACGCAGCAACTAGCAGGCAGGAGACCTGAGGAACCTCATTGCAAGGCGAAGAAGGAACCAGGAAGCAGGGCTAAAATAGTCTGGGCGTCTGACGTCATCCTGGGATAGCCCAGAGGTTTCCCGCGCTGGCCCCTTTAAATCCCCAGCCCCTGCGCGTGCCTAGGGGGCGGAGCCAGCCGCGGTGAAATGCCGGCGTCTCCCTCGAGGAGGGAGAGCCGCAGCAAAGGCTCGATGGATCTTTGGCGACCCGAGCCGGCCTCGGGGTAAGTAGGGGATCCGGGGGACGGCCCGGGGCCGTAACATTATGTCTATCTAACAAGTGTTGATGGACCTGTCCTCCAGACCCTTGTGCAAATCTTTTTTTTTTTTTTAAACGCAGCTAAATCATTAACTTTGACCATTTTATCCAGCAACCAATTCCACAGTTTATTTGTGTATTAACTGGAAACAAAACCCACTTTCTTAAATTTGGTGGTGTCATGGAGTGTTCCCTAGGTTTAGTGCTATTTAAAGGGCCATGGTTCAATAAAATCAGTAAGAGCACACCAGCGAGGGATGACGCTTTAGTACGAGGTTGTACCTGCTGTGATGCTGCCTTGTTAGCGGAGGACAGTGACTTTGCAGTGCAGCTGCCACCAGTGGGAGGAATGGATTTATTTAGAGACGGTTCAAAGATGTTAGAAACAAAGGTTAGGACTAGCATGATAATCATATTATAGCTTTCGATGCCTCATCTGTGTACACAGTGCTTTACAAATTAAGGCCTAGTGGAAGAAAAAATGTTATTAAGAGCGAAATTCAAATCCTATGTCATAATGCATTTAAAGTAAATGTTGAGGGTGGCAGAAGGACACTGTAATGTTGCCACTCAAAAATAAAACCAAATACAAAAGAAATGGGTGAAGGGGATAACAAAAGTCAGCTGCCTAAGGCAAAAAACAAGTCCAAGATAAGCAGTAAACGGAATGAGCAACACTGGAAAGCTATGACCACAAGCCCTAATGGTGGAGGTGGACTTGGACATTGTTGCTGTTTCGGAGGCGCATGGTTCATGGAATCTCACAATTGGGATACGGCCATACTGGGCTTTAACTTGTTAAGAGAGGACAGAAAGGGAGAGGGGCCTGATGAAATTCATCCTAGGATACTGAGGGAGCTCAGAGATGTGCTGGCGAATCTGCTGAGTGACCTGCTCAATAGATCCCTAGAAATGGGAGTGGTGCCGAGTGACTGGAGAAGAGCGGTGGTGGTCCCGCTTCACAAGAGTGGGAGCAGAGAGGAGGCTGGAAATTACAGGCTGATTAGCCTCGCCTCGGTAGCAGGAAAATGAATGGAGGCTCTGCTGAAGGAAAGGATAATGAACTACCTACGGTCTGGTGGGTTGCTTGACCTGAGACAGTAGAGATTCACCAGGGGAAGGTCCTGTCAGACGAATCTGATTTCTTTGAGTGGGTGATTAGAGAATTGGATCAGCAAAGCGCAAGCCATGTGATTTTCTTGGATTTTAGTAAAGCCTTTGATCCGGTCTCACGTAGAAGACTCATTAAAAAAAAATAGGAAGCTTGGGAGGGGGTGCCAAGGTGGTGGAGTGGATTACAACGTGATTGATGGATAGAAGACCGCGGGTGATGGTAAATGGAACCTACTCTGAATGAAGAACAGTGTTAAGTGGAGTGCCGCAAGGTTCGGTGTTGGGACCAGTTCTGTTCTGTCTTTTAGGAGCGATGATGCAGAAGGGATAGAAGGTAAAGTTTGTTAGTGGATGATACTAAGATCTGCAACAGAGTGGAGAAAATGAGATGGGATATAAGGAAGTTTGAAGAGCTTAATGCCAAGACGTGCAGAGTCATGCAGCTGGGGTGTGAAAAGAACTGTATGGGATGGGGGGTGAAGGGCGGCTGTGCCCGGAGCAAGAGAGGGACCTAAGAAAACTAAAAAGTCATGGGATAGGAGGCGATGTCCTTTCATGGATTACAAGCTGGTTAAAAGACAGGAAACAGCGAGTAGGATTAAATGGTCAATTTTCTCAGTGGAAAAGGATAAATAGTGGAGTGCCTCAGGGATCTGTACTTGGACTGGTGCTTTTCAATATATTTATAAATGATCTGGAAAGGAATAAGACGAGTGAAGTTATCAAATTTGCAGATGATACAAAATTATTCAGAGTACTTAAATCACAAGCAGATTGTGATAAATTGCAGGAGGACCTTGCGAGACTGGAAAATTGGGCATCCATGGCAGATGAAATTTAATGTGGACAAGTGCAAGGTGTTGCATACAGGGAAAAATAACCCTTGCTGTAGTTACACGATGTTAGGTTCCATATTAGGAGCTACCACCTAGGAAAAAGATCTAGGCATCGTAGTGGATAATACATTGAAATCTTCAGCTCAGTGTGCTGAAGCAGTCAAAAAAGCAAATAATGTTAGGAATTAAGAAAGGAATGGTTAACAAAATGGAAAATGTCATAATGCCTCTGTATCACTCCAGGGTGAGACCGCACCTTGAATACTGTGTACAATTCTGGTTGCCACATCTCAAAAAAGATATAGTTCCGATGGAGAAGGAAGAGAAGGGCAACCAAAATGATAAAGGGGATGGAACCGATTAAGGCCGGGGGAAGGGCTGAAGAGGTTAGGGCTGTTCAGCTTGGAGAAGAGATGGCTGAGGGGGGGATATGATAGAGATCTTTAAAATAATGAGAGCTCTTGAACAAGTAGATGTGAATCAGTTATTTACACTTTCAGATAATAGAAGGACTAGGGGGCACTCCATGAAGTTAGCAAGTAGCACATTTAAGACTAATCGGAGAAAATTATTTTTCACTCAATGCACAACTAAGCTCTGGAATTTGTTGCCAGAGGATGGGGTTAGTGCAGTTAGTGTAGCTGGGTTTAAAAAAGGTTTGGGTAAGTTCTTGGAGGAGAAGTCCATTACCTGCTATTAATCAAGTTGACTTAGGGGATGGCCTCTGCTATTACTGGCAGCAGTAGCATGGAATCTTCTTAGTGTTTGGGTACTTGCCAGGTTCTTGTGGCCTGGTTTGGCATCTGTTAGAAACAGGAAGCTGGGCTTGATGGACCCTTGGTCTGACCCAGCATGGCAATTTCTTATGTTCTTATGAAAGGTTTTAATGAGGCACGATCAACACCAAAAGGAAATTAGTAGAACTAGGGCCCATGAGATGAAACTCCAGCGTGGACACCTCAGAATCAATGTCAGGAAATATTTCTTCACAGAGAGGGTGGTGGATGCCTAGAATGCCCTTCCGGAGGAGATGTTGAAGACAAAAACAGTGAAAGATTTCAAAAGGGCATGGGATAAACACTGGATTCCTAAAGCAAAGAAGAGAGGAATGAAGTAAGAGGCATCGGGGTAGCTTGCTAGTGTGGTGGTTCTCACCCTTAACCAATAAGCCTTCATAATGTTGGTGCAACTCCATCATTGAACTGTACGGTTTGGGAAAACAAATAAGCATGGGGATAACTTGCTTGATGCGGTGGTTACTACCTCATAATCAATAAGCCTGATACTACAGTTCTGATGTAACTCCAACATTGCTATTTGCTTCAACGGCAGGGAGTAGAGGGAAAATGTACTCAAACAGTAACCAATAAGAGCCATGACCTTGGCAGTCTGTGAAACGGGAGCTTGCTGGGCTGCCTGGGTGGGCCATTTGGTTCTTTTCTGCCGTCATTTCTATGTTTCTCTGAAAGAGATGAAAATGCAGAGTGCCAGAATGCGGGAGAGGGAAAGCAGTTCACAACGAAAATGGAAAAGATCGCAGCGTGCAAACGGCTGACAATACTCCTTAAAGGTAAGGAGCATTCTATAGAGGGGGAATGCTCAGAGTTTTTCCTCTTTCAAGAAATTTCCGGAAATTCCGTCCTCCCTCCATTCAGAAAGTAATAATACCGAATATGGAAACCCGAGGGGTGGAGTGGATTCAAGGGGGAGGAGCGTGTAACAGGACGCAGCTACGTAACGTGACGTACTGCTGAAAAGCCACTACCCGCGCCCTCGCTTCCGCCCAGTCTGACTAAGCGATCTAACTACTAGGAGCTCCGCTCGAGGGAAGCCCCGAGCCGGACGAAAGAAACGTAGCTTGTAGGGTTTCTTTCTTTTTTTTTTTTTTGTAATTAAGTCAGTTTCAAGATGAGCCAGAGCATGCTAAGTCTAAAGCGGAGTACTACGAGCGCCGTGTTGCAGCTGAATCTTTACTGTGGCGGGACACCCCCGGTCCCGGCTACGGCCGCCGAGACTCCGACGCCTCACGCCAAGGACGAGTTTTGCGCCTGCGCAGACGAGGCGGGCGCGCGGCGCTGCCTGTGGTGCCGTCGTGCGCAGCCCGCGCTGGTCGCGCGCCTCCAGAGCGTCGCCGACGAGCTGGACAACGACGACGAGGCGGACTCCGGCGACTCGGGCTCGGACATGGACGCGGAGCCGGCGCCGGTCAAGGCGCCCCGCAGCCTCCAGCTGACCCCTGGCGCGGTGGACGAGGCCGGCGGCCTGCCTTCGCCGCTGCCGCCCGGCACGCCCGAGTCGGACGAGGGCTTCTCGGAGCCCGAGGCCGGCGCTGTCTCCCCGGTGACGGACGACCTGTACCACCTTACCCTGGATTTGGTGACGGACTATTACCAGATGTACGCCGGCCGCCCTAGGCCCAAGAGCCTGCTGCTACTGCGGGGGGGGCGGCGGCTCCCAGCACGACAAGGCCCTAGAGACCCTGCGGAGGGTGGGCGACGGGATCGTGGATAAGCACAAGCTGGCCTTCCAAGGTGAGGAGCTGGGCTGGGGCTAAAGAGGGAGCCATGCACGAGTATATCTCTCTAATATGTCTTTGGATTTGTCTGAACGGTAGACATTGTGTGTGTATTTATCACGGAAAAGATCCCGCTTAACTGTCAGTAGATATCCTTAGCTGGTTTAAAGACATCACGGGTGGTGATTTAGTGCCCCTTAGAGGAAAGTGGGGAGGGGGACTGCCTTTATTTGCTGGGGGGGGTTGGCCCTCTTCTCCTGCTGTAGCTGGCACTTCCGATTGTCTCTTGCAGTGAAGAAGCTATGGGGTGCCTCGCCCCTCTTGGCTTTTGGGCAGGTTCGCTTTGGGGGGGTTGCAGAGTTTAAAAGGGTCCCTGGGACACGTTGACTGTCGTGTAGATGTGAACAGACCGACGTGCGGACCTGAGGGAAGGGGGTGTGAGCTTCCTGGCTATCAGGTCGGCAAGCTTGACGGCAGTTGCCCCAGATGTAGATCCTAGAACTACCTACGGATACTTGTTTCAGACTTTAATTTACTGCTTTCAGAAAGATTGTCTTGGTGATAAGCTAACTTTTTAATAGTGCCATGAAATCTAGTTGGGAGTATGTGCGGGAAAGAAATGACTGGCTTGGGTAGAGAAGGCAATATGGGCTAACGAGTGTGGGAGGTTTTTTTTTGTTCCCATAATCAAATTTTTATTCATGTTTTGGGCTTCTCCCATTGGAGGGAAGCCATAGTTGAAAAATTTAGTGTTTGACGACTTGGTATGAAAACTAAAATGCCTTTACAAAACGAGTGGGTTGTGTACTTGGAATGTTTTATGCTGTCTAATTTTTGACCAACTCAGGGTTAAAGTATTGTAGTGGTGCATAACTATCAAAGATGTTTTGGAGACAAGTTGTGTTATTCTGTGAGAAAGTTACTTTGCCATTTTCTTGCTACTGCTGATATTTAATACTGTGTAACTTGCATTCTAAAAATAGTAACAGCCTTGTAAATATTTAAAGTGGTTAAGGTACTAGTAGGCTAACACATCCTTATAATTCATTATGTTGACTGTATTCTATGTAGTGGAAAATTTCTCATTTATTCCATTTATACTAAATTTGCATTTATTTGTTTGTAGAAGTAAAATTCTACAAAAATTCCCATGCTTAAAAATACAAATTGTCACTTCTAAATATTAAAATGTAATTATGCAGAGCAAACCAATCCTATCTTTTTGGCTAACAAGTTAAGGGGGGTCACACTGTAGGGCTAGTTTATAAAGTGTGGACTGAATTAGTGATTAAAATATCTTTAGGAAATATTTTTTTCTTTAATCTTAATTTGTGTATCCTTAATTGCTTTGAGTTCTAGTAGCACATTGGTTCTGGATGAAACTGGAATCTGTGGTGCTATGTCTTTTTGGGTTTTTATAGGATGAGCTTTTGAGGCTGTAGAGCCATCTGACAGATGTCATTTTAACTATCATTGGCAGCTAGTGGTGGTGTTGATGCATTATTTATGGCTCTTCACAAGTAAGAAAACAGTTGGTCCATACATCTCTTGCCATTATATAAAACTGGCATTGTGAGACTTTATAATCTGGCTCAAATTTGAGTTTATGTGTAGTATTTATTTAGCTGTTTTGTAATAATACATTTCTTTATTTTACAGGAATGCTCCGGAAGCTAGACATAAAACACAAAGAGGATATAAAATGTGTCTCCACCGTTGCACTCAGTGTCTTCAGTGATGGAGTAACAAACTGGGGTAGAATTACCACGCTGATATGCTTTGGGGCGTTTGTTGCAAAGCATCTGAAAAGCATACATTTAGAAAACAGCATCAATACATTAGCACAAAGCATTACTGACTTCCTTATGACACACAACCGGGCCTGGATCGTACAGCATAATGGCTGGGTAAGTTTGGGGCTATTAACATGGGTAGAGCAAAGCTATCCTGAAATTTTGGATTTCATTAGTGACTGAGGCACATTTAGGGGTCTTCATTTTCAGTTTGTTTATTTTTCATGGAAATTTCCATGTTAATAAAACAAGTCAGTGGAAGAATAACTCGTCCACTGACTTCAACTGATTTTTGTTTTGTTCTAACACTGGAATTTCAGCTGGTGCTGGACAAATTGACTGCTTTTTATAAAATGCAGCCTATTCGTAAAGAATTTTGAATTCAGGCCACCTAAGAAAAGGAGTCTGAGGGCCTAAGGATTATTCATTTGAAAGCCTTTTATAAAATGTCCTAAAAAGCAAATAGTGCCCTTGCAGTTGAAACCATAATGACAGTAAGCAAGTGAGTTGCCTGGCTATTTTCATGTAGTTATGTAATGCTGTCTGGATCTTATTCTGCCTTTTAACAGTGTGTTTCTTTTTTTGTAGGAGGGATGTGTTGAATTTTTCCATGTAGAGGATGTGGAAGGTGGTATCAGAAATGTTCTAATGGCCTTTGCAGGTGTGGCTGGACTGGGTGCAAGCTTGGCATATATGATTCGGTGACCTGTACTCACTAATACAAATGACTGTTCGAATCAGTTTTCATGGTCAGACTGATTTGAAGTGAGTGTCTGCTGCTGTAACAAATTTTTGCCCATGTCGCACAAAAGGAATCACATCTAACGAATGCCCAATAGTGCTTTCACCAGAGGGGCACAAGACACTGCAAGTCAAGATCTGTGCCAGTGAGGAGCATCCCAAATGGGGTGGGACAAGGCACCCAAGCAGAAATGAGTTAAGCCTGGCATTCTGCTTCCTGGGACAGTGGAGTTTGTGGGTCACGTACTTTGTTCATGGAAAAAATCGAAGATGGTGAACCCATGCAGATAAGACTGTGTAGCATAGCTACTAGATAGTCCATTGGGATGAATAGAAATAAAGGTCAAACAAGTTGGCGACCACCTTGGTCGGGCCACCACCAGCTACAACTTGTATATTTGACCTCTATTTTCAGTGTATGTGGAAGCCTTCATGGTTGACAACTCGTTTGTGGCTCTTTTTTTTTGGACTGTTCTTTGGGTTCTTTGATTCCCTGTTAGTAAGATGAGTGACTAAAAGTCCTTTCATTTCATTTTCCTTGAATTGTCTACATCGGAAGTAGACTATTTTTCTAACACATCTAAAGTAGAAAGCTATACAGCTTTGCAAAGCTGCTAAGGATACCTTTCTTACTATGTCAGTGTTTTGCAAAGTGCCATCTTTGAATAGGTATGGCTGGAGTGTTCCTTGTGGGGTGAAAAAAACAGGCTCTTAGTTCACTGTTCAGTGATCAGTTATGCGTGTTTCTCATACTTCTGTAACTTAGAACAGCCATAAACAGTGTGCTGTGGGGGACAGGCTATTTACAACTGAATTGCAATAGTTTATTTGCATTTAAAAAAGTGTACAAATTGTAAATTGTGTAAGAGTGGTTCTGAGAAGCCATACAACAAAAGGGATTCATGTCTTTTTTTTTTTAAATCACTTTTGCAGTACTGACATTCTGCAAATTGGCATATTTTTTTAATCAACTTTTCAGTTCTCACATTTTTCTCCTATATATTTTGTACTAATTGGCCTAGTCAGATTTTACTGCAGCATTACAAGAATCAATATTTAGGTTAACACACATGCTGCTTTGAAAAACAAATTGGTGAATTTTTTGGTTGGGGGGAGTAAAGGGAGGGTGATCAGTGCATTCCTGTCATATTTAATAGCATTAATAAAATGTGACTTAAAAGGCAGCCTAGGAGAAACCATATTTGAGCTTAGATCTCATTAAATAAGGTTAAAGCTTCCACATAAGCCTTCAGTGTTGAGGCTTTTATCTCATTCTTTTAATACAGGTCTAACTCTGGGTTTTAATTGGGCTTGAGTTATATCTGAGTTGCCTTCTGTACAGCTTAGTGAAGTTCAGAAGAGGGCCATATGACATTGCTTGGAGTTCTTAACTGCAAAGGTCACTTTCATTTGTCTCCCTGTTTTGTGAACTGGTCTATTGTACATTCTGTATAAAAGCATAGCAAGTGCACTCATTGTACAGACTGGCTATTCCATAAGCCTTCCCTTTCTTCACTGAGGGCCTGGATCCCATTGTGACTGTGCTCCAATACTGTTTAAGGTGCGCTAAAATCACCAGGGTTTCCAGTTTTTAAAGGAAATTCACTGTATTTTGTGCATTGCTTGTATTTAATGTAAAGAATGAACCTAAACATGGTGCTATTGATAAGTATTTGAGTCTTGTCAATAATAAACAATGTTTTTGTCATATCTGTTTTATTATTTGGGAGTAGAATGTTTTCACTCTACTAGAACATGGGCTAGTTTGTCTTTCTGATATCATGTCTAATATCTCCTGTCTTTTCTACAATGCAAGGATATCTCAGCTATAAATGCTTGACACTTTTTTCCTTAATCGTTCTCTACCATACTTAATTCAACACACAACGGCCTCCTCTGCCTTAAGTTTTGGCATAATCTAAATACCTTTCAGTGTGAGGCTGTTTGAATATCTAGCATACTAGGTACCTGTGACATTGGTTAATATCCAGCCATCACAAAGTTTTGGTTGGGTGTTGAGTCATTGGAACATGCTCATACCAATCTGGCCATTTCATTGCCTATAATTTTAGTAGTTGTGTAGTGTCCTTGGGTTTTTCCTTGCTGGATAGCATTGACCTATCACTAACATGCCTGCAATGACCCAGAAGCTGCTATTCCAAAGAAGCTTGAAAGCAGATTTTAATGCCTATGAAATGTTTGCTACAAACCTGATGCAACAAGTAGTGCAAGTTTCCCAGTTTTCACGGCTGCAATTCTGGCACAACCCTCTTCTGGTTTATGCCCATGCAATCCTTGATACATCTGCCTGCCATTGAAGATTTCAGAACTATGTACTAGGAATAGATAGTGGTAAAACCACTTTAGTAAAGAGCTCCTGAATCTGTATTTTACACTAACTTCAATATGACTTCTTGCTCAAAAGTCACCTTGAGCATCATTTGAAAGTTAGATTTGATTTTTATCCCTTAAAAGAAATCTCCCACACTCTGTACAAATCTGGTCAAGAGCTAGGCCTAGCAGCCTTGAATATTTTAACAAGGAATGTATTAATTTGTACCTTACTCAGAATACTTGGTGGTAGAGGAAGTCAAATTCTGTACATACTGATCTTTGTGTAAAATAAGGGTAAAATGCATCTGGGCAATATGTTAGGATAGCCCTTGAGATGGTGGTTAGATGACCTCTCCTACGAACTAGTTCACTGAATTAACTCAAAAGATCAAACATATTATCCTGCAGCTGCAAGAACACTACTCTATAGTCTTGAACATCATGCTTTTCTGGTTATTCAAGGGACATTTGATAGAATGGTCACTAAAATCACAATATTGGTTGGCTTAATTTTATTACATTTCTTTGTATTTTATTCTACAGTAGGCCTCTATTGAAAGATAGTATAGAGAACTAGGTCATTTCATCTAAACCTGAGTCTTTATGCTAAAATATTTTTAGATTCTTAAATTTAATTTTAAATTAGTTTATACTATTTAAGCAGTCAACACTTCAAAGTCAACTTTATACATTTGTTCTTTTGTAGGCCAGGAGCTGTGTGTTTCCAGCAGAAGCTTTTACAGGAAGGAACAAATTGAGTTTAAAATGAAACACAATTCTTTGACCAAGGAATATAGTGAAATTTCTTAGTGGTAACATCCCCTGTACTAATAAATACAAGACTGAGTAAGAACAAATATATTTCTTAGTAGATAAATGTCTTTGATCTCCTCTATTCCCTAATTCAGGTCTACTTTACTAATTCAGTTATATATTTGTATACATTAACTGTAGACAGGACACATGAAATTGTAGGTCTTAAAGCCCCAGCAATGTGTTGGGGAAAGTTCTGAAGCAGCCCCTTTCCTTTTGTAATTTTTTTATTTACTGGAATAGAGGTGGAGAAATGCATAAAACTTAAAACTGTGCAAAATCTTACTAAAGCTGTGGTCTTCAATTTTTTTCCATACTAGCACAGAAAATAGCATCTTAACTTGGCAAGGGTGGTGGTTCAGAAGATAACAGCCCCCCATTCCCCTAATAGGAAATATTGAAACCAATCCAATCTGAGGTGATGTGTAGTGTGCTACATCTGTAATTAAAAAGCAGAGCATGATGTGGACCTTTACAAGAGAGAACATAGCATGCCACTTACTTTTCTAGCCTTCCAAAGCTAGTTCTAGAACTTTCTCTTACATCCCAGCTCTAATAAGGATGGACTTTGTCTATACAATGGTATATAAAACTGTCTAAATACTATTAAATATTTCTAGTACTATTTTAGTGAGTTTATGAAGCAAAAAAATGGCAAAGGGTATCTGCCAGCAGTTAGCAAGTCAGAAGAGCCCTTGACCTGAAAAGACAGACATCTCATGCAAATATAAGTCTCCAAATTGGTAGCATAAAACACATTTTTTAAGAGCCATGGTTCTGTCTCATTTAATTCCCATTGAATCTCCTGTACTGATATTTCTTTACTACATGTTATACTCTGTAATTACATTCCAAGTGCCTGGACTATATCCCTTCTAACTTCTATTCTGCAAGTTAAACCTTAATCTCAAGTTAAAATTGGTTACATGCTAAATTGTATCTTATGAGGCATGTTAGCCCAGTTCTAAAATTGAATTTTCAATATCCAATCCTTAATGTTTAATGTTATATGTTTAATGTTCACCCATTAAGGTTTAATGTTACAATGTATAAATAGTAAGACACCCCTGTCATACTATTCCAACTGTTATATTGTGAACCGATGTGATGTACTCCAACGAATGTCAGTATATAAAAGCAAGTAAATAAATAAATTACAAATTTTCAACCCCCCCTTACCTGAAGATGTCAACACTTTCATAAACCTCTTTGGCTAAAACCCCAAAACGTTAACCTTTATTGATACTTGTATCAAAACCATGAGCTTTGCCTCCACTAGTTAGAATTCAAGATCCTTGCTCTAATGTCAAAATACATTAGAGCAAGGATCTTGAATTCTAACTGCTTCAAAAAATGATATACCTTCCCACCAAGGGTTTCTTGTTAGGTATGAAATAAGCTATCCAAACAATACCATATTCACATTAAAAAAAAAAAAAAAAGTGGTACTCTTTAACAGTTTTTGAGAATAGATTTAATGCTAAAGACTTAAAAGAACCATCTCTTTAAAAATTATAAAGAGCATTATTCACTGTTTAATGCTTAAATGTACAAATTGCAAACAAAAGCCAGATGCTTATCTGTGGAGTGTGAAGAAAGCAGTAACAGACAATAGCAGGTGGCCCACGACAGCCAACGTCTTTCTCATACTCGGCTGCCTCCACAGCTTCTTCTTAAGACTTCAGTTTTACTCTTGCTTTGGCATTTCATTAGACACTTGTTCTGCTGAATTCAGCTGTTGTAGGTGTGTAACTGAGAACAAGATATGAAATACTTAGCTCAAGCTCTGATATCCCAACTTAAGGTTAGCTTAAATGTAGAAAGATTCTTCATTTAAAACAAGAATGCATGTACTTAGCACATGGGGATGGATACATGCAACTATTCTATAAACTATCTCACTTCTTCAAAACAGAAAAATCCTTTAAAAGTAAGATGAGTATGGAACAGCACATTTTTCAAAAGAGCACTTGCCAATGAGAAAAAATGACAAGAGGCAAGTGACCCTTATAGACTAACCAGTTTATTGAAGCATGAGCTTTTGAGGACAGAGTCCACTTGGTCAGATGTTTACTGGAAAAAAAATGGCAAACCATTTTTCTTCTGATTGCCCCTGATTTTGTTCTTGGCATCAGACTTGGATAAATCCCCAGGAAAATTAAAATAAAAACTGAAAACAAAGCCTTTCATTAATATTGCTACTCTAGTAATCTCTCCTTTTTGTCACATTAGTCTTCTGGTTTTGCAAGAAAAATAATCACTTGAGACCCATTAAGTCTTTAAACAGTGGCCCATAAGATGTAGGATTATTCAGGGTAGAGTTTGGTTTTTCAAAGAGATCCAAATGTCTGACAAATTGACACTAATGGCTCAGCATATTTCTTTCAGGGTCATTTATCAAAATGAGTTATGGTGTTATCACATGCGTTATGGTATTAATGCATGCGTTAATAGTAGCGCAGGGTGTGAATACAAATTTTTGGAAGGAGTAGGATCAGGGAGGAGTTTGGGTGGGATTTATGAAAATGAGCAATATTGTACTGTGCGATAGCATAACGCATGCTATTGCACGGTTTTAACACCAGAAATAACTACACCTTTTTTTTCCTGGCATTCAGCTGTGTGATATGCCTGAAATGGCCATAACACAATCCCCGATATGTTTTTAGAATTGGTTTGGCCATTTCTGGGCTTGGAAAGGGAGGTGGAGTGGAGTGTAAGTGTAGAGAGAGAGCCTGTGGGGGAGGTCCTCAGTGTGCAACTATTTATATCTCCTATATGAGGACCATTAGGTCGAGGTGAGATGGTGGTGGTGCTGGTTTAGGGTTTAAGGGCTGGTTTCTCAAGTAGAGTGAGACATACGAACAGCACAGTACACCTTGGTGAAGATTTGACATTTGGAGTGAGGAAAATTTCACAAAGATGAAATTTTGTACTATGTTCTCACCCTAGCTGGATGGTAACCTGTCATAGAGTCCATCAAGCTAGGGTGTGAGAACAGAGTAGAAATGGCATCTTTTGTGAGACTTTCCTCACTCCAAATGACGTTAAATCTTCACCGAGGTCTTTAAGCCCTCCTCTTGTACATAGTCACTCTTCCCCCCCCCCGCACAAGATGCGAAAATAGGAATTATAACAGGGTGCGATAAGTTTACCGTGCCATGTGATCCTACTGATGATCCTATAGTGGCATATGACCAGTTTACTCTTTGTAGGTACAGGGTTAGATACAATTTAAATACTTAAATAGTAACATGAAGTATTATCAATTTAAATTAAAAAAAAAATCAAGTGACATATACAATGATGTTTAAAATCCAATTAACAGCAGGATGCTGAAAATATGCACTATATAATCCTCTGTAAATTGTGGCCATGTGAAGTCACTCAATAGGCTTTGATAAGGAGGCAGGGCACTATTCTAGAAAGTCTCCAGTTATGATCTCTCATAGTTATGGAGGCCAAGAAGACAGCAGCCATGTGAATCAACCAGTTGATGCTGAGAAATTCTTGCTCTGCTGGTAAAACCAGGATGATCAAAGATGGGAAGGGTGAAGCAAAGCGTCTCTTTTATTTTTAGTAATAATATGGCACTGCCTCTGATCTGCATGCTAATTAGGCAGTAGCATTATTCACATACTTTATACATATTCTTAATCTGAATATATGGTGATTCCACAGGTCCACATCATTAATGGCCTTAATTTCTAGTCTTTCTTTTGCTTCCAAAAGTCTTAAGGTTTGACCTGGTAAATTGTTTAATTTGGCTGAATTAATATAGCTAACGTATAAACCAAACCTGACACATTGATCTTGCTAAGTCATGTTTCCCAACAGGAGAGCACATGTCGATGCTCAAGACTGGCTTTCTGACTATCCGCCCAAAAGCATCTAGTACCAGGAAAACTAATGAACTTCCTAAATTAACCATGATTGTGCTATGCTAAAATTTATTGGGCATTTGTGATTTTGGTTCATATTGATCCTTTTTTTTTGGCCCACTTTATTAAGCTCTACATCAGCTCTAAAATCGCCTAACCTGTTGCTCCATGCACATGCTGTGCCACTTGTATAATAATCATGCTAACCTTTTTTTTTTTTTTCATAATGTGAGGAAAAGTCTGACAGTGGCAGCATTCTATTTTTGAAAGACTTGCCTTGATAGTTACCTGCAATTGTAATTGCCATGCCCAGCTGGTGTGGGTGGGGAACAGGAAGTGCAAATGAGCATGTTTTGCAGCTTGGTTCCCCCCCCCCTATAGGATAAGCGGTAGGCATAGATTCTAGTCCAGTGTAAGGCTTTAGATCAGGGATTACCCCATCAAGCTCTAGAGTGGCATATGACCAGTTTATTCTTTGGACTTTATGGACAAGAAATTGTACCTAGAACAAAAGGAGTCTACTATCCATGTAGTGTATGCATGAATCAAAACAAAGCAAAAAAAAACTCCTCGCCTCTTATCAGTACTCATGCTCCCTGACGTGACATCCATGCACCCTAAAAAAAATCCATTTCCCCCATTCTGTGCCTTTGAAAAACAAAATGTGTTATGCGATAAGGCCCGTGGAGAAGAGAGGTAAAGGAGACAATTAGCCCCAACAACTCGGCCAGTTCAGTTTGGAATGAGGGGGGAGAGAGATCATGGACGGTGTTGCCTATATTTCAGTCATGGCCCCAGGCTGAGTCATAGTTTCTTGTATATAATTGTTTCTAAGGACCCTTTGCATAAATCACTGCTGCTTTTTATCTGGTAAAGTTACCATTTGACCCTCTGAGAACTCCAAGAACATCATTGAAAATAATGACCAACTGGAAGTAAATTGTTAGTAGCACTAATACTGTTGCCTTTATGCAAGCCCTTACTTACGTTTGCTGGAAAAGGATTTGTAGAACTCAGGGGAGGACCAAGACTGAAAAAGCCCTACAAGCAGGCAGACGGTAGTTTTGTTTGTATTCTTTCTAAATTAGACTGTTGTGGAGGAAGGCATAGAAAGGTATAAAATGATATTAAAAAAAAAACCAAAAAAAACTGCGTTTTCTAATGCAGCCCTAATGTCATATCTGTGCAAACACTTTAATCTTCCATTCCCAAGAAAGCATTTTAAAGAACTCTTTTTGCAGTGCCCAATGTAACTACATTGCTTTCACATTACATCATTGTTTTCAGCCTCTCTTTATAAAAAAAAAAAAAAAAAATGCAGGGAGGGAGAGGGACCCTCTCCAGCCAAGCTGAGAGTCAGCATTTCGAATCAACTCTGTCAGCCGGCAGTTTGTGCCAAGCTGAATTGCTGAGCTCTGTTAATATAAGTCAGGTTTAAACAAGTCTAGGAGCCATGGAGAGCTGTTACTTTTAACAGAGCTCATCATTCCCTTTACCCAACGTAATGCAGAGGAACCCGGAACCCTATGGCTATCTCCAAGTCACGAGGAGCAGGCCTCCCCCTAGTTTGTTTGTTTGATTCATATTCTTTTCAGCTACTTCAAAGCGGATTACATTCAACTGTAGGTAGTTTCTGCCCATCTTTAAGTTTTTACCTGAGGCAATGGAGGGTGAAGGGCCTTGCCCGTGGTCACGAGGAGCAGCCATGGGATTTGAACCCTGGTTTTACCTGGTTCATGGCCTGCTAGTTCTAGCATGTCGTATTCTCTTCCAAAGCATTATGGGGCTTTGTCCACAAAAGCTTTGACATTGAAGGGGTTAATAAACATGTGGATAAAGGTGAGCCAGTAAATTGGATTTTCAGAAGGTGTTTGAAAAAGTCCCTCATGAGAGGCTTCTAAGGAAACTAAAATGTCATGGGATAGGAGGCGATGTCCTTTCGTGGATTACAAACTGGTTGAAAGACAGGAAACAGGGAGTAGGATTAAATGGTCAGTTTTCTCAGTGGAAAAGGGTAAACGGTGGAGTGTCTCAGATATCTGTACTGGGACCCATGCTCTGGAAAGGAATACGACAAATGAGGTAATCAAATTTGTAGATGATACAAAATTATTCATAGTAGTTAAATCTCAAGCGGATTGTGAAAAATTGCAGGAGGACCTTGCAAGACTGGAAATAATCGAGTCACATTTTCCGTTTTATTTGACTACTGCAGCACACTGAGCTAACAATTTCAATGTATTATCTACTGTGATGCCTAAATATTTGCCATGGCGGATGAAATTTAATGTGGATAAGTGCAAGGTGATGTGATGGAGAAGGTACAGAGAAGGGTGACCAAAATGGTAAAGGGGATGGAACAACTCCCCTATGAGGAAAGGCTGAAGAGGTTAGGGCTGTTCAGCTTGGAGAAGAGACGGCTGAGGGGAGATATGATAGAGGTGTTTAAAATCATGAGAGGTCTAGAATGGGTAGATGTGAATCGGTTATTTACTCTTTCGGATAATAGAAGGACTAGGGGGCCCTCCATGAAGTTAGCATGTGGCACATTTAAAACTAATCGGAGAAAGTTCTTTTTCATTCTATGCACAATAAAGCTCTGGAATTTGTTGCTAGAGGATGTGGTTAGTGCAGTTAGTTTAGCTGGGTTTAAAAAAGGTTTGGATAAGTTCTTGGAGGAGAAGTCCATTAACTGCTATTAATCAAGTTGTCTTGGAGAATAGTGTCTGCTATTAGTGGCATCAGTAGCATGGGATCTACTTAATGTTTGGGTTCTTATCAGATGCTTGTAGCCTGGATTGGCCACTGTTGGAAACAGGATGCTGGGCTTGATGGACCCTTGGTCTGTCCCAGTATGGCACTTTCTTAAATTCTTATGTTCTTATTGAAGTATTGGAATTATAAAAGTGTTGGACTGACAGGAAATCACACTAGCTAGGGACTAACTGGATCCTGTTCAACATAGCTTGGCTAAAGTCAATGTGTTAAGATATTTCTGAGTCTTATAATATCAGGATAATTTGCAAACTTAGGTGACAGTAGATACATCTTAAGTAAATATATAAGGCAGGTTGCTGCTTATTCCAAGAGTTCACATGGTGTTTCTCAGTTTCAGGGCAGTGGTCCGCATATATGTGGGTGAACAGAAAACAGCACTACGTGTAGCCTGCCACAGCTGCACCAGCAGAGCTGAGAGGTGCTGACCGGAACCGATGTGGCGGACTGGCATAGCTGGCCTGACGCCCAGGTCCTGCCAGTTAGAGATGGAGCAGCATTGCTGCGTCTAAGCAGTGCGGCTCGCGGGCTTGGGCCTTGCCAGCCAAAGAGACGGGGAACCAAGTGAGCTGAATGGAGTTGGATGGTGAGGAGCTCATGAGTTACCGGTGGCTGAGCTCGCAATTGTCAAAGAGCTGTAGAGAAGATTATCAGAAGGCAAGGGAGGGGAGATGGGAGAGGTTGCAAGAGGTGGTATGGAAAGGGAGGAGCTTTTACACCCTTATCATCTATTTTTCCCATCATTTAATGACGGGATTCGATGGTTGGTTGGGGTTTTTTTTTTTTTTTTTTTAATTATTTTTAATTATTTGTTTTGAACGCATTGCTCCTTATGGCGGTGTTCAGTAGGGAGGCACTCTATTGTACTGATTTATTAAAAACACACTGAAAGAATCATGCTCACAGTGACTCAACCAGCAGCTCTCTGTTGTATTCACTAATACTTCATTGTTTGTTGTTAGTAATTATTTATTACAAGAGAGTGGTTATTTTCCAACTCGCTTTATGGCCTTTTCGCATGCGAAAAGCATCATAACGCATGGTGCGATGCTAATTGTTTAAAAGGGGAGGAGTTGGGGGTGGGATTTTTGGGAAAAGTGGGCTGTCGCACAGTTTTAACGCCGAAAATAACTACAACGTTGCATCTTGGGCATTTTTAGACTGGGGAAGGGGAGAGAGAGTGAGAGAACCTCTGGGGGTGGCCCCATAGTAAGCAGCTATTTATGCTACTCTAGGAGGCAGGGGTTAGGGGCCACTTTGACATGCAGAGTGAAACCCAGGTAGAGAGACCAGCAAGCTAGGTTGAGAGAACACTGTACAAATCTCATCTTTGGGTGAGTTTCCTCACTCCCAAGGTCATCAAATCTTCACAAGAGAGCACTGTACGTCTCACACTGAATGTCAAAGTGGCCCCTAATCCCTACACTACTACCTAAACCTCACCTCAAGTTACTAGGTGGGCCTCCTATAGAGATATAATAGCTGACCAATAATTGTGGTATTACTGCAAAGTGTGAAAAAGTTATCACATTCTAGCCCTAAGTTTGTACCTGAGGCAATGGAGGGTAAAGTCATTTGCCTAAGCTCACAAGGAATCTCTAACCACTAGGCTACTCCTCCAATTAATGGGGCAGACTTGCCCAAAGTTAATGAGCAGGTGAGCAGTGCCTTTATCATTGCTGTACAGGTAGTCTCGGCAGTCACTTGTTTGAAGCAGTGTGCGCATGCTCTGATGTTCAGAAGCTCTCTTAGAAGTACCTGGATACAAGAACCGTTGTCAGGAGAGGCATCTTATGTTCAATAGATCCAAATTCTGCTTTTTGTAAAATATGGTTATAGTAGGCTAGATTTTTTTTTCTTTTTTATTGAATTTTTCAAATATATAATGGAAGCGACAGTACAGTACTATAACAATGATTTGAATATATATTTGTTTGCGGTATGTTCACGGGAACACAGGAGGAGACACCAAATCACCCAAACACATTACTCTTAAACTGCTTACTCATGACACCGTCGTGATGATCCATCTTAGAAAATACCGAATGGGACTGGCCTAGCCTTTCTGCCAGTTACTTATCGATCATTGCCCAAACATTTTAGAGAATAATTCCAAATCTAATGTAATTTCCTTCTGCTGGAATAATACCCCACACTCTGTCACGCTAATCAATATGTAGATCAACAGAGCTTCTCCACTTTGCTGCCACCCTTGTTCTAGTAGACATCAGCAAAAGTGTGATTAGTTTACCTTTCAATGCTTTAACTCTCCTGGCAGTCCTAGTAAAAATACCTCTGGTACTAAGGCAAGCTCCCTAGATGTAATCTGCCTCCTTTTTTTAAATTTTTTTCCACAATTCCTGCAGCATCGGGTAGGTCTACCGTACATAGATAACATGGGCTGCTCACTTTAAACCTATCTGTTGCCCAGTGTAACCAAAAGTATGTAAACTCTATTATAATGCACAATTCCATCACAGCCAAATTATACAGAAGTGGTAGAAATGCAGGCATCTGATCTTTATTCCATGCATCAAGGCAGTCATCCTATAAGGACAGGTTTGTTTTGCACCTCTGCTGCTCAGATCCTGATCTTGCCTGTTTTCAGCTGTGCAAAAAAAAAAAAAAAGCAATACATGAATTCATGCCAGTCCCAAATCTGATATTAAACCTGGTTTGAATACATTCAGTAGAAGGTGGGGTTTGCTAAGAAAGGGCCATCCGCAAAGAAAGCAACATTGTGTTTGCAGCTAACAGTAGAAACCCGGAACAATGCTTTATAAAGCTACAAATGCTGCAAGGAGACTGTGGTTTTGGTTCAGAGATTGAACTGCGTTCAAGAAATTGTGGTCCAGTTCTTGGAACTGTTTGTGTCATGAGAACTCAGCTGGGGCAGATAAAGTCGGCCCATGCCTATCTGTATTCCTCCATATGTTTCAGCTATAGCTTCTACATCAGCATCATGCTTGGAAAGCACTTTCACCATCCAGCCTATGATTCCATTAAAAAAAAAAAAGTTATGGGATTGTTTAAACCAAAAAAAAAAAGAATATTTCTTTTAAAATTAAAAAAAATTGTCATGATCCTTTTTCTACTTCTTGTTTCTCTCTGCCATGATGTCTCACAATATGTATATTTTTATGATTACACTGTGCTGTCTGACAAATCACAGGGTCTAGTCTTTCTCAGTCATTTTGTAAAGTTTATGATCTGTCTTCATGCCATAGAGCCCCCACCACTGTAACTTTAACTGCTAAAGTCTGAACAGGCCTGGTTTTGCCCCAGGTTGACCAGAGTGAGGTGGCAACCCTGCTTAGACCTGTCTTAAATCTTCCACCCTTTACAGGGTGATACACAGCAAGCTGACTAATTGCAGTGAAATTATATTAATAGCTGAAGCAGACAGAGCCAGAGCTAGGATTGCGGGAGGAATATTAATAGAGGACGCCACTGTAGGACTCTGTTTTCAATCGGCCTATATTTCCAACTGACATCATTCTTGGCCCAATGCAATCATTAAAAGGGATACTGTTACAACTGGGCTAAGCCTGTTGCTGCAATTTGGAACAGCTTTCCCATTACAAAAAGCCAGACGGTGTCCCTTTAAGAGAAAAACCCAGTGACTTTCTCCTATGTTTACCAAAAATAGAAGGTCATAAATTAACAAAGTCAAGCAATGGAAGAGAAAAGGCAAAAGGATAAGCAAAAGTCAATTGGAGGGGAGAGATCCAGTTAGGTTGAAAGATTAAAGTGGAAGAGGTGGAGACAAAAGCAGGTTCTGAATTCACGAAAGCATGGGATAAATACAGGGGATCTCTAAGGGAAGCGATGGGAATTAGAATGTTAAATTAATTGGACGGATGGGTCATATGGTCTTTTCATGCTGTCAAGTTTCTGTGATTCCTGAATAGCTACAGCGCAGAAAACTAGGTTACCAGAAGTGCTGCTAGGGATGGTTTCCCTGAGGCGAGTAGTTGCCCTGCTTCTTCCAGCTGGTGCTGCTACTAAAAGCCCAACCCATTCGGTCATTTCTGGGTCAGTCCTCCGGCAATGACACAGAAAATTGATGGCTTTACTATTTGCTCACGTGAAACCCTAATGTGAAAGGGAATTTTTCTATGAAATCTGAGGGATTTTTTTTTTTTTTTTTACAATTTTCCACAATACTTCACAAACCAAGTCAGTGAAAAGTTGATTATACTGCCAAGTAGAGGTACAGTGGATCTTGCGTGTGAAACATAGAATAAGATGGTAGATGAGTCCTCCATGACCATCTGTTCTGCTCCTTTTCCTTTCTTAATTTAATATCACAGACTCAAGTTGATCTTCAGGTCTCCCCACACTTGCCCACAACAAGGATCCTCTGTGCTATGTCCTTTTGAATCCTGTTTAAAAAGGGTTCCAAGAGTGATCCAGGAAAGTACAGACTGGTGAGCTTGATGTCCGTAATGGGCAAAATGATAGAAGCTAGTCAGAAAAACAAAATTGCTGGCCATTTGGATAGACACGGACAAATAGGCAGAGCTAACATGGATTTAGCAAAAGGAAGTCTAGTCTTACAAATATTGAAGGGATTAATAAACAGGCTCTAACTGTCTCCCTACCCCCCTCTCTCCCGTTTCCTCCTCTGCTCCCCTTCCCCCTTCCCGGTTATTTGTAATTTCTATTTCCTTTTCTCCAAGAGTTTATTGTGAACCGGTATGATGTGTCCCACGAATATCGGTATATTAAAAGTTCTTAAATAAATAAATAAAATAAAAATGTGGCCAAAGGTGAACTGGTGAATATAGGGTATCTGTATTTTAAAAGGGCATTTGACAAAATCCCTCATGAGAGGCTCACCAGGAAAGTAAAGAGACAGTGGGATAGGAGACAGTATCCTTTTGTGGATTGGTAACTGGCTGAAAGATAGGAAACAGAGGGTAAGGCTGATGGTCATTTCTCTCAACGGAGAAAGGTGGAGTGCCCCAGAAATCTGTAATAAAACCGGTGCTTTTCAATATATTTATAAATGATCTCCAAAAGGTGATGAGTGGGATGACCAAATTTGCAGCTGAGTCTGAGGAATTGTAAAATGACCTTGGGAGACTGGGGGATTAGGCATCTAAAAAGCAGATGTGGACAAGGGCAAAGCAATGCATACAGGAAAGAGTGATCCAAACTATAGTTACACAATGCTGAGTTCTATAGGCATTGCCACCCAGGAAAAGGATCTTGGGTGGCAATGCCTACAGAATGGCAGCAGCCAAAAAAAGAAAAACCAAATAGAATGTTGGGTATTATAAGGAAAGTAAAGGAATGGAAAATAAAACAGAAGATATCATATTGCCTCTCTATCGATGCATAGTGAGACCACACCTTGAGTATTGCGTGCAGTTCTGATCCACCCATTTCAAAAAAGTATAGCGGAACTGAAAAAGGTACAGAGAAGGGTGACCAAAATGATAAAGGGGATGGAAGAAATGTTAAACAGGTTCGGGCTCTTCAGTCTGGAGAAGAGACGGCTAAGAAGCGATATGATAGAAGTGGTGTGGAATGGATAAATAGGGAAAGGTTATTTACCCTTTCCAATAGTAGTAAGACTAGGGACACTCCACAAAGCTCACATATTTATTTATTGTATTTATTTTCTTTTACTATACCGATATTCAGGACAAGGGTCCTATCACACCGGTTTACATCAAAACAAGGGGAAACCAAAGAACATGAGAAGTTACATATAACAAGGGCGATGAACTCATGACAACTTGATAAGAAGATAACTAAGCTTTAACAAATAATTTAACTCAGTATGACGAGAGCTTAGAATGAAAATGACTTGGCATTAACACGAGATTTAACTCAACTCATAAGGGAGGATAGGGCTTTCGGGGGGGGGGGGGGGAGGGAGGAGGAAGGGTTGGGACGGTGGGTAGAGGGATCACATTTAAAACAAATCGGCGCAAGCACTCAATTAAACTGTAGAATTTCTAGCCAGAAGATGTGATGAAAGCAGTTGGAATAGCTTGGTTTAAAATGGGTTTGGACATTTTGTTATAACATGGCATACGTCAGAACCAAATTTGTACTTTTTAATGTCTTTCTTGATTTCATTAAAATAAAATCTATTTAAACATAAAAGGGGTTTAATCAAGATCTTGGAGAAAAATTCCACAAACCATTATTAACCATGTAGACTTGGGCAAGCCACTGCTTATTCCTGGTTATGAACAAGGATTGGATCTCTTCTTTGTAATCCTCTGAGTACTTGTGACCTGGATTACACTCTCGAAGACAGGATGCTGGGTCTGATCCAGCATGGTATGTTTCTATTTTTGCCCCACCACCTCCAGTGGAGGCCTGTCTTACCCATCGACTGCCATTTCCATGGAGAATACTGTGTTGCGTTACTCCAGCTCATATTATGATCTCCTTTTCCTGTAATTTCCTTTCTACCAAAAATACTTATAAAATCACTACTTCA
Source organism: Rhinatrema bivittatum (assembly GCF_901001135.1). Classification (NCBI taxonomy): domain Eukaryota; kingdom Metazoa; phylum Chordata; class Amphibia; order Gymnophiona; family Rhinatrematidae; genus Rhinatrema; species Rhinatrema bivittatum. The sequence continues at coordinate 30,216,038 of NC_042630.1, forward strand.
AAATCCCAGTCTGGTTTTTTTTTTCTCCTAGAAGTAACACCTGTAAAATGACATCATGAGCAAAGGATTATCTTTTTGGCATTCTGTTTCCTCCCATTGAAGTAACTCCTAGCCAGGATAAGGATGTACCTTTCTATAAACTGTTAAAAGTGTCAGTATAGAAGTTTATTTTTAATTTAACAACTCCTCTTCCTCCTCCTGTGGTCCTACAGTTCAATTAGAAGCTGCCTCAGCTAGGGTTACAATGCCATGAGCCTTCAGTTGTAGAGATTTCCTTGCCTCAATGCCATCCCCAGTCCCATCTGTCACCCTTCACCTCCTCTATCCTAGTGCCTGTCGCAGCAGGGGACCACAGTTTCCTTCAGAACCCAGTATGTTTGAATCTCAGATCCCACTTGGAGGCTTCCCCGTAGTACGAGGGTTCAAAATCCACACCTCTCCCTCCCCTCATCAGCCTTCCAGCCCCTGCCAGCCCGATAAGCAGAAGCCAGCTCAAGAAATCAAACCTAGGTCTCTAGCATGGTAGGGAAGAGCACTACTTCTAGGCCACCAGGCCAGTCCAATTTACAAATAAGATTGTGACTAAGTTGGATTCAAACTTCCTTCTCCCCTCGTAACTTGGTATCACTGGGGCAATTTTTTTCCTTTGAGGAAGGAGGGTACAATAAGCCTGTCTTCCTCAAGAAACACTTATTTCGGTGATTTGTCACTCTTCACTCCAGAGGCCAGATTGCAAAGGTTAGTTTGGTTTACAGAATTGTGCACATACCAACCATAGCCTAAGTAATGAAAATTCCATATAACTCAATCAAGTGAAGACAGATATCAAATCCGGATAACTCTTCTAACAATGACATTGAAATGCGATTCACCAAAGACCCTGCCTTGAATACCAACTAGAATATCAATAGTATTGTGTTACACAGTATAGAGAGGGTGCACTAGCTAAGAAAGTGCACGTCAAAAATCCCTTTATTTTCAGCATCACCAAGAAACAAAATGGTTGTGTAACTTACAGCGTGGCAACCAGTTACGGCATATCCAGATAAACACATTACATGCCACAGCAGACTGAGAGGGAATGTTAATTAAAGCAGTAAAAGTGATGTAGAATTGTGAAGCTACATTCACATTGGTGCAAAAGAGACTTTAGAAGGAGGATTTTATAAAACACAAGGGGCCTGATTCACTAAGGCTTTTCTCCCATTCTTGCCCTATTTCTTCATAAGATATCAGGAAGAACATTTTCAGAGGGAATGTGCACAAGGATGTGGTTAGACACCTAAATGCCTGCTGGATGGGAGGATTGGCTGAGTGTACCCAACGGCAAGGCTGCACATCTACAACTTCTGGATGTCTGCATGTTCCTATCTAACGCTGCTTAGATGTTTTAACTTGTTTCTTTTAAAATATAAAAGGCTTCCTATCAAGACCTTTGAAGGTCTACATATTGCAAATTTGAATCATCTGCCAGGCAAAGCTTTGAAACTTTAGCCCATTAAGATTTGTTAGACCTACTAAAGAGGATCTTCTTCATCCCTTCATTTCTCTCTCCCAGTCTGAGTCTTTAGAAACAAATATGTAATTGTAATTTCACTTTGGGTCATGTCTTTCTACTGTTAAACCAGTATTCAACGTGTGTTATAATGCATATTCAATAAAAGCATCTAAGCTTAATATAACAAACCATTAAATGCAAAACAAATCAATAAATACATAGAACTATAAAAATAAATATAATAGCAATATCAAATTAAATCAGCATAACAAAATAAAATGCATCAATACTTAACAAAATTCCCCAAATATTGCCAGACTCACTATAAACCTACTCTTCCCCCAACCTTTCCTCATGCATTCAGTGGGGATAAATCAAGACTGACTCAGCCTGCCCATGAGGACCTGGAGCCATCTGCTGTCCCTGCCCCTGCTATAGGAATAGACCTTGCATTGCCAGTGCTGTTTTTAAGAACATAAGAACATAAGAACGAGGGAGGGCGGGTGTCACTGCAGCCATTTTCAAAAGTGCAACAGAAAATCCATGATCGCCCTGCTTTCTGGTGTTCTTCTTTCAGCTTCCCCTTCCTTGTTCAGCTGAATGCTGAAACCAGATCAGCTAAGCAGAAACCAAGGACCAACTCAAAACCAAAAGCAGTAAATGCAAGGAAACCAGAGCAGCCAAAAAATGCAGATGAAATGTGTAAATGGCAGCGAAACACAATGCAGCCTCGCAAGTGGGTGATGTCATCCAGTGGTGCCGAGGTCAGGACCAGAGGTGTAGCAAGAGCCTCCGGAGCCCGGGGGGGGGGGGGGGGGCAATGCATTTGCATTGTCTCCCCTGTACCCCTTCTCCCCCATCATCACCCGCCCACAGCACCGCTGTGCAGGGTCTCTTTTCACTGGGGGAGGGTGGGAACCCCGCCAGCGTGTCACCAGTGCTAACATTTTTGCAGCCCTGTGCGAATAGTTATTGTGCTGACCCTTCCTCACAGTGCCTCCCGTTAATAAGAAGATGGATGAGGTCTACCTCGTCCAGAAGGCCCCCAGATTCAATAAGCGTCAGCTGCCCCACCAGTCGGTGGTAGTCGAATCTGCCCTCAGAAGGGCCAAGCGTTCTTGGACTCACTCCTCGGTACCCCCGGAAAGGACCATAGAGCGATGGACGCTCTTGGGAGGAAGGTATTTCAGACACCATGCTCATTGCCCGCATAGCTGCTTACCAGCTCTACATGAGCCAGTACTCACAGGACATCTGGAAGCAGGTGCAGGAGGTAGCCAAGCAGTTGCCTCAACAGCAGCAGGACTCCCTCATGTTACTGGTGCATAAGGGCCTGGAGTGCAGAAAACACGAGGTCCAAGCAACCTATGATGTTTTCGAGAAGGCATCAAGAGTCTGTGTAGCGGGAATCAGTGGCTGCAGAACAGCATGGCTGCAGGCCTCGGATCTCCAACCAGAGGTACAGGAATGACTTGCCGATGTGCCACGTACTAGGGAGAATCTCTTTGGAGACAGGATGAGGGATGCTGTGGCCCAATTTCAGGACCACCATGAAACCCTCCAACAACTCTCCTGAGGAAACACATGCTGGCTCCAGCCCCTTTCCTTCAGTTGGTCCAATGGGGAGAATAGGATCCCCTAGTGTCCGCGCACCTCCTCCAATTCTGCTGCTGTGTGGGATGGGAACCCCTGGCGACCACGAGCCTTCTCTATCTCTGGTGCTGGCTGGAATGGGATTCCCCCGGCGGCCATGGGCCTCCTACACCTCTGCTACCGGGGCCATTTCTTGGCTGAGTGGGATGGGATCACCTGGGCACCCCCTACAGCCTGGTGCCCGGGAACCTTGGCCACCCCCCCCCCCCCCTCGCCTCTCCTCTCGCTACACCACAGGTCAGGACCCACCCTCTCATAGCTCAGAAGAATTAAGAAGCTTTTCTGAGCATATACTGAGCATTCTTACATAGTATTATTATATATAAATAGCATTATACGTAAAATAGCATTATTAGGCAATAGTATATGTGAAGGAAGAGGAGAGAATAGATTGAGTGGCAAGTGGAGCTTGCCGCGGGTTCAGGTGGCAAAGGAATTTCCCATACTCTTCCAGAGGCATGCCTCAGGATCCCTCAAACACATAACAAAGATTTCAACTCCTCAAGGCCCCAGTCACGCATACCAAAAAAACGAGACTTGAAGGCACAATTCTCACCTTCAGCTTTCAAGTCTGGGCTTCATTCTGGACTCTCAGCTCACCACCTGACAGTGGCTAAATCAACTTCATTCCAACTGCATCCATTCCATCGTCCCCATCCTTTTCTTTACCACCGTGATCCAGGTCTGTATGGCCTCCTGACTGGATCACTGTGTCTTGCTTTACTGAACTGGCGTCTGCAACTCATTTAAAACATTGCATCGAGGAAACCTGAAAGAATATCGTACCTGTCCTAAAGGACTTACATAGACTGCTTATGCTCCACTATGTCAAGTTTAAAATCCTGTTCCTAGCATATAAGGCACTCAAAATCTGGGTATCACGTCAGCAGTTGTCTCCCTCGGGCCTTCTAAGCTCACTACCACAAACCCACCTAGTCATACCGGCCCCTAAGGAAATACACCTCACTTCCACCAGAAAGAGAACCTTCTCTGGGATCTGTCCCAACCCTATGGAATTCTCTACCACCTAGATCTCTTGACTTTAAGGAAACTAGCCAAAACCCGGCCTTTGAAACTGCATCTGTTCTGCAGCGGTAATGACAGCCACTGACTATGAACCCCCCTGCTCACTGCCACTGCCACCACAATCTGCAGAACTGTGTTATTCCTTTTTTATCATCTGAATTCACCCCAAGCAGACCACGCGCAGCCCATGCCGTACCTCAAACGTGACTACATCCGCCTTGCAGGTCAATCACGATACCCCCAGCGGACAGCCACTCGCTCATTCTGTGCTACACAGTCACTAAACTACTGGACCTCTCCATAATTGCACTGTTTGGGCTCATGGCATCCCTAGCAATTTAGCATTAATTTACGGCGCCTTATTATCTTGAGTCTCTCCGCCTATCACAGCAGTTATTACTGGACAAAGGACCACTGTCCTTTTCGCCATTTGCGCATCATGCCTACTCTTATACTGCATCCTCAACCTATCTGCATGTGTATTTAAAACGTTTCTATTCTATTTATTTTCTTATGCCTGACCCCCAACCTGGTGTAACAGTATGTGCAGTACTGCGCTATTGAGGAACTCTGCTCAACCGCTTGTATTCGGTTGTCGCTATTTGTATTGTATATAAACCGTCATTATAATATTTATGTACTGATGCCTGACATTTGAACACGACCCCCTGTTCATTGCTGGGACAAGAATGTAGAATTCTCTCCCGGATGACCTATGGAAAGACCCAGTCTTACGTTCCTTTAAAAAGAAGTTGTTAACTTTATTATTCAAAGAAGCTTTTGATGGAATCTATCTGGCTTTAACTCTCAAGTCTTTCTCCCTACCAGACGTGCATATTGGCGTGATACCATTTTTGTTTTGTTTTTGCTTAGGATAGTGGCGAATAATAAATAATTATAGGTAAATATTGTTGCTAGTTGTGTATGCCTATTGTAGGCCATAACCTGTTGTAACACACTTTGAGTTCTTTTGTTGGAGAAGCATGATATAAATAAATATGATCTAAAAAGAAAAAAAAAAAAAAGAAAAAATGGCTGCTTTTGTATCGTGACAAATGACAGGTGGCTGCTTTTCAAGTCTGACTCAGACTGCTGAGGTTTTGACTCACATATTCAGAAGCAGGCAGAGAAATAAATCTCCACTGGCCAAGAGGCGAATGAATGTATCTACCCCGCTCACCTCAAGCCTGCCTAAATACATTTTTTTTTTTTTCGTTTGCACTCTGGATACCACGTCAAAGTCTGGACATTCCTGTCTATAGAGAGATTATACAGAACAACGCGTACTGAGGCGTGTTGCAAGCCACATGCATTGTTTATGGCCCTGGCTTCTGGGTCAATCAAGAGGGTTTTTTTTGGTGGAAAGGCAAAAGTCACATTCCTTCCTTGCATTTGTCAATCAATCAATTGCACAACCACTGACAGATGAGCCTGATGTGCGGAACTATGTGTGGGGGGGGGAGAGCACATCTGACCCAGCACACGCAGCCTTAGCATGTCACCCAGAGATCTCTTACTTTGATGTCGATGACCCTTAAAGTAGCAGGAGTGCAACGCCGCAGAATACCAATAGGGCGAAGTCTGCTGCACATTCATTTATTGATTTATCAAAATCTCTTGTGTTCTTCCTGTTTGGAATACCATACTAGTTAGAGCACACAGTAACATAAAACAGTAAATCAGGACAGACAAAATCAACCAAGAAAACAGGCATGGGCGTAGAGCGCCGTTATAGAGAGCCGGATGTCCCTTAGAAGAAGAAAATACCCTTAAAGCTGAACCACAGTGCTGTGCTATAATAAGAGAACAAAGCATTTGCAGAGCCGATGATATCATAGGAGGGGGGGGGGGGGGGTAGGCTTTATCAAAATTTAGGTCTTTCGCTCTGCATAGGGATTGGTCTTGAGCAATTGCAGCCTGGGAAAACAGTCAGCCGCATTGTCCTGGAAGCCCACTGTGGCTGCGTTTGCCTCATTGTCAAAGCATAAGGTCATTGTTCTGCTGGTTGCGTATCCTCTTTCAGAGAAATATGTGCCCTTTCCTCCCCCCCCCCCCCCAATCCCACATCCTGTGTGGAAAGGCTCCTTTTTCTTATTTCACTTCCCTTCGCATGACCCGTACACATAAATGACTTTGTTAGAGGGGGAGCTGCATTCAGCAGAGTGGGGTTTCTTCGGTTCAGTATATGCCCTTTTTTATTTTTTTATTTGTCATGGAGAATCTCCTAAATAGGCCACCCGGACTAACATGACTGGCCTGCATCTTGTTCTGAAAATGAGGAATCTCGTGTTTCCCTGGTGGCCTGCTGGTCATCCACTCTGACTTAGCCTGAGAGCAAACCCTCAGCTCCTGCATGACTGCCTCTGTGCTAGCATATCACCCTAGGATGTTGTGATCATACCATTATACAAAAAATAACAAGAGGCTCCCCTAATAAATATATATCCAACCTACAAATTCTATCAGCAAACCTTGAATTTTGTCAATTATTGACCCCAACATCAGATGTTTTGTGAGGTGCCTTTATTACAATCTACTGCCTCCTGCCGTACAATGAATGGGCTGCCAACGGTGTCAGCCCATACCGTTTACATAATGAAACCAGTACATCGCTTAACTGGCATGGACATTACGCAAGATAATTTTCATGGAAAAATTAGAGCTGCAACATTTTGCTTCGTGCTTGCTTCCTAGCATCCCCCTGCTGGCCACATCTGCAGTCGGTGCTCCCAGAGGGAACACCTCCCTCCCTAAGACCAACCAGAGCCCAAATCGCAGGACCCAGACCAACACTTTAGCTAAATGCTCTGCTTGCCCCTTGATCCACAGCACTGTGTAATGGCGCCAGTAGTAGAGGGTAGCTGTCCTGGAAAAATCTGGATTCCCCGCAGGCTGTGATACCTTGTATTGGACCTACATAAAAATTATCCCAGCCTATTGATAGAATTAATGGGGCTACAGTAAGGTGACCAAATGGCTTCAGGTCACCAGGAACAGGTGGAGCCAGGCCCCACTGGTGGCGACTTGCAGGTCCTATTTTTCCTTAAAGAAAAAAGAATTGCAAGACCAGAAATGCAGTAATTGGGGCATAGGGTGAGTGGGAAAAAAAAGGGTTCAGAGGACATATGGGCATAGAGTTGCCAGCTTGCCCAGGTAACCCAAATACGCCGATCCAATCCTGGGTTTGCCCCTTTACATATTGAAGATAGGCCTGGATTTCCATCCAGGCCCTACTAGACCTGTGCCTAGGGTGGCAAATTTTGGAGGGTTTAGGGGACAGGAAATTTCTCGCCCCTCTCCTCCACTGCCCTGCAATCCTATCCTGGACCTTGGAAGGTTACCCCTCTTGTTGTCGAAAACCACTGCATCGTCCCCCTGGACCTCCGCTCCAGCAGAGACCCTCTGAGCGCAGTGAGCGCAGGGGTTTAAGCCTGTGCCCACAGGCCCCGCCATCTCTGGACTTCCTTGGTGGGTAGTGCCTTGTGAGCTCAGGCTTAGTCCTTGGCCTTCCTGCACTACTTTGAGGAGCTCGGCTGGAGTCGTGGTCCAGGGGCACCGCACCTAACCTTGGAAGTTTTCAGGGGGGGGGGTGGGGAGAGAGCGTGGGTGGTGGCCAACCAATTCCGCCCCTGCTTGGAGATTGTAGGCCTGAATTCCTCAGGAAAGTCAGAAGCCACCAGGTGAAGGCAAGCTTGGATTGACCTGAGTTGGAAGCTCTATTGAAAAGCAATTATCCAATAAAAGACCGAGAAGCAAGGGCCTTACCCATCTCTTCATACTCTTGGGCACGGTGAAGGAAGTAGGTGCAGCAGGTCTGTGCAGTTTATTGCAGCTTGAACTTTGCTCTGGGAGGCTTCAGCCTGGCAAGCCACTTGGCTAAAGAGCACACAGAGTGAGCCAAGGCAGGGCTTGGAGTCGCACATCTTTACTTTCTGTTTTACTGCTTCAGAGAACCCCCTGGGCACGCAAAACAAAAGCTAATGCTGGCGAAGTTCTCCTGATCCCAACCCAGGGGTCTTTTATCAGCTGTGCCCGAGAGTATTAATACACCGGCAGACGCCAAATCAGTACGAATCCTCCCACAAGCACAGACACTTTGGGAAGACGCAACAAAGCAAAAAGTGTTGAGCATGCGGGCAGAGGTCAAGGTCAAGCCCTTGGAGCACCTGAGAATGGTCACCTCATGACCGGTGTTTCTGAGCTGGGCACATATAATTTCTATAAGTAAATGCCCCTTAACCAGTCACAGGCTCGAGCTTCCCAGCAGTTCATTGGCTGCACACGGTTTGTGAGAGCGAAGTAGGGGGGGTATCGCAGCGCCCCGCCAGGGCACGACTTTTCAAAAACGAGAATCCTGCATTGGCTGCTCTGGATGCTGAGCATACGAGGGGTTAACAATCTCAGCTAAATTAAGAAGACATTCCAAGTATATTTGGGTTTGTTTTAAGTCTGCACGGAGCCGGTGACGTTACTGTGACTTGGGATACATGAGCTGGCCAAAAAAAAAAAAATCCATAGGGGTCTGTTTGGAAAAAGAAAATTGGAGGCTGGCGATTCCCTTGGCAACGGCAATGCTAGACTGAAAGACAGCTGCTGGAAGGATTTACAGGTTCATATCCCTCAGCCTTACTCTCCTGGTCGGTCTTCCCCCCCCCCCCCCCCCAAGTAAAAAGACAGCAAAAGAGCAGGTTTAGGTTAACAGAATGCAGTGAACATGTTCAGCAGATGGCGGCCACTCACTGGCTTCTCTGGGGGTTTCCTTGTGTGGGAGTGGGGGCTGTCCCCATGTACCTAGGTTTCCTGCTAAACAAACTTTCAGTATTAGGTGGCATAAAATCCCTGGGTTATAACAGATAGTCCTTAAATGACTTTATCGTCTGTGAGCAGGCAGAGAAAAATGTAATTAAAGTTACAGCAAACCAAGCATCTCATGCCTCCTCGTTTATCTATTTCCTGTCTCCCTGCCTTCCCCCACCCTTGTCTGAGGACCCCCTGCCTTAGCATATGGCTAATTCCATGCTCTAACACTTTACAGGCATCTTCAACATTTTTTTATTTCAGTTTCTTATTTGAGTTTGCATTTTGCTGGATTCAGCGTTGTTCAGACTTGCATTGTGAATGGTATTTTCAACACTGAGCACACCAAGGGTCGGTGCTTCCAGCAGAAAAGAGCCGGAAGGCTCATCTGCATACCGTTCCCATCAGACCCTGGGAGAGGACTCCAGAGGTCACAGCGGAAGAGCCAGGCTTCGAACGCCCCAGCCCCAGCTTCCAGAGACCCTGCACCCCTTGCAGCGGAAGAGGACTGGAAGGCTCATCTGCACCCTGGGAGAGGCCTTCAGAAGTCACAGTGACCCATCCAGGCTTTGAACTCCACAGCCCCAGCCTCCAGAGGCCCCGCCCTTTTTGTAGCAGAAGGTTCCTTTGTGTATTGCTTCTAGGAGCCCATGGGAGAAGAGTTGTGATATAGAAGTAACTGGGTTCTTTTCAGATCTGCAACACTTTAAGCTCACAATTTAGTTTTTTTTCATTCTGTATTTTATAAGATATGCATGTAATTAAGGTTAAAGAAATTGTTTTTTCTTATTATGTTGTTTGGAATTTGAATGCATATATTTGGAGAATGTACAATTTTTAAACTATTAATGAATATTTATATTAAAAAAAAATGTTCCCAGCAGCCCCTGGGAGAGGACTCCAGAGGTCACAGTGAGCAATTCAGGCTTCCAACACCACAGACCCAGCACCCCTTGCAGCAGAGGGAGGGCTAGAAGGCTCATCTGCAACCCCCAAGGGAGGACTTCAAAGGTCACAGCAAGCAATCCAGGCTTTGAACTCCACAGCCCCAGCTTCCAGAGGCTCTGCACCTTTTGCAGCAGAAGAGGATGTGTGTGCCTATTTTTTCTGTTTTGTCACTGGCCAAACTAAAGATAAATAAATACTGTTTAAATATAAAGTTATCATTTTGTTTTGGAAATGTAAACTGTGCCAATATACCTTTGAAAAGACCTTTGTAACTGAATTTATGTTATGCGCCCCACCCGCAGCCGTCCCGCGCACGGGACCGCTCACCTGCATGGTTCCTCAGCGGGTCCCGGGATGACCTCCCTCGCGGTAGTTGCTAGCCCAGCTAGGCCCCGGCGTCCCGCGGCGGCGGTCGCCGGGCCTTCCACTGTGCGCCAGGCCTCACGCCAAGGTTCAGCGTCTCCTACCATGCTAGCCTCGCCCCTACGCGCGCGCGGACCGCCTGGACACTTGTAGGGCTGAGGACGGGTTTTGGTTCCGCGGCACGCCCTGATTGATCTAACAATATAAGGCAGTTCCTGTCTCTACTTCCTTGCCTTGGCAATCGGGTCGGCTTGTATGCTAGATTGTCTCTGCGCTTGTTCCTAGTCTCGTTCCAGGATCCTTCTGTTCCAGTTCCGTTCCTGTCTTGTTCCTGCATCCTCGTTCCTGAGTCCTGCCTGTTCCTGTGTTCGTCTGTCTGTCTACCCAGGTAGTACCCTCGGACTGACTTTCTGGTACTGACCTCAGCTTGCTCCTGACCTGCCTGCCTGCCTGCCGCCTGTCTATGACCTCAGCTAGTTCCTGACTTGTCTGTCTGTCTGCTGCCTGCCTCAAGACCTCAACCTGCTCCAGAGCTGCTCGCCTGACTGCCGCCTGCCTCAAGACCTCTGCTTGCCTCTGACTTCGTCTGACCTCCAGTATCTGACCCTTGCTTCGTTGACCACTCCTCGAACTGACTTATGGACATTGACCTTTCGCCTGCCTGACCTCGTCTCCAGATTCTGACTCTGTTCCTCACCTTGTCATCACCAACTCTGTTCTGGTTCTCCCTGCTCCAGCTCGAACCCAACCATGCTCCTTCTGTCTCTGTGGGCACGCCAGACATCCATTCTCCCAGGAGACCCTGCGAGGTCCACCTAAGTCCAAGCGGCCCGGGTCCCTACGGGCTCCTCCCGGGGGGGACCTCGGGCTTCCAGTGGTGAAGTTCTTCCTAGCCTCTGTCTCCTCCAGTAGCAGCCAAGAAAGCAAATAGAATACTAGGGATTATTAGGAAAGGAATGGAGAATAAAACAGAGAATATCATAATGCCTCTGTATCGCTCCATGGTGCAACCTCATCTTGAGTACTGTGCTGGTCACTCCATTTCAAGAAAGATATTGCAGAATTAGAAAAGGTAAAGAGAAGAACAACCAAAATGATAAAGAGGATGGAAGAATTCCCCTCTGAAGAAAGGCTAAAGAGGTTAGGACTCCAGCTTGGAGAAAAGATGGCTGACGGGAGGTTTATAAAATAATGAGTGTAATGGAACATTAATCAGTTGTTTACTCTTTTGAAAAGTACAAAGACCAGGGGACATACAATGAAGGTTCTAGGTAAATCATTTAAAACTAATAAGAGAAAATACTTTTTTTACTCCATGCATAATTAAACTCTAGAATTCGTTGCCAGAGGATGTGGTGAAAGCTGTTAATGTAGCTGCATTTAAAAAAGGTGTGGACAAGTTCCTGGAGGAAAAGCCCATTAACCATTATTAAGGTAGAGTTGCAGAAATCCACTGCTTATTCTTGGGATAAGCAGCTTGGAATCTATCTATTCCTTGGGATCCTGCCAGGTACTTGCAACCTGGTTTGGCTACTGTTGGAAAAAGGATACTAGGCTTGATGGACCTTTGGCCTGATCCAGTATGACAAGTCTTAAGTTCTTATGTTCATTAGGGAAGCTAGGCAGTCGCCTAGAGTGCCACAATTTTGGGGACAGCAAAACCCACCAGCATGAGGCTCAGAAGCTTGCGTACTGAGTCAATACTACCAAGGGAGGGATCACTGGCTGCAACCATTATCACCAGTAGAAGAGAGTGCTGTGCTGGAGCTATCATCAATAGGCAACTAGGGGGTGGGGGTCATGACTTAAGATTCACATAGGGCACCAGATACTCTTGCACCAGCCCTGAGCACACCTGAGCCTCCAATTGAAGTCATGCCAATCACCAACAGAGCTTGGAAAGCTCTCACAAAGAGACTGATAGAACCTCTGATAGCCCTTTACATCTGCAATCAATGTAAACATAAAGCTGCAGCAATTTTCCAATAATTCTATGGAATGAATACATTTGTGTGGGATCCATGAATGACCATGCATAACAGAAAAACAGAAGAGAAATTTGCAACTGACTTGGTCAATTCAAAGTGGAGAGAAAACTAAATCCCTGAAGAGGTGAAGGGAAAACCAGAGATCAACTGAAGTCTATGTTACTGCAACAGGAACTGGGCAGCAAAGATGGATCTTATAAGACAGGCAGCAGAACACCAGCACACAGCACTTAACTCAATATGTGCGTCTTTGTTATTTTATTGCACTTTTAACATAAGTAAAAATATACAGTTCAATAGAAGTATGCATAGACAAGAAAAAGGACAATATTTATAACTTTCATCAACTAGTCTTTATTATGAAACTATGTTACCGAACTTTAATGGCACTTTTATAGACAGTATTAATATACACAACCTCCATAATTTTATATGTGCCTTTCTGTAAACCGTTGTGATGGTATATAACTTAACGACGGAATAGAAAAGATTTTAAATAAAATAAATAAATAGTAATGATGGCAAACAAAGACCATGATCTTCATTCGCTCTTGTATTGTTTCTGTGACTAAACATTAGCAGTGATGTGATGAAGGGAACGTAGTAACATAGTAGTGACGGCAGAAAAAGGCCAAATGGTGCATCCAGTTTGCTCAGCAAGCTTCTTACGGTAATAGCTGCCACTCCATTCAGGGTACTCCAGTGTTTCTGTTAAGAATAGTAATCAAAACCAAGCAACTGTCGAACCGATAACTAACTTACTGCCCACAACGTTTTTACGTGGTGAGCAGCCTTCCTGATAATTCATGCAATGTTGCTGCTTGCTTTGCTTTTTGCTTTTGGACTTGGCTGCATCGGTCAGAATCCGGTCACAAAATGTATCGAGTTAGACTAATAAGAAAGAGTTATCAAGTACAACTCGTTGACCTTTTTATTTCAACCCATCCACGTGGACTGACCTGGCAACCACAGGACTTTATGACTAAACCGTACGTGATCAGCCAAGAAAGGGAACAGCATTTCAAAAAAATAAGGGGGGTGGAATCGTCTGACTTCAGATGGTATTTCCTGTTAGCTGGTGGCGCAAAGGGCAGGAGATTTTTCTGCTTTGGAACATTTTTTTGAGTAATTTCATACATTCTGTTGTGCTCCAGTATTTCGCAGTCATTGCTCCATCCACGTGGTAAATCATGAAAAGTGCATGTGCACAGCTTGAAAGCAAATTTACAGGGACATGTCAGGGGGTTCCGGAAAGTTCCATGGAATTTCTCGTTAAAAACCCTTGAAACTCTTCATCCGCTCTTTTCCCGATGCATGGATTATTTTGTTTCTTTTTTTTTTTTTTTTAAATAATCTTTATTCTATATCCGCACAATACAGTAACACATGAAGTGTACAATATGCAAGACATACTATGATGCACATCAACAAGTGTCAACAGGAAACACTAAAATGGTTTGCATGGCCACAGGTTTTTTTTTTTTGTTTCAAACCATGTTCTGAGTGGGTGAGCGATGAATGGATTATTTTGTTTCATATTATGCAAGATCGGGCCATGGAATTTGTTGCCGGAGGGCTGCGGTCAAGGACATAGCGGGGTTTAAAAGGGATTTGGACAGGTTCCTGGAAGAAAATTCCATAAACCGTTATTAACCAGGTAGACTTGGGGGAAGCCACTGCTTATCCCTGGGGGGTGAGCAACAAGAAACGGATCAGCTCTTTGGGATACTGGGCTCAATGGACTCTTATTCTGACCCAGCGCTTACTTTCTTATATTATACGTAGCCTCAAGTGCCTGTGACGAACCCGGTGCTCACGATACCTCGTAACCCCAATCTGCCTTCACTGGCTAACAGCTGACCGCATGACATCAAGCTGAGGTAGGGTGGCCAAGTTACTCCACTTCTGCTGGTCAAACTGAATTTCCCCCCTCTCCCCCACTCCCCTCTTTGTATGCATAAAGCTGATCCTATTTTTCTTAGCCATGCAGTTAACGTGGTCTTTTTCTGCCGTGCTTTGCTAATTGGCCCATCCAGCCTGCTCAGCTGTCCTCCTCTTTGGTTTTCTACCACTCAGAGTAGACGAGTATATGGGAGGGACATTTTCATAACAGGAGCAGTGCTTGCAGCCTGGGGGTCCCCGCATGGAGGTTGTGTTTGAAAATGCGGCCAAGTGGGGTCCAGTGTACCCTGATACAGGTGCAAATATGCCCACAGGAATCCTGCACGGGGCTTTCAAGATCAAAGCTCCACACATACTTCACCTTCCCCCGGTGTCTTTCTGCCCCCTTCTCCGCCAGGTACAAGTTGCCTATGCAGCAACGAAGAGGTCAAGGTCAAGCCCCCCGAAGCACCCAAGAATGGCCTTCTTCAGCTCATAGCTCATGTCCAGCGTTTCTGCCCCTTAACCAGTCACAGGCTTGAGTTTCCCAGCAGTTCAATGGCTGCACACGGTTTGTGGGAGAGAAGTAGGGGGGTATCGCAGCGCCCCGGCAGGGCAAGACTTTTCAAAAACGAGAATCCTGCATTGGCTGCTCTGGATGCTGAGCATATCAGGGGTTAACAATCTCAGCTAAATTAAGAAGACATTCCAAGTATATTTGGGTTTGTTTTAAGTCTGCACGGAGCCGGTGACGTTACTGTGACTTGGGATATATGAGCCGGCCAAAAATCCATAGGGGTCTGTTTGGAAAAAGAAAATTGGAGGCTGGCGATTCGCTTGGCAACAGCAGAGCTATACGCTGAACGGCAGCTGCTGGAAGGATTCACACATACATATCCCTCACCCTTACCCTCCTCCTCCTCATAGCAAGGGTAGGGGCTGGGAGAATTTTCAGCGGGGCTTTTCACACAGGTAAACAGCTTTGAAAACTGCCCTCATACATTCCCAGATCTAAAACACCACCGGCTGCCCCCCCCCCCATGTCTTTTACCCACCCCCTCTCAGCCCTGTTCCCACCACTGCCCTTTCTATCTGCCCCAAACATCAGGACCAGCAGAAATGGAGCCAGTTAGCAACTGTAGGAGATTTCTATAAAATACCCAGCGACAAGACACGGAGTTGCTCGGTCATCATTGGCTGCTTATGTGAATACATTTGCAAACTTGCCTCAATGCCCAGTGCTCTCTCCTAAAGCACTATGTAATGCTTAATGGGAGCAGGATTTCTGCCAAATCTGAGGAGGTCTTTTTCTGCAAGGGAACTTTCGGCAGACTGTACAACCTGCCTTGGGAGTTGGTCGATCCTCTGGGGCCCCTAGGCATGCGTCTACTGTGTAGGGTTGCCAACTGACTATATTTGCCCCATAGCATTCTGTTATAAATGAATAAGTCGTATGGTGTATATTTGCTGCTTTTATTGGCATATTTACTGGTATAATGGTAATTTTATGGTTTGGATTCTCTTGCAGTTATCCCCTGCTGAAACACTGCAGGATCAGAAGTGGGGAGTATGTTGGTTCAGCCCACGAGAGCTTTATGTGAATGCTGTTTATTTTTTAGAATAATCCATTAGGCCATTTTATCTAGATTGGAGTCTAAATTTAATGTTCATAGAGTGGTAAATGACTGTCTATGATTCTGTCTAAAAGCCCATTGCGGGCCTAATATAGCAGTTTCCACTGTTAGCATTTTCCACCTTTTGGATGCCATTTTGGAGTATTGCAAATAAGATTACTTTTTTTTTTTGAAATTTGTATTTTATTGATCAGAAACTGAAGGACATACAAAAGATAATATCACTCCACAATGTAGAAGACGTTAAGGCTCAGAGGTATATACAATGTACACTACAAACAATGCAAAGTGAAAGCACAGAACTGTTATACAAGCACGTCAAAGCTCGGGATCACCAAGAACCCGCTGAAGAGGATACCCCCTCCTGCGAGGAGGGGACCCAAGTCTGGGATGCAAAAGCTCAACTACGACTCGGCATTGCCCAGTTACACAATGTGTTGCTCCTGATACATATGTATCAGGAGCAACACATTGTGTAACAGCAACTTGGTGGTGTGAAACTAACTGATGAATAAAACTTTTAAAACTATAATGAGACCCTCGCAATCTTTGCTTCCACTAAACCCCGCCCTTCCCTTGCCCCTCCCGCCCCCTCCCCCCCTCCCCCCCACCAGCCAGCATTACTTTTGGAGCACTGTATGATTGTCATATTTTGTTTTCACTTACTTTTTCCATTATTGATTATGTAATGTTTTGCCAGGAACAGGTCTAAACCTTTTTATATTTAAACCTTTTATTAAAAACAAACAATGCTCAGCATACATTTGGCCCTTATGTACACCAAGTGATGCTATGCAAATAGGTTCTTCTATTTTTACAATTTCCTAGTTCCTCTACTTACTAGTAACAACTATCCTCCTCAACTCTCATTAATACCCCCTCCCACCCACAGTTTTCTGTACAAAATATTATTTTCTATTTTTGAAATGGAGGGTGAAGTAATTTGCCCAAAGTACGTCAGCAGGATTTGATCCTTAACTTATCTGGTTCATAGTGCACTGTGGTAATCACTGGGCTAGTCCTCCACTCCATAAACCCTTTTTAAACCTAGCTGTGCTTTCACTATATCCTCTAGCAATAAATTCCACAGTTTAATTGTGCACCAAGTGAAAAAAATAATTTCTCAGATTTGTTTTAAATGTGCTACCTATTATCTTCATGGAGTGTCTCCTAGTCCTAGCAGAAAAAAAGTAAATAACTGTTTGTATTCCACCCCACTCATAATTTTAAGACTTCTATCATACCTCCTTTCAGCCATTTTCTTCTCTAGGCTGACCAGCCCTAACCTGTTTAACCTTTCCTCACAGGGGAGCTGTTCCATCCCCTTTATCTGTACCTTTTCTAGATCTGCTATACTATTTCGAGATAGGGAGACCAAGCTGTACACCATTCTCAAGGTGTGGTCGCGCCATGGGTTGATAGAGGCATTATGATATCTCCTGTTTTATTTCCATTCCTTTCCTCACAATACCTAACATTCAATTTGCCTTTTTGATTGCCGCTGCACACTGAGCTGAGGATGTCAAAATATTGTTCACAGCAACTCCAAGATCCTTTTCCTGGTGGCTCACAATACAGAACCCAGCACAGAGTACCTATAAAGTGAATTATTCTTCCCTGGCTAGATACATGACTTTGCACTTGTTCTACATGAATTTACATCTGACACTAAGAGGCTCAATCCCTTGTCTCACAATGTCCTCTTACAATGCCCCCGCGATCGGTTCGTAATCTAACAACTTTGAATAATTTTGTGTCACCTCTGAATTTGTTCACCTCACTTATCACTCCCCTTTCCAGGTCATTTATATACTTATATCTGTATGTCTATATTAAAAAGCACCGATCTCAGTACAGATCCCTGAGGCACTCCACTATTTATCTTTGTGCCCTGAAAGAACTGACCCATTCAGTCCTAGACGTTGTTTCCTATCCTTCCTGTGATCAACCCCCCTCAGTCGTCTCTAGGTTAAATAAACCTAGTTCCTTCCCCTACCCTCATCTGTTTTACTGTGTATTCCTCCCCTGGCTGTTCTCCTTTCTCCACATCTTTTGTGAAGCACAAGGCCCGAAGCTGTACACAGCTTCCAGGAGCAGGCATGGCTCTTAGTGAGCTGTGATGCCTGCTTCTGCACCCTTAAGAAGCATGCTGCAGAGAGTCACTTCCTGTGCTTCTGCAGAGCAGTCTGCGGCACTGGTAAGCTGGAAGCTGCCGGTTCATTTGTAGTTCGGTCTAGCTCCCGCATTTGCCTATTTTTTATGCCCCCTGCAATGTTCCAGTGTTTCTTCAAGCTGCTAGTTTGTTAGATAGCAAACAGGTACGTCCTGGTTCTAGGACTACAAATGTTTTAACAATCTTGGGACCCTGGCTGGGTCTCGGCCTTTCTTTTCTGGTTTGGCTGCACCCATGCTGGCCCTCGCCACCAACGCAGGGACTGGGAGAACAGACAAGGCGCAAGGCCTGTTTGTACTGCTTTCACTTTGCATCCTGTTGTTCCCGGAGCTGGTTTCTCTCTCTCTCTGAGCACGAGGAAGGTGTGTGGAGAGAGCTGCTCTCAGCTGGAAGGAATCCCTTGAATCAGCTGGTTTGTTGTTGTTGCAGGAACTGTTTTCCTGCTGTTTCAGCTCATTCCAGTCCTCTGTGTTCATGTGGGACCTGGAGCGCCTGTTCTCCCATCCTGCAGCATAGGGAGACAACCCCCAGGCATTACGGAGCTTTATACAGAGGCCTCTGTTGTGGGGTGGCCAATGGTTCCCATTCAGATGACTTCAGACCTTACACTTCACCCTTCATACTGCCTGCACGTATGGTATCTGTCAGCAATGCCGAGGGAAAGTAGTATTACATTAATTACAGGAGGAGGTGTTTTTACAGGAGCATGTGAGGGATATGGCAGATGGATTCACCAGTTACTGAGGAAGCAGGATGGGGCATGCTCTTAATGACATGCATGCAATGGAAAATGCAGAAAGACAGATGGGCAGGGCGGGGGACATCCTTCTGGGCAAAGTGGCTGCTGCTTTGCAAATGTGCAACCCCAGAAACAGGAGAAGGGCACATTACAGAGTGGAAAAGGGGTTTGCAGGTTATCCCCCTAATGTCGGTTAATGCCGCCATAGGCTATCTCTGCACCCTGTGTTGTAGCATGTACTAGCGGCAGCCCATGTGTCTGATAGTGAAGAAAAAATGTGCAGTTGGGCTTGCTCAACTAACTCTGGGCCATCAAGGGAGGCTTCCTGCTACTGCAGCTGTCTTATGGGCCAGTGCTAAGCATCCTAAATAAATAATAAATAAAATCCTGGAAGATGTAGTCCTGCACAAAGGGGGCTTAGTCCCAATAAGCTAAGATATGGGTGCATGCTTAAAAAGCAAAGCTGAGAAGTATGGGGTACCCCTCTTCTAGCTTATCCCCCATAGTATTTATTTCTAGATTTTTTTCCATTTACTTTTAAGCACAAGATTTCTGTAATCGTCTACAGATCAAAACTTATTTTTCCCCATTTTAGTACTAATAACATAATAACAGAAAAACATGCCATACTAGTCACACCAAGGGCCCTTCAAGCCCAGCATCCTGTTTCCAACAGTGGCCAATCCAGGCTACAGGTACCTGGCAAGTACCCGGCAAGTACACACACAATAAGTAGATCCCATGCTACTGATGCCAGGAATAGCAGTGGCTATTCCCCAAGTCAGTTAATAGACTTCTCCAAGAACTTATCCAAACTTTTTTTTTTAAACCCAGCTACACTAACTGCACTAACCACATCCCCAGGCAATAAATTCCAGAGTTTAATTGTGCATTGAGTGAAAAAGAACTTTCTCCGATTAGTTTTAAATGTGCTACTTGCTAACTTCATGGAGTGCCCCCTAGTCTTTCTATTATCTGAAAGAGTAAATAACCGATTCACATTAACCATTCTAGACCTCTCATGATTTTAAAGACCTCTATCATATCCCTCCTCAGCTATCTCCAGCAGCGGATTCACGATGTCGGACCAGCCCGGGTATTCACCGCCCAGGCCACATCACGTGGTCTGCCGAGCGCAGCTCTGTCACAGCCGGCACGGCAGACCACGTGACTGGAGCGATCGGCCCACCAGGGGATGCCCGATCCCCCGATAGGCCAATCCACCCCTGGCTGTCTCTTCTCCAAGCTGAACAGCCCTAACCTCTTTAGCCTTTCCTCATAGGGGAGCTGTTTCATAACCTTTATCATTTTGGTCGCCTTTCTTTGTACCTTCTCCATCGCAACTATATCTTTTTTGAGATATGGTGACCAGAATTGTACACAGTGGGGAGACCAAGATGGCTGCCAACTGAAGAGGATGCACAGACACTCCTCTCTGAATTCCTTGACTCTTTACCTACAACAAAAAATGCCACATACCAAAAGGAAAGCTAAGCTCCGACAAATACCGGCATCTTCACCCGTATCAGAAATACAGCAACCATAGATAGAGGCGTTTTTTGCGTCACCCTTACTTCAAGCACTGGAGGGTGGAGCAGCTTCAGCTACCGGCATGGAGCGAATGTCGGAGTGGTTGGCAGAAGAGACATTGTTGAGCCCCGGTGCGCCAACGGTTCCAGAGGCACCATTCAAAACTTTGGAAGAGGATTCTGATTTGTTGGTATCGCCATTTTCACTGTCTGGAGAGGTAATGCTGGAGAAAAGTACAGAGGCCCCGAGAAGGGACGCCATTTTGACGCTGCCTTCGGAGAGTCCCTTAACATGGGACTCCACGGGCTCCGCGGCAGCTCTCCCTAACCCTGAAGCTCTGAAAAGTGGCAGAAATCCCACAGAACTAGGAGCAAAGGACTCCAAGGTATGCCTAATGCCTCAGCCATTATTAAATAAACCATCTGTGATAACATTAAACTCTATATGGAACGCCCTGTCTTCTTTAGAGAAAGCCATATTATCCCTAACGCAAATAATGAAGGACACTAATGCTAAGATGCAAGCTATGGAATCTCAAGTGGCTAATTTCGATACTAAAATTAATGTTTTAGAAACAAGAGTTTCTACTGTAGAAATTGCTCAGAGAAATTTGATACAATTAGAAATAATCCACGCAAAGAAATTAGAAAATTTGGAAAACTCCTCAAGGATTTTGAATCTAAGAGTTTTGAATTTCCCTTACGTGCATTTGATATCAACGAAGGATCTCTTTAGGAGTTTTCTCATTCAAGTTCTTAAAATGCCAGAAGAAGCATTACCAGCTATTACAAAAATTTATTATCTGCCTTCATTTAAGGATGAAATACCTGGGAATCCTCCTCAAGAAGTGTCTTTAAATATCACGGATATCTTGGATTTAACTCAAGAGACTATCATTCAAGCAAGAAGGACGTTACTTGTTACTTTTGCGTTTATATCAGAGAGAAACTCGGTGTTAAGATTCTTTTTCCGCAATCAAAGTCACTTATTTCATGGGCAAAGAGTTCAGATATTTCCTGATATAGCAAGGTCCACGTAGGAACAGCGAAAGAATTTTCTTTCGAAGAGAGATGAGGTGGTGTCACGAGGAGCAAAATTTTCTCTAAGATATCCATGTAAATGTCTTCTTCATTTTCAAATCTCCAAGTATCTGTTCTTCGAGCCCTTACAGTTAAGGGCCTACCTGGATTCACACTCCTAGATTATGTTGCGTTGGGGGTCCGTCTAAAATTAATGTAGGGGGTACCTCTTGAGTTTTTTTTATTTGATTACCTTTATTTGCTTAGTAAACCCTTGGTCTCCCTGATTTCCTATTAAGAAAATATGTCGAGATCTGATACGTCTGTAAAATATGCTTGGTAAAATTAATGTGAGAAATATTTTCGGTTATGTATCTCATCTCTTGACATATGTATCTTTTGTGATTGGTGGAAATGTAATAAAAATAAAATAAAAAAGAATTGTACACAGTGTTCAAGGTGCGGGCTCACCATGGAGCGATACAGAGGCATTATGACATTTTCTGTTTTATTCACCATTCCCTTTCTAATAATTCCTAACATTCTGTTGGCTTTTTTGACTGCTGCAGCACACTGAGCCGATGATTTCAATGTATTATCCACTATGACGTTTAGATCTGTTTCCTGGGCAGTAGTTCCTAATATCGTGTAGCTTAACATCGTGTAACTATAGCAAGGATTATTTTTCCCTTTATGCATCACCTTGCACTTATTCACATTAAATTTCATCTGCCATTTGGATGCCCGATCTTTCAGTCTCACAAGGTCCTCCTGCAATTTATCACAATCTGCTTGTGATTTAACTACGCTGAATAATTTTGTAATTTTGGAAAAGCGCCAACCTAAAGGGCCAGTCTGCCCACCGGGAAGCACAATAGCTTTCCTCTCAGGTAGAGCTACCTGGCTGCCATTTGAAAATGAACTAAATCTAATGACTGGGGGAAGGGACAAGCGTTTGGTATCAGAGCCTACGGAAAATGTTTTTATTATTATTTACAGCAGACTGCTCTCCCTCCAGCATTCCCCTCAGTTCTGGGAAATGTATTTGCTTTCGCTCTGTATAAAAAGTAGAGCTGAAAGTGAAAGCAATGCCGTCAGGTAAAAGAAAGAAAAACTGAACAAAGTCCATTAGCCGCTACACAGACGCATTTTTTTTTTCACGCTGTTTTTTGGGATTTCTGTCTTCGGACTTCTGCAATATTATTTAAGAAAGGCGGGCGAGAAATATAGAAGCATCCGGACAGGGAAAAAATGGTCTTATTAGCACGCGGCCCTGAAAAGGCAGCAGCTGCTGCCGCCCAGAGCCCTTAGAAATAGCCTGCCTGGCAACCGCTGACGCCGGCGCCAAACGGGGGCCGGATTGGCTGCAGCTGCCGCCACGCCCTCCCCCACCCATCCGCCGAGGAGAGAATTTGCCCAGCAACAGTAGGGACTTGAATAGAGTGGTTCTGAGAAAGGCACGTGACCGGAGCCCTCCCGGCTTCCTGGAATGCACTGTGGAGGAGGGGAGGGGAGGGAGGAGACCTGCAGGGCGCAATTTAGCGCGCTCTTCTGGGCCTTCTTTTTAATGTTTTATGCTTGTGTGGGCGTCCTTGAGTAGCTGCTGGGTCTCAACCCTGAGCTGAGGATGCACCCTTCTGGGTCTTTGGCTGAGAACTGTACAATTGGGGGAGAGGGTGTTTAAGGCCCTGCCACCCGACCCTCACTGATGAAAGGCCCATTGCCAACACAGGCCCATTCGTTTTCAATCTCTTCTTTCTCTAGGCTAAATCAGAAGCAGTGCAATGCAAGCTTTTTTATTATTGGGGGGGAGATTTCCTATTTTAAAATAACTTCTATATATATTCCTTTTTTTGTTTTCCTAGCTGTGACAGCCCTGCAGCGTCTTATCTTGTAAATACATTTTTTTAATCTAGTTAAAGGACACGTTCAATTCGCTACAGGAAGGGGGCGTGCCCCCTCCCTCCACAGGGGAGTGATCTGGTTTTGTTTTCTTTCGATTTCCAGTTACATAAAGTAAAATGGAATGCGTTCCTTGCACGTCCACATACCCCATACTTTAAAACAGGCAGGTACAGTTTTCTTAGGACCCTGCTAACCCTCTGGGAGTTGCCCAGATCTCCAAGCAGTAGTGCCTTTTATAGACTTTGAAAAAACAAACGTACAAAAAGACTTCTAACATTTTGTAATTTTTGTTGCATTTGTGTTTTCTTTTCTTGCTGAGCCCCTGGCTCCAGTGTGACTGGCAGGCTGGTTTCTGTCTTGTGCAGGCAGTACCCCTAGATCCCTCTTCCTCATCCGCAGCTAGTCAGTTGTCCGAGTAACCACATGTCCCGGGTCCCCAGTGTCTGCAAGTTGATCTCATGCATATTCATGGTGGCTATCCGGAAAGCACAGCTGGTTGTGGGGGTCCGAAGGCTGGGGTTTGGGAATGACTTTTGTAGAGGTCCATGGATGTGATGGGGTTAAACCACGATTGGCTCCAGCAGCTTAACGTCCATGATTCAGAAGGCAAAGTGTGGCTTCAAACTGCAGCGATGCCTTTTTTTTTTTGTGTGTGTGCCTTGACTGTCCACCTTGAATAGACTGTAAGCTCCAAGTAGCAGGGACTGGCTTTTATGCATCTCTACACAGTGCTGCATGCATCTAGTAAATGCTATACAAATAATAATATGGGAGCATGCTGACGGCTATTTTGTTTTTTAAGTTAATGTTTCAGAACCAGTCTTAAAACTAATTTTCCTTAGAAAAAATGCCATCAAGGAGGTGTTCCTGAGCCTCTTTTATTTATTTATTTGTTTTTATATACCGACATTCACACAGGGTATCACATCAGTTTGCATGATGTATGAGAGAGAGTGTGATTATAGGCCACACTATTCTGTATTACAAAACATTAGAGTAATTATATCGAGGTGAGGTTTTAATACCGATACATACAAATAAATATACATTTTGTGTGCTTATAGGTCACACTATTTTACAGAGTAATTACAGTGAGGTATGTTTTGTTACATATATGTATAATAATGAACAAAGAAAGATAGAAGCGAACTATTGTTCATCTTGTCTATTATAGTGAAAGGTTTAAAGGTTAAAAATGTTTTGAGAGCATTATATCATTTGGGGTTTCAAAAAGATTGTAACAATATAAAGTGGATTAACTAAAATAAGCGTTATATAAGCAATATACATACTTAACTAATGTAAGCATGTTAAAAACAATATAGAGTAAACTAGACTACTGTAAGCGTTTTGGTGGGATTTGATGCTGAAAAGGCGTTTTGACTGTTTCCTGGTCCTTCCCAAAAGACTGAAACGTATTGGATGATTTCAGGTCTCAAATTAAACCTTGATAAGTCAGAGGCATTGGATATCCTGGGCAATCTACAGTCAGAGGGGCAACATTTTCTATTAAGTTGGAAACAGGATTTTCTTAAATACTTAGGCATTCAAGTACATAATCCCTGAATATGTGATATTCAGTGAATATCAGACCAATTATTGACACTTTTAAGACTAAACTGGCCAGCTGGTCAACCTTTCCACTTTCTCTGCAAGGTAGGGTGGCCTTACTCAAAATGATTTTGGTACCTAAACTTTTATATGTTCTGCAGATGACACCTATTATATTGGTGCAGCAAAATATTACAAACCTTAAAAAAGCATGTTCTTGATTTATGTGGAACAATACAAAAGCTATATTATCTATACATAAATTGATGATGCCCAGGGTGGTTTTAATTTCCCCCAACTTCAAATATTACCATAAGGCACGTTTAATGCAGGTTCCAGGGGATTGGCTTCTCAGTTCCTGTCAATACACAGATCTGGACTTTGAAAAAAATTTTATCACCCCTATCCTTAAGATGCATCAGCACTCATGCTCCCGGCTCTTTTATCTATTTCTCTTCTACTACAATTGACGAGAAGGGTATGGAGATTCTTCAGGGCAAAACTGAAGTTGTCTAGTACCACTTCTTTATTTCTTCCAGTTTTCCTCCAGGTGATATGCATGCGAAATATATGGAATTATATAATCAAGGTGTTCATAATATTTCAACATTTTTAAACACTGCTGGAACTCATATTCAGACATTTGCATACTGTAAAGAAAGAATGCAGTTACAGAATAATGATTGATTTATTTGTCTACAAGTTCAACATATTTCGTCTTTATGGAAATCAGAATCTTTACCAGTCACTTCTCATTGGTTTATTAATTTAGTAATTGTTTACAAAAAAAAATTTACTCAGTTTATGCAAAAAAAAAAAAAGCATTACTCTCTATCAAACCTGTACATAAAATAACCTCTTATCAGAGAGTAGCAATGTTGGCTGAGTTGTGGCAAAAAGATCTACATATTACATTAAATGAAGACAATATGCAAGCTTGTATAACTCTTACATATCATTGTTGTAAAAATGTTATTTTGAAAGAGCTTCAATATCGAATTATTTAGCACATAATTACATCTCCTGTGCAATTTGATACATTGCTTAAGGCCATGTTCTCTTATTGACTGATTTTGGCATTCCTGTATTGGGGAGTTGAGAGTATGACCAAGAAATCGATTCCTATGACTAGGAATTTTTATATATTTGGTCATATTTTTGCACATACTTTCATGAATAAATATCATAAATTATTTCTGGTTAAAGCTTCTTTGATTGCAAAGTGATGTATGATGTTAAAGGTGAAATCGTTCCTTACCTGCTAATTTCCTTTCCTTTCATCCTGACAGACCAATACAGACCAATGGGGTTCTCCTCCTACCAGCAGATGGTGGCAGAGGACCAATCCTTTTGCCTTCACATAATGCGTCCCAGTCGGAGGAGGCGTCAGTTGTCTATTGCCCAAGCTGCTTATGTGTGGGAGCACTGAGAAGAGAAGATCACCTTGCTGGTGGCTGAAAGGAATCAGTAAGTTTTGCTTGGGAAATTTTTTTAAAGTATTGGGGAGAAGTAAACTATTGGGGGTATATTATTTAGTGTGTTTGTGCTTTTAATAGTCAGTGAGGCAGCTAATAAGCAGAAGTCAGTGTGTTTATTTTTAATAGTCAGTAAGGCAGCTAATAAGCAGGAGTTAGTGTGTTTGTATTTCCCATCACTCCCAGACCCACCCATCCCTAGCTCATCCTTTAATTTATAGCCAGGTGCCACTTTCACACTAAAAAAAATAATAAAAAATCAGCCTTTTAACTTCATGAATTCTCCACACCTTATTGAGAGTTTGATCATTCTCCTGTAGGCCACTACCAGACATATAGTGAATACACTAATACATTTAAAGGACGCTAATTAGACACATTCCTACTTCCATAGCAACCTAAAACTTAACTAGGAACTGAACAAATTTGAGATGAAGGCAGCAGTCTAGCAGCAAGAGGGGGGCCTCCTAGTCTTTTGCATCGAGTGTCACATGTATGATTTTTTACCCGCCAGTGAGAAGTGGTACGTGTGCATCCGATGCAAAGAGCTCCTGTCTCTCAGAGAACGAGTCTGATCTCTGGAGGCTAGAGTGGCAGACCTGGAGGAGCTGAGGCAAACAGAGAGTTATATAGATGAGACCTTCAGGGACATAGTAGCCAAGTCCCAGATTTAGACTGGCAGCCCTGGTGCTGCCTTGGAGGAAGAAGGTCTCATGATCAGAGAGCATCAACCTGGTGCAGCAGGAAAGGATCCTATAGCATGGACCTGCTCTCCAGGTGGTGCATTGTCCTTTCACACCGAGGATGTGTCTCCAAGGGCTACTACACTGGAGGGAAGGGTTAGGTCGGCAGTCATAGTTGGTGATTCGATTATTAAGAATGTAGACAGCTGGGTGGCTGGTGGGCGTGAGGATCGCCTGGTAACATGCTGTATATATTACCTAACTTTGTACAGAGGCGCTTATCTGCAGATATACAAGGATACCACAAGGAATTTAATTGAGGCAAATATAAATTTAATATTGCATATCCTTGGAATTAAAAAAAAAAAAAAAAGAGCAAATGACCAAACTTTTCTTCATCAGACTAATTATAACTTTCAAACTTACCCCCTGTGAGGATGTTCACATACAAATTTCGAAATTTCCTTAAGTTCCTCTACCACAGATATTATTTCCCCTAGGTGTAATTACTGCACCTATTAATTAATTCTGGGGGTAACCTGCATTACACCCATCCTGTCCATGTCGTATTTCTGACTCAAATTCCTTATCTGGACATGCTTTAACTCCTTCTATCCCAGTTACCTTATTTGTCTCTCCCTCTTTTTATTTACTTAGCTGTTCGATCTGCATAGAGCATAATTTAGTTTAGAGTTTAGTCAAATCATCAGCTCCTACCTGGTGCGAAGGTGGAGGACCTCACGCGTCACCTAGATAGGATTTTAGACAATGCTGGGGAGGAGCTGGCTGTCGTGGTTCATGTGGGCACCAACGACAAGGGAAAATGTGGGAGGGAGGTTCTGGAAGCCAAATGTAGGGTTTTAGGTAGAAAGCTTAAATCCAGAACCTCCAGGGTAGCATTCTCTGAAATGCTCCTTGTTCCATGCGCAGGTCCCCAGAGGTGGGCAGAGCACCAGAGTCTCAATGCGTGGATGGGACGATGGTGCAAGGAAGAGGGATTCAGTTTTGTAAGGAACTGGGGAATCTTTTGGGGAAGGGGGAGTCTTTTCCGAAGGGATGGGCTCCACCTTAACCAGGGTGGAACCAGGCTGCTGGCACTAACCTTTAAAAAGGAGATAGAGCAGCTTTTAAATTAGAACAAAGGGGAAAGCCGACAGTCGCTCAGCAGCACATGGTTCAGAGAGGTATCTTCAAAGGATACTAATGACGCATTAGAATTAGGGCATCCCAACAGTGAGGTTCCAATAATAAGAAAAGTAGTCCAAGTGCCTGTAACTAAAAACTCACCTGAGCTAAATAATTCTAATTTATCCCTATCAATTAAAAAGCAGAATGAAAATACAAACAACACACTTTGAAATGTTTGAAATGTAGAAGTCTAAGAAGTAAAATGGGAGAATTAGAATGTATAGCAGTAAATGATGACATTGACTTAATTGGCATCTCACATACATGGTGGAAGGAGGACAACCAATGGGACAGTGCTATACCAGGGTACAAAATATCTCAATGACAGAGAGGAGCACTCGGGAGGCAGAGTGGCGCTTTATGTCTGGGATGGCATAGAATTCAATAGGATAAATATCCTGCATGAGACTAAATGCACAATTGAATCTTTATGGGTAGAAATCCCTTGTGTGTTGGGGAAGAGTATAGTGATAGGAGTATACTACCGTCCACCTGGCCAAGATGGTGAGATGGACAGTGAAATGCTAAGAGAAATTAGGGCAGCTAAACAAATTGGTAGTACAGTAACAATGGAAGATTTCAATTACCCCAATATTGACTGGGTAAATGTATCGACATGCTAGAGAGATAAAGTTCCTTGATAGAATAAATGACAGTTTTATGGAGCAATTGGTTCAGGAACTGAAAAGAGAGGGAGCAATTTTAGATCTAATTCTCAGTGGAGCACAGGATTTGGTGAGAGAGGTAATGGTGGTGGGGCCGCTTGGCAATAGTGATCATAATATGATCAAATTTGAATTAATGACTGGAAGGCTCTAGTGCTAAACTTTCAAAAGGGAAACTTTGATAAAATGAGAAAAATAGAAAAAAAATTAAAGGAGCAGCTACAAAGGTAAAAAGTGTGCAAGAGGTGTGGACATTATTTAAAAAATACCATCCTAGAAGCACAGTCCAGGCAAAATGATTACTGACATGGTTAAAAGGTGAGGTGAAAGAGGCTATTTTAGCCAAAAGATCTTCATTCAAAAATTGGAAGAAGGATCCAACTGAAGAAAATAGGATAAAGCATAAGTGTTGGCAAGTTAAATGTAAGACATTGATAAGACAGGCTAAGAGAGAATTTGAAAAGAAGTTGGCCGTAGAGGCAAAACCTCACAGTAAAAATCTTTTAAAAATATATCCGAAGCAGAAAGCCTGCGAGGGAGTCATTTGGACCGTTAGATGATCAAGGGGTTAAAGGGGCACTTAGAGAAGATAAAGCCATAGCGGAAAGATTAAACGATTTATTTGCTTCGGTTTTTACTGAAGAGGATGTTGGGGAGATACCCATTCCATAGAAGGCTTTCATGGGTAATGATTCAGATGAACCTAGAAGATGTGGTAGGCCTGATTGACAAACTGAAGAGTAGTAAATCACCTGGACCGGATGGTATACACCCCAGGGTTCTGAAGGAACTAAAAAATGAAATTTCAGACCTGTTAGTAAAAATTTGTAACTTATCATTAAAATCATCCATTGTACCTGAAGACTGGAGGGTGGCTAATGTAACCCCAATATTTAAAAAGGGTTTCAGGGGCGATCCGGGAAACTAAAGACCAGTTGGCCTGACTTAAATGCCAGGAAAATTAGTGGAAAGTGTTCTAAACATCAAAATCACAGAGCATTTAGAAAGACGTAGTTTAATGGAAGTCTTGCCTCACAAATCTGCTTCACTTTTTTGAAGGGGTTAATAAACATGTTGATAAAGGTGAACCGGTAGATGCACTGTATTTTGATTTTCAGAAGGCATTTGACAAAGTTCCTCATGAGAGGCTTCTAGGAAAAGTAAAAAGTCACGGAATAGGTGGCAATGTCCTTTTGTGGATTACAAACTGGTTAAAAGACAGGAAACAGAGAGTAAGATTAAATGGACAATTTTCTCAGTGGAGGGGAGTGGGCAGTGGAGTGCCTCAGGGATTGGGACCCTTGCTTTTCAATATATTTGTTTCAATGTAAACTGCCCACTGAGGCGTCAGTTTGAGTTCCTTGTAAACCGGTGTGATATGTATATTATACAGGAACATCGGTATATAAAAACTAAAAATAAATAAATAAATAAATATTTATAAATGATTTGGAAAGGAATACAACAAGTGAGGTAATAAAATTTGCAGATGATACAAGATTATTCAGAGTAGTTAAATCACAAGCAGATTGTGATAAATTGTAAGAAGACCTAGTGAGACTGGAAAATTGGGCATCCAAATGGCAGATAAAATTTAATGTGGACAAGTGCAAGGTGTTGCATATAGGGAAAATTAATCCATACTATAGTTACACAATATTAGATACCATATTAGGAGCTACCACATAAGAAGGAGATCTAGGCGTGATAGTGGATAATACATTAAAATCATCTGGAGGCGGCGACCGCCGCGGGTGGCGCGTCGCACCTTGTGCCGGTCCAAATCACAGGGAGGACTGGGAGTACCAAATTTACTGGCTTATTATGTTGCATCTCAATTACGAGCTATCCTAGACATTGCCAGAGTGCGCACAATTAAACAATGGGTTGGTTTGGAACAGTATATGTTAGGTTCTATGCCCATGGGAGTACTTCTATGGCAACCGCGTACTACATGGAGATTCCCTGTACGCTTCCCCTGGACTCTAGCTACAACTTTAAGAATTTGGGATCATTGGAGACATAAATTGGTGGGGAACTTTGCTTTCTATTATTCTACCTCGCTTTTTTATAATAAGGATTTTTCAGTCGGCTATCAGTCTACAGACTTTGGATTGTGGCAGGCTAGGGGTGTCAATACGCTAGGGCATCTCTTTCAGGGCGGAGAATTGCTTACGTGGGAGCAGTTATCCACTAAACATAACTTACCGCCAAGCCAATTTCTAGCTTATGCTCAACTCCACCATTTCCTTAAGACCATTCTTAAGTCTGCCAAACATTCTTAAGTCTGGCAAACATCATTGTTTGAGAATTACTTTACCCATGCAGATTGTTTAACTAAGAGCATTTCCAAATTATATCAACTTTTAAATGACTCGGATCAAATGTCTCCTATTCATATTGAGAAATGGGAAAGGGATCTGGGGGAATCTCTCACAGATAAAGCTTGGGGCACGATTTTTAAGAAAGCTACTACTTGTGCAATCTCTGCTAGATTACAAGAACATAGCTATAAAATGCTATACCGCTGGCATTTTGATCCAGAACGCTTACATAGAATTTATCCCACTATTTCAGCGGATTGTTAGCGGGAGTGTGGAGAAATAGGCTCTTATCTTCATGTTTGGTGGACATGCCCGAAGATTGTCTCCTTGTGGACATCGGTAGCACAGTGGTTGGGCAAATTACTCAATATTACCATACAGTGGGGGCCAATGAACACCTTATTAAATGCGCCTCTTGATGGCTTAGACCAATACCAACAAAAATTTTGTGTTTTCTTGTTGATAGCTACTCGCATTTCTATAGCTCAGCATTGGAAAACTGCTAAACTGCCACAACTTTCAGAAATTTTGTCCAAAGTCCAGGGATATAAAAGATTAGATCACTTAACGGCACTCAAACACAATAAATTACCAAAATACTATAAGGTGTGGCAACCACTTTTGTCCTGGGTCCCATAATGGATTAATGTTTATAAAGCGGTTATGCTCTCCTGCTAAATAGTGATTTGGGCTTGTATTATCAGTTTCCTTACACTTGAATGATACTCATGATATCTCACTACTATACGCAACCTTCTCTTATTTGGCCCACAGATTGCAAGTTATGTTTTATTGCTGATATTAATTATAGATCTGGTACTACCCTGTGAGTCGACTTAGGCTTGGACCCTTCATTACTTTGGTTCTTTGATATTGGTAATTATATACTTTATTCGGAATGGACACACTTGTCATGACAATGTTAATACTTGAGATTTAGAATATCAGCTCTGCAAAGGCCGGATCCTGGAGAAGGGAAGAAGGGGGGGGGGGAGGAACTTACTTACTCTTTTCATAAATTTACACCTCTTGAAGTTGGATTTCATACCTATTTTTAGAGTTTAAATGTGGGAACTGTTCATGCCTTGTTCATGTATTGTTATTGTTTGTATAGTTTGCTTACCTGAACTGGACTTAACAAATCTTTGTATGATTATTCCTGCTGAACATGAGGTTATGCATCTGTACTTATATTGTAAGTTTACTTCAAAACTTAATAAAAATGTTAATAACAAAAAAAAAAAAAATCGTCAGCTCAGTGTGCTGTGGCAGTCAAAAAAGCAAACAGAATGTTGGGAATTATTAGAAAGGGAATGGTGAATAAAACGGAAAATGCCATAATGCCTCTGTATTGCTCCATGGTGAGACTGCACCTTGAATACTGTGTACAATTCTGGTCGCCGCATCTCAAAAAAGATATAATTGCGATGGAGAAGGTACAGAGAAGGGCGCCAAAATGATAAAGGGGATGGATCAGCTCCCCTATGAGGAAAGACAGCTTGGAGAAGAGATGGCTGAAGGGGGATATGAAGAGGTGTTTAAAATCATGAGAGGTCTAGAACGGGTAAATGTGAATTGGTTATTTACTCTTTCGGATAATAGAAGGACTAGGGTGCACTCCATGAAGTTAGCATGTAGCACATTTAAAACTAATCGGAGACAATTCTTTTTCACTCAATGCACAATAAAGCTCTGGAATTTGTTGTCAGGGGATGTGGTTAGTACAGTTAGTGTAGCTGGGTTTAAAAAAGGATTGGATACGTTCTTGGAGGAGAAGTCCATTACCTGCTATTATTTAAGTTGACTTAGAAAATAGCCACTGCTATTACTAGCATCAGTAACATGAGATAGACTTAGTTTTGGGTACTTGCCAGGTTCTTATGGCCTGGATTGACCAATGTTGGAAACAGGATGCTGGGCTTGATGGACCCTTGGTCTGACCCGGTATGGCATGTTCTTATGTGTTCCTTTCCAGTACACCTGATTACAAGCATAGCTCTCTTTTCCCAGATACACACTCTGTTTGCCTCTGTTCACTCCTCAGAGTGACTGTTAAATACATTATTTCATTGTGATATGATGTCAGGTGAAAAAGAAAAGCATTGAGAAAATGAAAATAAAATCTGAGCCTTAATGTTGCTTTTCCCCTTCCTTGGGTTTCTACAACATAGGGAGCAATTACACTTCCTGCTGCTTATCTCCTAATATCTTCCCATCTTTTATACTTACCGTAAATAAAGCAAGAGAGAAAAAGAAAATTCCTTTTGGGGCATGTTCTGGACTGGTCTGTCAGGACTAAAAGAAAGGAAATTAGCAGGTAAGGACCAATTTCACTTTCCTTCATATCCTGCAGACCAATCCAGACCAATCCAGATCAATGGAGAATGTGCCTAAGCAGTACTTATCCCAGAGCTGCCTGCATCACCCCCCTGGCGAACACAGCATCCTTCTGTTCTCTGCAGCTTTGATTCCCCAAACTCCTTCACCATTGTGGCCAGGTGTTCAGCAAATAGCACGTTCCCTTTGAAGGGCAGGCTAGTCAACTCTGCTTTAGAGGCTGAATCTGTCGACCAGTTTCTTAGCCATAACAACCGTCTTGAAATAACTACCGTGGCCACCTGCTTAGAAGAGATCCTTCTGATGTCATATAAGGCATCCACCAAAAAGGCTGCTCCCTATTCCACAAGTATCTGTTCTGGGCCTCCCTGGTCCTGCCCTTGCTACGTAGCCCTCGCAAATTGCTGCTTGCAGGGCTAAACTAGCCAGATCAAAGGATCTCTTTGTAGATGTGTCCAGATTACGATCCTGCGGATCCCCAAGGGAATGCTCCTCCTTCCACAGGAATTTTGGTTCTTCTTGACAGCGCTGCTACCGCAGCATCCACCTGAGGTGTTTCAAAGAACTTCTCTCTTCCTTGTAGAGGATACAGAACTTAAATGGGTCTAAAACGTTTTAGCGCCAGCTCCGGAGTGTCGCACTCAGCCGCCTTCATATCTTGAATGGCCTAGAGCAGCACAAATGCTTTTGCTGGCTTCTTACTCCCTGTCAGGATTGGGTTACTTTTGGGCACATCCGCTTTTAGCTGCCCTTCCTCCAACTGCAAAGCCTTAAGAGACTTTAGAAATGAGAGCACTCATTTCCTGCTGTCTAAACAGCCTAACCGCTGAGTCCTCGGTCTGTGAGCGCAGTTCCCCCTCGTCCAACTCCTCTTCCTCTTCTGATTCCTCAGCGGAAATGATTTCCTCCCCTAAGGGGCTGGGGTCATGACACCAAGGAGACATTCTGCCCTCCGGTTCCCAACGTGCTCTCTTCCTGGAGGGACTTTGTTTCTTGCCCCTGGGGCTGAAGACTCTGCTGCCCCTTTAATTCTAAATAGTTCATCTGCAGCCTTTTTAATGAAGTGCACTGAAAATTCTGGGCTCCTCGACCCCTCCGAACCCGGTGACCTCTGGCCTTTCCGCACTGGCTCCCGTATAGGAGAAGATGATGTTCCCGGGGGCCTTCGCATAGACACTGTCGAGAGGCGGCTGGGACCCGGGGTCTATGACAAGTACGTTCCCCCTTCCTCTTGGGGACAGTGCTGCCTTTTTTTCCCCGTCGCACTTTTTTATGAAAAGAACCTGTGATACTCGGCATGTGCCATACCCTGTGCCGCCCGTCCTTCCTCCTCTTCTCCAAACCTGGTCTCCGAGGGGGAGGGGAAACATGTACTGAGTCCTTCATTACATGCCGCTACTCCACGTGCTTGGAAATACCGAGGCAGATTGCGCTGGAGGTAGGAAGAGCAGACATCGCTGGCTATCCCTGCAACCGATCCCCCGACTCGGCCCTAGCCTGCCTGGGAGGAATGCTTCCCACTTCTTGGGTGGTTAAACTCCTAGGCCTGCATCTTTTTTT
Source organism: Rhinatrema bivittatum (assembly GCF_901001135.1). Taxonomy (NCBI): domain Eukaryota; kingdom Metazoa; phylum Chordata; class Amphibia; order Gymnophiona; family Rhinatrematidae; genus Rhinatrema; species Rhinatrema bivittatum. The sequence goes on from NC_042630.1 coordinate 30,250,975, forward strand.
TCCCCTTCAGACCGCCCGCCTACCATCTGCTGGAGGCAGAGGATTACTGACGCCTCCTCTGACTGGAACGCATTATATAGAGAGGCAGCGTGAAGGCAAAAGGACTGGTCCTCTACCTACATCTGCCGGTAGGAGGAGAAGCCCATTGGTCTGGACTGTCCTGCAGGATGTGAAGGAAGTGGCTTGATGCGATTCCTCCGGATTTATCTTTATGGCATTCTAAAATGCTTGAAATGCTGAATGTGGAATTTCGTATGGTTTTCATAACATCTGAATAGCAAAAAAATGAAGTTACCGGCTACATGGTATCCATATATTAAAAAATTGTCTTTACTACAGCAAGAAAGATTTCACTTTTGAATGTGCAAAACTGGTAGATCCATGATTGTTGTTGGAGTGGATTTCACCTTTGACTCTTGACTTCTGACTTCCTGCTGCTATCATGCATACAGGACTTTAAAAGGAAAGCTGTCTTCTTCATGAAGGATTGGATGCAATGGTGCACTACCTGAAAATCGGAGACTGGAGGTGCTACCATGGGAAAGGATGGAAGAGGGTGGGGGATTTCTAGTGTTCGGCCTTCTATATAGGGTTATGAGGGTATAACATTGTATAATTCCTATTATCATGGATGTTATCTTTGTTATGTCATCTTGAATAAAGATATTTACAAAAAATACTTTTCTGAGTCAGAGGAACACAATTGTGAAGGAGCAGGATGAATTGCTTGACCAGCGGAGTAAACAGTTATTGCATGAATCACTCAGATTTGACCACAAGTAAGAAAGTATGATGCAAGACTAGCTTAAAAGACAGTACTAGGTAGGTAAAGGGGAGAAATAGTTTCAGAATGCTGCTCTGTTGACATTACAAAACCAAGAGGTCAAGGTTCAAATGTCTGAAACAATCACTTGAAATATGACAAGAATGTTGCTTTCTGCCCTTGAGCAGTGAAGTCAATGAAGAGGCTTAAGCTTCCAGCCCTATCATTTGAGCACCCACAGAGAGCATCAAAATCAGAAGGGAATGTAGAAGCGTTAATGAGAGCAAGCAGAGCTGGTCACTTTGCAAGTCGACTGAGATTGGAATGGTGATCGTCAAGTGCCTGTCTTTTATACCAATGCGGGCAGCGCTGGTGCACTAGTTTTTTCTCAGTGTTCAGCTTTTTGGTTTGGATCTGGACAATTTTTTTATTTTTTACGTCATTGCTCCAGTCTGCTCCCTGTTTTCCTTTCTCTCCTTTGCCCTCCGTCATGCCCTCTGGTACTAAGTTAGCTCATTTAAGAATTGCCGTACTGAGTCAAACCAAAGTCCATCAAACCCAGCATCCTGTCTCTGACGGTGGCCGATCCAGATCACAAATGCTTGGCAGATCCCTTAAAGTAGATTTCCTGTCATTCTCAGGGATAGCAATAGCTTTCTTTATCTGGCTAAAAAATGTGTTATGGACTTTTCCTCCAAACCTCTTTTAAACCCCCCACTATGCTGGTCATCTTGATCACGTCCTCTGGCAACAGGTTCCACAGCTTGATAGAGAGCTGAGTGGAAAAAGTACTTTCTGTCATCTGTTTTAAATGTATTGGTTGTTAGTTTCATGTCCCCTTGTTGTTGTATTATTTGAAAGGGTAAATAATCATCCTTTATTTACCACTCATGATTTTATAAACTTCTAAAATGTGCCCTCATGGCTGTCTCTTTTCCAAGCTGAAGAGCCCCAGCCTGCGTAGGAGAGTCCTCCATCCCCTTTATCATTTTTCTCACCCTCCTCTGCACCTTTTCTAGTTCACTATATCTCTCTTGAGATGAGATGATGAGAACTGCACACAGTACTTGTGCAGTCACACTATGGCTCAATACAGAGGCAATATTTTCAATTCCTTTTTGGATCATCCCTAATATTCTATCTGCTTTTTTAACCATCACCACACACTGAGCAGAGGATCTCAAATGTGTTGTGCGCAAGGATTCCAAGGTCCTTTCCCTTGGTGCTGACTCCCACTGCATTTTTCCCTATGTGCATCACTTTGCACTTTTCCACATTAAATTTCATTTGCTATTCAGGTGCCGACTTCTACTTTCACAAGGTCCTGCAGTTCTTCACAAACTGCTGCCATTTTAACAACTGAATAATTTTATGTTATCTGCAAATATGACCTCCTCACTTGTTGTTCCTTTTCCAGATTACTTATGAATATATTAAACAGCATTAAACAGCACAGGTTCCAGTACTGATCCCTGTGGTACACCACTAATGACCTTCCTTCATCTGGAAAACTGACCATTTAGTCCTATCCTCTGTTTCCAGCCTTTAAATCAGTTCTACAGTAGAACACTGCCTCTTATCCCATGATTTTGTAATTTCTTGAGGGACTATCAAATGCCTCTGTCAATGGAAAGGATGCTCTAGAACAAGAGAGTCATGGAATGAGGGTGAAAGGAGGTAGACACAGGAGTAATCTTAGGAAATATTTATTTACAGAAAAGGTAGTGGATGCATTTGAACAGCCTCTCAGTGGAGGTGGTAGAGACAAACAAAAAAAGTATCTGAATTCAAGAAAGCATGGGATAAACAAAGGAGATCTCTGAGGGAGTGATGGGAATTATAAAGCTAAATTAGTTGCATGGACGGGCAGACTAGATAAGCCATACAGTCTTTTTCTGCCATCATGTTTCTAAAACGATTTTTATTAATTTTTGCCCCACTGTCAAATTTTTCGCAAAGTGTCTCTTGGCCTGTCTAACTACTGTTTTATATCTAATTTGCAAGTGCTTATGCTCTTGCCTATTTTCATCATTTATGTCTGCTTTCCATTTTTTAAGCAATGCCCTTTTAGCTTTAACTGTCTCCTTTACCTCATCATTAAACCATGCTGGCAATCATTTGGTCTTCCTTTGATCTTTTTTAATGCAGGGAATCCATTTTATCTGGGCTTCCAAAATGGTATTTGTAAACAGTGTCCACATCTCATGCAAACGTTTAATCTTTGCAACCACTCCTTTAAGTTTTTAATAATGTCCTCATTCCATCATAGTCTCCCTTTTTAAAGTTATATGGTACTGTGATAGTTTTACTTGATGTCCTCCTTCCAGTAAATGATTGCATTATGATCGCTATTGCTCAGCAGCCCCACCACAATAACCCTTCTTACCAAGTTGTGTGTTCCACTGGAGATGAGATCTAAACTAGCGGCCCCTCTTGCTGGTTCTAGGACCAGCTGCTCCATGAAGCAGTCATTTATGGCAAGTAGAAAGTTAACCTCTCTAGCATGACCCAATGAGACATTGATCCAGTCAATACTGGGATAATTGAAATCTCCTATTATTATTGTGTTGTCAAATTTATTTACTTGTATATCTTCAGCTAGCATTTCACAGTCTGTTTCTTCATCTTGGCCAGATGTTCAGTAGTATACACCCACTGCTATACTCTTACACATCACACATAGAATGTCTATCCATAAGGATTCCACACTACATTTTGTTTCCTGCAGGATTTTTATCATGCTTCTCTCTGCCATCTTTTATATATAGTGCCACTTCTCCACCAATTTGATCTGCCCTAACTCTTAGATATAATTTATACCCTAGTATCACACGGTCCCATTGGTTATCCTCCTTCCAACAAGTCTCTGAAATGCCTATAATATCTATATCCTTGTATAATGCCATACATTCTAACCCACCAATTGTTCTGTTCAGACTTGTGGCATTTGCATGTTGACATTTTAAACTATTTTTTTTTAGTTGTACTTTCATTTCTCTTTGTATTCACGACTTGCTTATTAGCAAATGATAACAGGCAGTATAGCGTCATTCACATCTGGATGCTCTTTACCTATATCCATCAGTGCTACTTCAGCCTTAAACATCTCTCTATCAGGATACTCTAACTTCCCTGCTTTGCAAGTATCTTTGGAAGATACTTCCCTCTGAACCAAGCGCTTCTGAGTGACTGTCGGCTTTCCTCATGGTCTAGTTTAAAAGCTGCGCTATCTCCTTTTTAAATACTAGTGCCAGCAGCCTGGTTCCACCCTGGTTAAGGTGGAGCCCATCCTGTTGGAATAGACTCCCTCTTCCCCAGTTCCTAACAAATTTAAAACTCTTTTCCCTGCACTAACGTCTGTGCCATGCATTGAGACTTCAGAGCTCGGCCTGCCTCTGGAATGGGGGAGCATGTCCGAGAATGCAACCCTGGAGGTTCTTCTGGATTTCAGTTTGCTATCTCACAGCCTAAATTTGGCCTCCAGAACCTCCCACCTGCACCTTCCTATGTCATTGGTACCCACATTTACCCTCGACAGTCGGCTTCTAACAGAACCTCTGAATACATGACCAGAAAATCTAATTTTCCTTTTGGCCAGGTCTTTTGCCAGGGTTCATCCCTTTCATTTGAGATGATGTATTTTCCCAGCTAATCTTAGAATTCTATTTCTAGTCGCCTAGTGTGCCAGAGTTTTGGGGGGCAGGCAAATCCTGCCAGCAAGACACCCAGAGGGGTGCTGTGCCAGAGCTAATCCTGCCCCCAAAAAGGGAGCACTATTCTGGGGCCACTGCCGCCAGTAGGAAGGTGGGGGAGCAGGGTGCATGACCGAAGGTTTGCCTAGGGCACCAAATACTCTAGCACTGGCCCTGACTATAAGTCCATATTTCAGAAGTTATTGAGCTAGCTGTAGGATGCCACTTCAGTTGGAAAACCTTTTCTGAGCTGTGCTCCCCAGTGCAAAATTTTGCCACCCGGTGACCATGCAATTTTTCTGTGTGGTTGGGTAGAGCTTAGTAGCTGAATGTAATCTGCTTTGATGTGCCCGAAAGGTGGGATATAAATTAATTAAATAAGGAAGGAAGAAATGCCAACCTTTTGATCCATTTAGCAGAGAGATTTGAACATAGAATGAAGGGATGCCTTAACCTCTTCGCCGAAATGCATTAGGAAACTTTCATGGGGATAACTAAAAAGGCTAACATTTCTGGTCAAAAGATAAAGATGGTAGTTTACTCCCTAAGAAGAAGGGAGAGTTGGCAGCTGAAACAGCAATCTGAGATCTGCGGATATCTGTGGTTAGAGTTTAAATTTGCTTAAATGGTGTTCCCTCCCCCTAGAGAATATTTGGAAATAGCAGTGCAGAGCCCAGAGCAAGAGGGTGAGGGTGAGGGAGGACATGTGTGGGAGGATGCAAATAGTGCAACTGATAATTTTCATTAAATATGGTCTCTCAGTTCCTCCAGGTTGAGTATTACTAGCTGGTGGGCACATGAAGGTCTGACAAACTAGTACAGATCAAAAGAGGGATGGGGGTGGGGGGAACCCTATGAACGGAGACAGAATTCTTGCAGCAAGGGCCATTCCTCAGGTGCTGAAAACTATTTAACTTGAGTGGCAAGCAAGAGGACATTTTTAAACGTACGAAAAAGGCAAGGGCAAGCCGAACTGGAAAGGTAGAAGAACAAAAAGTCTTTCTTTGACGCGAAGTGCAGAGGGATGAGGCTGAACAAAAGCGCCTTGTGAGAGTCCCTTGTTTTCATTCGGAGCTCAGACTTGCCACAAATACCCATGAAAGCACCAGCGGGCACCTGAAAGGCAACTCGTGCGCCACGCACTGGGCAGCAGTTCACACGGGACTCGGAAGACGGTAGAGTACCTGGAGGGGAGAGGGTGGGGCCCGATGGAGCCACGATGGACTGGATGAAGCTTGGCTGCAGAAACAGTGCATAAAAAAAATGTAAAAATGTAAAAAAACATGAGAAAATGACCCCGAAAGGAAAGCAAGACTGTCCTTTCCAATCAGCAGCTAATAACTTTTAGACTGTCTTTAGAGAAGGGAACAGAGGAAGATGTCCCCAAGAAGAAACAAAAACTGCTTGTTTCTCTAGCATCCTCACTGTTGGTGGTAGCTCACTGAACTATCCCCTAATCTTCGTAATCACATGTTGAAATGCTTTGATAGAAGTAGAAAATAGTACATTGGTTGTTTTTTTTTTATAATTCACTGGGGCAGAAGGCATGCCGACTCTCACTCTTTAAGAAAGAGACTCATGCTTGTGTTTCTGTTCTGCACGCCAGCTCCCTAACTTCATTGCCTCTGCCCTTCGAAATATTTAATCGTTTACGTCTGAATTCACTCCCTACCTATGAGGCCTAGGATGAGTTACAATCTCACATCCACCCAGCTGCAAGTTGGGAACTACATCAAGACTAGGGACCTTCATTTTCAAGTTTTATTTTAATTTTTCCTAGGACATGACTTTTCTACTGATTTTTCTCCTGTGTGTTATAACAAAGAAATGTTTCCACTAGCTTTTTTTTTTTTTTTGTTATAACACTGAAATTCCAGTGGGGCTGAAAAGGGCTTGGGAGAAGGATCTGTCCTTGGGAGCAGGTTTTCTTGAGCTTTTATTTATTTAAGCATTTTGTATACTGTCATTCCAGTAAAGATCACAACGGTTCACAATATACATACATTCATAGATCAAGGATACTCGACTGCTTGAGGAGGCATTCATCATTCGGGGTAATAGTTAGGGGTAATGAAGACGTCTTCATCTGCTAGTCTTATCCAAACTCTATATTTCCTTTTGCATCCTATCACCTGGACCCCTTGACGTTATCTTGGGCTGGTTTACGGGAATTGGAGTCTTGTTGGCTTTGTGAATATCTAGATGGGGCCCTGAAGCATCTGCTGTTTAGTTGTGATAATATTTGTAACTTCTTGTCTCAGATATGGCAGTTTCTTTGTAAGATTATTCCATTGGATGTTTCTTTGCCTTTTAGAATTGTAATTTTGAGATCGTATGTGTTTAAAGGACAACGCTCACCCAGCTTGTGTAAGTTATTCGATAATCTGATGGATGATGTTTTACAAGTTATTCTTAGCTATTGGAAGAGTTGTAACTTTTAAAATGTGACCTTTTTGTGGCATACCAGATGTGTGATGTATACATTTGAAAATGTTGTGCATGGATAGAGGGTTTGCAGGGTTAAACTTCATGCTCTTTGGTGCCCTACTGGGGACCTCTTAGCCATGCAATAATTTATTGCTGTATTACATATAAAAATATATTGCATTACTGCTGCAGGAAATTACTGCTGCAGGACAACTTGTGTTAACCTCCTGCACTGTTGCTGTTTTTTTTTTTTTTTGTCGTGTTTGTTCTGGGGTTTTTCTTTTTATTTTTCTTCTTGATAGAAAGACTGAGCTCAAAAACATTGACATTTCCAATAAAAAAAAAATAAGAACTGAAAACGAAGATCCCTCAACGTAACTAGAGGTCTGGATGACACTGCCATACTCAGTCCACAGAGGATGGGGAAGTTTAGTTATCAGGGAAAATACCCAGGACTCAGCAGTTCCCCAGTGAAAACCAGAAGGAAATACGGAGACCAATCAGGGAAGGATGAAAATGTTTATAAATAGTGAGCTGCTCGGAAACTGCATGAAACACCCAGTGGCTTTTCCTTCCTGCTGTGCTACACAGATACGCGAAATAAATCGGGGTAGCTCATCTCGTGTCACTGGGGGAAATAGACAGGACCGTGAGTGAGTACAGGAGAGCCTGAAACCTTCCGTCCGGACAGACTTATCCTTTAGTTACAGCTTTCCAACCCTACTGAAAGAAAGGGTGAACTTATCATTTTAAGAAAGTCCGCTGTAGCGGGCCATGTCATGTCTTTACTGACCTGTGTTTGAGTACTTTGAAAATACGTAACAGATGCTTCTCGCCATTTGCTCTCCATAATAGCAGCCAGAGTCAGAATAAGGTTTTTGCTGCGCCGAAACGCTCTGGAAGGGACCAGGGCTCTGGGAAACATCAGCAGGTAACAGATTACCAATGGCTTAGCTTCTTCTAATAGGATCCCTCGCCCACTCCCCAGGATGTGCCGCTCCTAGTCGCATTTAACCATTATATCGTAAAGGAGACCAGTGTTTAAAGCCGCTTATTCTGGTTAAAAAAGCATTTTACCCAACTAAATTGTCTCTAAATGCGGTAAAAGCCATGGGGTGCTATTTTTTGGAAGGCCTCCCCTGAACAATTGCACATAAAATCATGCACTTAGACCTTTGGGGAGTAATTGAAAACATTTGTGTTCAAAAAGGCAATCTCATGAGCATTTTGTAATCTTTAGTCTTTCCTTATTGTGTGCTGTTCAGCTGCTACATTAAGATGATCCGTCTCTGTGTAACTATATTGTTTTATGTCTAATTTGTACGGGTGGTTTATTACTCCCTGCCTTGAATGTAAGCCACTAGCACCCACTCTAAATCTTTAAAATAAAGAAATTCAATAAATAAAAGTCCAAGCATTGTTCCCCAACCTGTGCGCTTTTAGCTATGTTTAGAGGAGGAATTCTAGTGGGGTGGGCATGTTTAGGTCAGGGGGAGCGGGAGATAAGTCTGTGGATTGCATTTTCAAATCTTCACGCATACTTTTCAAGCGAAATACGACATGCCCACAAAAAAAACCCAGGGTGGAAATGATAGCACGTGCGTTATACCTGCGGGCGATTTTCAAAGTGAAAGCCCTTGTACGCTTACCTCTTTGAAAACTGGTGCAAAGAGCACAGGTGAAAAGCATGGACAGACTTTGCCCCGGTGCGAGCAGTTTGCAAATTGCCCCTTTAATCTGTGCAAATCAGTCTTTAGACAGAGGAGCTTCCAGCATAGTGTAGATGAGATTGGGAAACACTGACCTGAAGTACCCTCTCATCTCTGGGTCACGGTATGTTGCAGACACTTTGCTAACTAACTCAAGACTGCCAACGCAGGGCAAACTTTAGACCCTTGTGACTGAATTCGTAGCCATTGTAAAATGCTGCATAAAGAGCAGGGGGGGGGAGGGTTGCCTAAGAAAGGGTGTGGTCTACAGACCTCCAACACTGTATGAGGACATTTAAAAAGTGAGAATGAAGCAGTGGGGGAGAGGTATTGCTGATTGGTGACTTTAACTTTCCAGATGTGGGCCGGCGTGTCCCATCTGCAGAATCAGCAAGCAGCAAAGACATGGATGCTTTTGAGGGAGCTCTGATCAAACAAATGGTGGAAGGGGGCAACACTGGGCCCCGTGTCTCTAATATCCAAGTAGGAGCCCACCTGAGCATCGGACAGTAAGGTTTGCTCGACCGAGGCACAGAAAAGTCACAAGAAGCTCAAAGTCAGGGATTTCAGTAATAGTGACTTTGCTAAATGGAGGAGGAGCTGACAGGTTGGGAAGAGTTAGGTGAAATGGGAAAAAAAAAACAGTGCGCCAAACTAAAAGGAGCAATAGTAAGGCCAACAAATCTTTCTGTAAGAAATGTAAAGAAGAGTAAGAAGGAAAGGAAACCGATACGATTTACTAAAGAGGTGGCTGAAAAACAAAACAAAGGCAAAAAAAATCAGCATTCAAAACATACAAAGGATCTGCAGAAGAGGAACACAGGAAAGAATATCTGCTAGCGGAAAGAAATACGCATGGGGGAAAGACGGAAGAGGGGGTTTGCGTGGAGCTAGCAAACTAAAAGTGGACAAAGCCGTGGTCCGGCCGAACCACATTCTGGGATATTGAGGGAGCTTCCAGAGATGCTGACCTGGTCAAAAGATCCTTGGGAAAACAGGATTGAAGACGGTGAGATTGGGCGGTTGGGCTTCCTCTTTACCAAAGTGGTAAGTACCGGCCAGTTAGCCTCGCCTCAGTGGCGGGAAACCGAGTCTCCGCTGAAGGAAAGAAGAGCGAACGAGCTACAGTCAAGTGGGTTGCAGGATTGGAGGCAGCATGGGTTTCACCAGAGGCAGATCATGTCAAACAAATTTGATCAATTCTTTTCGACTGGGTAATTAGAATATTAGATCAAGGGCATGCACTGCACATGGTTTATTTGGATTTCATCAAGGTTTTGACAGAGACCCGAATAGGAGGCTCATGAATAAACAGAGGAGCCTGGGAGTGGGTCCCAAGGTGGTGGATTGTGGATTGGATTGGTTGATTGATCGACAACAGAGGGTGGTGGTAAATGGAAGCCACTCGGAGGAGAGAAATGTGAGTCGTGAAATTTCTCAGGGCTCGGTTCTGGGGCCGATTCTGCTCAGTATCTCTGTGAGTGATATTGCGGAAGGGGTAGAAGAAAAAGTTTTGTCTTTTGCAGACGACATGAAGATCTGCAACAGAATGGACATCCCTGAAGGAGAAGAGAGAATGAAGTGATTTGAGGAAGCTTGGAGACTGGTCAAAGGCCTGGCAGTCAAGATTCAATACCAGAAACTGCAGTCATGCATTTGGGGTGCAGAAATTGAAAGGCCGCTCTATGTGGTGAGGGAGTGAGAATCTGATGAGTGCAGACAGAGAAAGAGTGACCTCGGGCTGAGTATATCTGATGTGATACGGCAGAGGCTAAGGCCAGAGGGCTGCTAGAAAGAGGCATAACCAGTAGCAAAAAGGAGGTGATAATGTGCCTGTGTAGTAGGTTCACTCTGGGAAGGCCTCGCCTGGAGTCCTGGAGACTGTTTCTCAAAAGGGATAGGATGGAAGCAGTCCAGAGAAAAGCAACCAAAACAAAGTGAAGTCTGCACTGAAAGACCTATGTGAGACTTGAGCACCGAAATAGCCTGGAGGAGAGGAGAGGAAGGGAGGGGTTGGATACAGAATTTGAAATATCTGAAATAGATTAAAAATACCCAAGAGACCATCCTTTTCCAGTGCAAAGGAAGCTGTACACTTAGAAGGTCATGACATGAAACTCCGGACGATAGACTCAGGACCAATGACAGGAAATAGTTTTTCACAGAAAGTGTGGTGGATGCTTGGAGGAGGTAGTGAAGACAAAACCAGAGATGGAATAAACACAGGGGATCCCTAGGGTCGGGAGAAGAGAAATGAAGCACTGGAGTAACCTGTAGTAACTTTTCTGTAAGGGAGTAACCTGCATGGAGCGACAGTTGCTCCCCTGATCAAGGTGGCGATGGGGTAACCTGCTCAGAGCGGCAGGCAGAACCCTAGTGAGGGGGAATCTGCAGGAAGCCGTCGTTACAACCCTGAATACCTTGCTGGGCAGACTGGATGGATCCCTTAGTCTTTATCTGCTATCATTTGCTATCCTGGTGTATGACCTGCAAGATGCTAGCATTGATCATCAACAGAAACTGCAGCTGAAGCTCCTGAATACGGGGATTTGCTTGACACCTGTAAATACCAACACCGTCCATTAAAGAGTCATCTGGCAACTACCACCAGCACCAGACCATCGGAAATCTTTATTCAACATCTAATTTTCTAGCGACCTATTGCATTTTTATATCGCTTTCCTCAGTATTAGATGCAAAGCTGTTCACATCACATAAAAATAGAAAAATATTCATGTATGTATATGTTTATTGGAATTTATTATTCGTCTGTCAAGGCCTGAGGTGATGATGTACAAAAAACCAATATCAAGTATAAAATAAAATAAAACAGTTAAAATACAGATATATATACACTGCCAAGTGCAATAATATAATATAAATCAGCAACACAATAGCATACGACGACAAGAATTAAAACCTTCCGAGCATACAGTCGTAACCTATCCATGTCGCTTGCTTGGTTACAAATCTTTATGAAACCCCATTGGCCTGCCTAGGAGATATCCGCTGATCGTCTGGCCCCTGGATTTATTATCACATCCAGTGCAATTGGGCAGAAATCCCACAGTGCTGCTTGTGAATTGAATCTTTTATTTTTGTTAGCATGCTCAATTGTTCTTAATTTAAAAAATGTTTAATATGTGTTGTTCCCTAATGCAATGCAAAATCTGTGCCATCTCCAGGTTGCACAAAAAAATAAAAAAAGATTTGCGATAGTTTTGCAAATTTTTCCCCGCAGCATTTTGTGTTTGCAAATACGTGATGGTGGAAATTGCAGAAGATTTTACACGAGACTTAAATTTGGTACAAATTAACTGTGCATGCAAAATAGGTACCAGTGTTGGAATGGGAGGAATAGGATGTTTGTTAGTTTTTTTTTTGTTTTTTTTTCTGCTGAATCCTTTAGTAGATAAATCCCGTGCTGTGAAGGTCCAGGAATAAGCAGTGGCTTGCCTCAAGACTTCCTGCTTAATAATGGGACTTTTCCTCCTGGTCACTGGGACTAGCAGAGCCAGTCCTGGTTCTGTCCTATTCCATCGGTGGACTTGTAGAGAAATTGGATCTGCAAGTCCACAGATTCTGTGGGAGGTAAAATCAGGCCTAGACTTTGCTTGTCCCTAATGACATGGACCATCTGGTGACCCGTAGCAATTCTATTTCTCACGTCTGTCTGGTGGGCTTTCCTCCGAAAGATGTTGGGGAAATGATTTAGTAAAAAGGCTTTGGGATTATTGCAGAGGGTTAGAAGAGAGGACTGGGACTGAGGATTCTTGGATTCTAATCCTCTCTGTGCCAGGTCACTTTCAAGGATGAATTTGGTTGGCTGCCAGTGCCATGTTGCCCCCTTCTCTCTCCCCCCCAGCAAACCTCCAAAATATCTGCAGTGCCTCCAGACCTCAGCTCTAGCAGTGATCCTCAAAGCGCACGCAGTGAGTGCAAAGCCTCCGCTCACAGGCCCTGCCTCCTGCATGGAAGCTTAGAGGAGGCAGGGCCTGTGAGGAGAGACTCAGTCCCCACACTCACTGAACTTTGAGGATCATTGCTGCAGTCTGGGTCCAGGGAAGAGGAGACAGTCGTGGTGGCGGCAGCAGCAGGAGTTGTGCCTTCCAAGGTCCAGGGCAGGATTGCAGGGCAGTGGAGGGCAGGAACTTTGCCGCCCTAGGACTGTGTGTAAATCCAGGCCTGGTCACATTGTTTCCCCGGGTCTTAGGTGCACTTACCTATAATACAATGCTAATAACATTGTTGCTCTACTCTTTACTTAGCAACCATGCTGGGTTTAAAAAAGGTTTGGATAAGTTCTTGGAGGAGAAATCCATTAACTGCTATTAATCAAGTTGAATTAGGGAATAGCCACTGCTATTAATTGCATCAGTAGCATGGGATCTTCTTGGTGTTTGGGTACTTGCCAGGTTCTTGTGGCCTGGATTGGCCGCTGTTGGAAACAGGTTGCCGGGCTTGATGGACCCTTGGTCTGACCCAGCATGGCAATTTCTTATGTTCTTAGGCGGTGCCCTGAAATCGTGCCCATGTGGGCAGCTCACATGCGACACGCATTCAAAACCTGCAACCCCCGTCTTGCACGCATGGATTTGCAGAAGGTGGAGGGGGTGTAAAGGGCACTGTGAAACCTTTCGAGATAAAACACACGGTGCATGCATTAAAAATACCTGCAGGCTCCTTGTTTCACTGGGGGGAGGAGGGGAGCTTGTCCTTGAGATGTTGAAAACAGTTGAGAGAGAGCAGGGGCAGGGCTCAGAAAACCAGTAACAGGGAAACAGCGCAGTTAGCAGATTGGCTCCTGGGGCGATAAGTTATCAGGTCTCCCGTTTTTAGTACTTTATAGCCTTCTGGATCCATAGTACCCTCCAAACCCTTTTCCACTGGGCAGCCGCGTAGAACTGTCGCTCGAGCCCGCGTACCGTCCTGCTGCCCAATTTGCTGATCTATCTCCCAAGCCGTCAAATCTTGTGCAGCAGAGGGGGGGCAAACACATCCTGTTCCAGTTTGAATTTGATTTCCCAGCAGGTTGTTTTTTTTAAATTTATTATTCCATGTGTCTGCACAACGTGTGGAATGGGGACAAGACAACATCTAAGCAGCCGGGATGCCACTAGAGCTACTCCTGCTTCACGTGAACGCTAGAGGCCTCTAAGGCTCTAATTGCATGTTGTTGATGGGTTGTTTTTTTTTCTCAGTTAATTACTTCACATTGCTCAGGCAGTCAGGCCATGCCTTTAGCATGTAAATCCAGTTCACCCACCTTTCTTCTACCTGCTGATTCACAAGAATCACTCTCAGCCACCGTGGGAAAGCAGAGGGAGGAACGTGGAAGGACTGGGCTATGAGAGCCGGATCTCTGGCAAAAAAAAACGTGAGCAAGATCCGTGGCTCTAATGGATCTTGGATGAGGCCCTTTCTGGTAATCAATGGTCAGGTCTTAAAGGAGGTGAAATCCCAGGACATGGCCAAAGACCTTTAGACCAGGCAGGCACTAATGGTCAGGGAGGGATGACCTCCTCAGCTTGACCGTTCCTTCTTACTTCAAGGCTTTGCATGGCATGCAGAGCACGCTTTAGCTTTTTCTTCCACATTTCTATAGGGGATTTGCACATGTCAGGGACAAGGCCTCTCACACTGAGTCAGCAGTGAGTGAGGTTTATAAGTGACTTTCAATAGCTGGGTTGGGAGGAGTGCATTATTCGACAAGGCGACGCTGCTGCAGGCAATCAGGTGAGCAAGAAGGTGTGCAGGGTATTGACGGGAAGTGACCAAGCTGGAGGCTATTATTGGAATTCTGGTTAATTGTCGTATTTTTTTTTTTTTTTTTACAGCGACAGTAAAATGGTCAGTGATTAACTAATTGGAATATGGAATTCTACCTGTCTGCATTCTTATCATTGTCTTCAGGCGATATGACCTGGCAGGGCACTATGGGCTGTGGTATAAAACTCCAGCTACTGTGTCATTGGAGGCCACGCTCAGTAATATCAGACAAGGGTGGGTTTTTTATGGAAGGAGAGGGAGGTTTAGTAGTCAAAGGTTGACTTCTGTTGAGATGAACACTAAAACCCTGAGAAGCACTTTCCATGCAATTTGAATTTTCTAGTTAAACACTTTTCTCATCTAAGTAAGAAACAGGCACTTTTTTTTTTTTTTCAATTTATTCTTTATTATTTTTTCAATGATACAATCATAGAAAAGATGAATACATATTGTATATCACATATATCCAATATTATCAAGAAACAATAAAATAAAAATATCTTATTATGTGATACCAAACATAATCAGGAGGCGCTCGGGACACTAGCGCGTCCCGAGCGCCTCCTTTTGGATTGGAGCGGCGGCTGTCAGTGGGCTTGACAGCCGACGCTCAATTTTGCCGGCGTCAGTTCTCGAGCCCGCTGACTGTCACGGGCTCGAAAACCGGACGCCGGCAAAATTGAGCGTCCGGTTTTTGACCCGACAGCTGCGGGCCGACTTAAATTTATTTTTTTTTAACTTTTTTTACCCTTCGGGACCTCCAACTTAATATCGCCATGATATTAAGTCGGAGGGTGCACAGAAAAGTAGTTTTTACTGCTTTTCTGTGCACTTTCCCGGTGCCCGAAGAAATTAGCGCCTACCTTTGGGTAGGCGCTAATTTCTGAAAGCAAAATGTGCGGCTTGGCTGCACATTTTGTTTTCTGAATCGTACAGGAATACCTAATAGGGCCATCAACATGCATTTGCATGTTGCGGGCGCTATTAGATTTGGGGGATTGGACGCGCATTTTCGGCCCCTTACTGAATAAGGGGTAACGCTAGTGCATCGAAAACGCGCATCCAATGGCGAGTTAACAGTGCGCTCCATTGGAGCGCACTGTTAACTCGCACTGTTAACTCGATACAGTACAGTGCGCTCTATTGGAGCGCACTGTACTGTATCGGCCCATTAGTGATTAAGGGTAATGAGCATTGCATCAGCAAGTTACTCACATGTTGATTTGTTCCCCAAATTGTAAAAGTCAGGGCCCTTGTTGGTTGCTGCTTGAATCCAGTTCCCCTTTTCCCACTGCCATTGAAGCAGAGAACAATGATGGAGTTGCATTAACAGTATCAAGGTTTAATTGTTAAGGATACCAACTGCCACACCAGCAAGTTACCCCGTTACCCCCATGCATTCTTTTCTTTATTTCCAGCCTCTAGCCTTTAGGGATCTACTGTGTTTATCCCATGCCCCTTTGAATTCTTTCACAGTTTTTGTCTTCACCACCTCCTCCGGAAGGGCATTCCAGGCATCCACCACCCTCTCCGTGAAGAAATATTTCCTGACGTTGGTTCTGAGTTTCTTTTGATGACCTCTAGTTCTATTGATTTCTTTCCAACGGAAAAGGTTTGACGATTGTGCATCATTTAAAACCTTTCTGGTATCTGAAGGTCTGTATCCTATCTCCCCCGCAGCTCCTCTCTTCCAGGGAGTACATATTCAGATCCTTCAGCCTCTCCTCATAAGTCTTCCGATGCTGACTCCTCATCTCAATCCTAATGGCTGAAACAATGAAGTAAGAAAAGCATTAAACAGTGCCAGGCTTCAAAGAGGAGCGGTGCTAGCCCACACTGGGTAAATAATTATAAAATCGCCAAAGCAAATATTTAGTTCTGGAAGAGTTGGGGCCTTGTAGGTGTTTGTTTTTCCAAGGAGGGTATGGGTTTGGCCGAGGCAGGTGTCTTATCTTCTCTTACCTGTTAATGATTCCTTCTGGCTTTGCACTTAGGCATGTTTCCATGAAATCTCCTCGAATTTCTAAACTCATTGTGCACTAACAACAACGAACAGGAAAGTTAGTGGGCGCATTATTGTTGGTGTACACATAAAGCACGGATGTCCAAGACAGTCTGTGAGGTTTTTTAAATTAAATCTGGGATAGATGGCATTTCATTCTTTATACATAACGTCTCTTCTTTTCATATGGGACCTTGTGGTAGGAGTCAGATTATGTAATGCAAATCAGGTGGTAGTCAGGACAAGGGGATTGGTGATTCTGCTTTTGTCAAAAGAGCGCTGGGATCTTTAATGATTGTGGAGGAGGCAGGGCCCCTGGACCTGGGCCTCATATAACAGATGCTGCCCCCCCCCAGCGGCATAGTGCCCCCCATGCCTAAGCATTGATCGCTGGCTGCGCCGCCCAGAGAGAAGCGGAACATGGAAATCCAATTATGAGCATCCTCTCAACTATCTACCGAAACAAGCTAGGGGAGGGTAACACCCGGAAGGCCTGTTTCCTGGTCTTGGGTTTTACGCACCACTTCCCGCCTGCTCCTGCTAATTCACAGGTGGCCCTGCTCTCCTGGGGTCTAAAATTCAGCAGGAGTGTTGGTACCAAAATGAGCAGACACGGTAACAGCAATAGTCACTCCGCACTGGTTAAAGGGTCTTCCAGTGCCACTGGCGAGGCGACTCTAGACTCTGACACCTGCTGCCCGCCAGCAGCAATTCAATTAAAGAGATTATGCATGCAAAAAAAAAATAAATCCCCGAAAGAAAGGAAAAAGATAATATAGTGTAATTTCGTGGCAATGGGCAAGACGGAGGGAGGCTCACGGCAAGATGTATTTATTGTACGTGCATGCTCGGGCTTGCAAGGAATTCCTTTCTTTTCAAGACATTGTCGTTTGGAGCCCTTGGAGTCACAAAAGAATTGAGGCAAGAAGCAGAGCTGTGGTTCTCAGAGGAGGTCACCGAGGGGCCATGGAGAAAGCTGTGGGAGGCAAAGCTGCACAGAGACTCTGGTGGGTGCCAGGAAGATCTGACATAACTGTAGACAAACACAGCAACAGAGTTCAGGATGGCAGATAAAGACCAGTTGTTTTATTTGTCCCGTGTAAGAGGCTCGTGAATAAAATGAACAGCCTAGGAGTGGGTTCCCAAAATTATGGAATGGATTACAAATTGTTTGACAAACAGATGACAGCAGGTGTTAGAGCCACGTTAATGGCTGTAACATCTGCTGTCCTCTATCTCTCAGACAATTTCTAATTCTTACCACTTTGAGAGCCAGACCTAAGCTGCTAATGGGACTCATTTTGAGGAGAGAAGAGTGATAAGTGGAGTGCCTCAGGGATTGGTTCTGGGCCCAGTTCTGTTCAATATTTTTGTGAGCCATATTGTGGAGGAGTTAGAAGGAAAAGCTTGCCTTTTTTTGCGAATGACACTGATCTGCCACTGATTGGACACCAAGCAGAGAGAATGAGACATGACCTAAGGAAGCTCGAGGAGTGTTCAAAGGTTTAGCAACTAGGATTGAATGTGAAGACGTGCAGAGTTATGCATCTGAGGTAAAGGAATCCAAAGGAGCTGTACATGATTGGGGCGGGGGGTGAGAGACTGATGTGCACAGACCAGGAGCGAGACCTCCGGATGATAGAGTCTGAGGATCTGAAAGTGACAAGGTGATGACTAGGGCCAGAGGGATCCTGGGCTGCGTAACCAAAGGCGTTATCAGTAGAAAAAAAAGGAGGTGATAATGCTGGTGAAGTCTTACTGTGTTCGGTTCTGGATGCCTCATTTCAAAAGTGATAGAGAGAAAGGCGATCAAAGTCATTTTCACAGAAAGAGTGGTGAAGGCATGGAATGCCCTTCTGGAAGAGTGGGTGATGATAAGAACAAAATCAGAGTTCAGAAGGGAGTGGGATAAACAAACAGGATGGAAATGAAGACCCTGGGGTAACCTTTGGTAACTTTGGGGGTAACATTTCTGAAAGAAGGTAACCTGCACACAGTAGCAGTTGCATCCCTAAACACCTTGCTGGGCAGGCTATATGAGCCATTTTGGTCTTTACCTGCCGTCATTTACTATGTTAGTATTCAGGCTGCTTAGTTATTCTGCTCTACACTGCTAAGGATATATCCCTACTACCAGTAGTAGAAGTGTGAGCACTTGTAGTGTATTTATTACTACTTATTCCTATAGCAATTCCAGATCCGCTTTAAGCCAGGCAATGTAGGCACATGCCTAGGGTGCCAAATTCTGAAAGTGCCCAAAAATTGATTTTCGGGGGAGCAAAATCTTCTACCTCTGTCTATGGGCACCATAATCTTGTCTGTCCCTGAGCATTGCTAGATGTACACAGCGCTGTATAGATGCACAGAAGAGCCAGCCCCTGCTTGTGGAGTTTACAATCCACACAGACGAGACAAATAAGAGGCTTCAAGAGCATATTACAGACACAAAAAGGTGAATTAGCTAAGTTTGAAACTTGTGAGCAATATCATTAGTCATCAAGGCCTCAACTCTGGCTAGTGTCCATTTCTACATCTTTCATATACATCCATAATTCAAAAAAATCTGTTTAGCATGAGAGTGTATTTTATGTTTGGGTCTGAAAGAACTGGGCATTCAGGACTTCCAGTAATGATGCAAGTCTAGGTGGTCGCCATGTGCCCAAGCTCCTAGAGGATCTATAACACTCTGCATGATTGAACTGCTAAAAATCGGATTCAGCTGGAGTTTCAAATATATTGTGTTTCTCCCAATCATTCATAGACAATTTTGTGATAAAGGCTGTGGAAATGTCAGCACACCTGAAAAGAACTGGGGCTGAGAAAAGAGCAGTACAGGAAGACAAGATGGCATCAGAGACAGGCCTTCTAATCAACGACATTTCAGAGCAAATGCTCAGAGAGCTTACTAAAGCAATGTCGGCCACAGTGAATGATAAGCTGCAGAAATTGCAGTCATCTATGGATGCACTTAATGATACATTTGAAAATCAGAGCACGATGATCGTTGCAATAAATCAAAAGCTGGGGCATCATGAGGAGCAGCTTACTGGGCCAGACGAAGCAGTCGAGCAGCTACAAAAATGCAACCGGCAACTCAAAGATAAGTTAGAAATCGCAGCAGGTGCAATAATGTGCACATCTTTGGTCTGTCTGAAGCGCTGCAAGGCGATGCCTTACTCCGATTGTGTGAAATGGGCCTACCTGCGTGTTGGGGGTTAATACACAGAACCATCAGATAATTATCGAACGAGCACACCGCTTAGGGCTGTTCTCAGATGCTGGTCAACGGCCCCGCCAGGTCATCATCAAGATCCTTAATTGCTATATGAATGTACCCCTTACTTGGGGAGAGTTTAGATATCAAGGGCACACAAACTTATTTTGTTGTCTTTGGGGCATTCATCCGGCTAGCACTTACTCCCATGCTTAACTCTCTGTCCCAGGGTGGATTCTTTCTGTGGGGGGAAGCTCTTACTTATGGCCCAGGCAGTGGTGTGCTCTTCCCCATGTGATGTAAGTAGCTGCATCCCAAGGAGGTGAGATGCTGGGACAAGCCAGGCAGGACCTGGCTGTGGGTGTTAAAATTTACAGATGTTGCAACAATTAAAGTCCAATTTGCCCATAATATTGAAGTTACAGCTGACTGATGGTACAGATGTGCGTTTCTCGTTAGGTAGGTGTCCTTTCTTTCAAGCATCTGGGTGAAGGTTCCCATGGTGGTGTTAAGTGCACAAAGCTCTCCTAGTGGCTAAACGGGAATCCTATTGGAGGGGGTCCCCTCAAATACAAAAAAGC
Source organism: Rhinatrema bivittatum (assembly GCF_901001135.1). NCBI lineage: Eukaryota > Metazoa > Chordata > Amphibia > Gymnophiona > Rhinatrematidae > Rhinatrema > Rhinatrema bivittatum. The sequence continues at coordinate 30,271,132 of NC_042630.1, forward strand.
AGTTCCACCTGAATCTTAACAGTGCAGATGTCTTTTTTCAGCTCTCTGGTGAGGCCATTATTGGACATCCAGCCTGTCCAGGGCTCATAAGCGGAGATCCGATTGGGGTCTCCCAGTCTTGATCATTCTCCTTAGTTTGGTTGTGGAGGACTTCTCTTGTAAGAAAAATCTCTAGAAAAAGGGGACCAGGCTATTCAAGCTCTGGATCCCCATGGGGAGGGGTGAGTCAAGAAAAAAATTCCTCACAAAGCAATTGTCCAAAATACTTTCTTTAAGGAAATCTGGATACATCTTCAGCCATGAAAATCTCTCTCGGAATATGTGGTCACCAGTCTTGCCCACCTAGGGAGTAGAGTGGAGCTCAAGGGTCTTCAGATCTCTGAACTGAGGGCCGCAATGGGGATTCCAGCCCAGAATCTATCTCTGTGTATCTAACAGAAGAGGGGTCCTCTGGCAGGGAGCGCACAATGAATGAGCTCTTCAAACTTAAGGTGCATAGGGAGGCCTCACCAGAGAGCTGAAAAAAGACATCTGCACTGTTAAGAGGCTTTCTAAAACTGACCACACAGGATACTAAAATAACTACACTGAATAGGATGAGGCATCCAATCCAAGCCCTCCAGGTTGGGAGGGCAGAGAGGGATGGAAGGCTCATAGATGCAAGGGTTCTAAGCAAGGACCTAGGGCTATCTAGTGGCTGACCGAAGGGGGCACCACATGAAAATTCAATGTTGCTGTCATTCCCAGATTACTCAGCCGATGTTGCTTCGTCATGGCGCGAGCTAATGCCCTAACTACTGACAATTAAATTGGAAAGGATTCAAGTTCTCTCTCCAGTTCCCAGCCCATTTAACAGCGCTTCATAAGGGAGAAACCAAGTTGTGTTGCAGCAAAGCAGAAGTTCAGGAATTCATGGGATCTATTGACGGAGATACCAGTATGCTGATGATGCAAAGCAGGGTTTGTACCTAAGCTGGCAAAGCGATGAATCCGATTGCGCTTGGATAATCCCCGGAGCTCTCCTCTATATGTTAGGAATTCCTGGGCGAGGGTGAATCAGAAACTGGTAGTGGCTGCAAGACATGGAAGGAAAGTCTAGCCGGTGTCCTGATGGAGAAGAGAAGGGACTTTTTATATGGCATGTTGAGGACTGGGGGCTAGGGAAAACCGAAGCTGGGGATGGGTGGGAGGGAGGGTGTAAGGAGGTAGTATGTTGAGTGTAGTTGTTTTTCTTCAAACTGGGAAGGTTCTGATCCTCTGGGTGACTCAAGCTCTAGATGTATTGGCGGGGGAGCTAGACTGGGGGGGTCTCCTCTTTTTGTTGTTTACTGAAGTATCTGCATGATGATTTGAGCTTGGCATGGCGTTGCAATATTGGTTAATAAGGATACACCCTTGGTAGTAGAAAAACAAATAGCTGATCCCAATCGTAGATATATAACGATCATGGGTTTTCTTTATGATAAAAAATTTGTTTTGCTTAATATTTATGCTCCAATCGGATATTTCCATATTTATTTTATGAGCCTGCTGGCGTTACTGGGTAGATGGGAGGGGAGACTTCAACATTAGGGACAACCCGATGGTGGATTGCAAGCCCATTAAAGCACCTAGAAAAGCTCAGGCTGAGATCGGGGTGAGCTTTCTTTCTAAGGAATTACAACTAATTGATGCCTGGAGGGTTTTACACCTTGAGGTTCTGGAGTTATTCCTATTTTTCCCAGGTACACAGTATCTACTCTGCTAATGTCTGAAAATGTATTTAATATTCTTCGATGTTCTGAGATGCATGATATTTCTTTTGCTGATCATTCTTTGTTTCTGGTGCAATTGTCAGTGGTGTCAGGGAGTACTCCATCTTTTAGATAGAAGATGCCATCTTGGTTGTTTGAGGACAGAGGTTTTGTTCAATTTTTGAAGACCAAATGGGGAAAATATGTGCAATATAATCATCCCCTGATTTGATTTCTGTGACTGTTTGGGATTCTGCCAAAGCGATGCTACGGGGGCATATAATCTCTTATCAGAGTCGAAAAAAGAAAGAAGATAACTGCAAATACCTTGAGGTGTCTCATCGATTAGCTCCTTTACGTAGACTATATATTCAGGATCTGTCCCCGATTGATGGAGGCGAGAAGATAATTGAATGCTCTCTTGTCAGCTAAAGCCAAGTCCAATCTATGGTTTTACAAATAAAGGTTATATCGATGGGGAAAATAAATCAGGGAAGCTTTTGGCCCGTTTGTGAGGAAGGTTAGGACTAGAGCTGTTATCAGGAAAATAGTATATGAAGGTGAGACTTGTGTAAAAACGCCCACTATCAATGCAGCTGTTAAAGTGTTTTATAAAGAGCTTTATGCTGCAGATGATGGTAATTTGGGGGAGAGAAACAATTTTTTTCAAAAACTGAGGTTGCCCCAGTTAACTGAGGAGCAGAAAACACTGCTTGAAGCCCCTATTGCAGCAGTGGAAATTCAAAGGGTTATATCAAATCCGAAACTCGTGATGGCTCGGGGGCAGAATTTTATAAAATTCTGAAAGTTTTGGTACCTGCCTCTTTGGCCAACATGTTGCAGGCTGCCCAGAAAAATTAGTCATTCGAGGCAGGATACCCATCTAGCTACAATTGTGTGACTCCCCAAGCCAGATAAAGATCCGTGCTTGCCATCGTCTTACAGACCGATATTTCTTTTAAATCAAGACACAAAGATTTTGTCTGCAGTGTTGGCATATAGATTGAATTCGGTTATACACAGGGACTGATATCTCCAGACCAAACTGGATTGATTAAAGGGAGAATTTCATCTTCTAACTTGTTACGGACTTTACTGGTCGTGCAAGAGACTGTGGCCAAAAGAGGGGGAAGTATGGTGGTCAGTCTAGATGCCGAGAAGGCATTTGATGGAATGGAATGGCCTTATCTGCACTGGATAATGCGGGCATACAGTTCTGGGTCCTCTTTCTTTGGGTTGGATCTCGCTATTCTATAACAAACCTTTGGCACAACGTTGGGTTAATGAGATTTTGTCCTTGTGGTTTCAGTTGTGAGGAGGAATGCGGCAGGGATGCCCTTGTATCCACCTTGCTGTTTGTTACCTGAGCCATTGGCAATTACACAACAAACTATGGAGCATTATGAGGAAATACAAAATTTGTGCATCTTAAGTTTATTCACTGATGATGTCCTTTTTTTTTTTGGGCAACCCTAATCAGTGTTTATCTGAAATTTTAAATGTTATTGTGTGGTTTTTAACCTTTTTTGGTCTTAAGATCAAGCGGGCTAAGTCATTAGTTTTCCCTCTACATCATCGTGAGCGCACGGATTGGGACCGTCCCCTCCCGCTAAATTGGGCAGAATAGTAACTGGGTGTTCAGCTTGCTCTCTCGGCACAAAGTCCTTAGAGCTGGGTTTTCACTGCCACCCTGGAACATATCCAAACAATTTTTGCATCGTTGGAGAGAGCTGACTTTGTCCTTACTGGGGAGATGCACTTTAATTAAAATGGTGGTTCTTCCAAAAATGTTGTACTGCATACAGATGTTGCCGTTGTGGATAAACCGGACAGATATTGCTTTGTTTAACTCCATGATAGCTTCTTTTGTATGGCTAGGAAGAAGGGCGCGGTTGAGTTATAAAACGTTAACAAAATATCTATCCGGATGGTTAAAAAGGATGTAGCCACTCCACAGGTACATAAGTTAACAATGACATGGGAGCGTGATCTGGGAGAGAAACTGGAGGAGGAAGATCTTCTCATGGCTTTCAATTCCCTATATCGCTCACTATATCAAAGGCACCCTACATGTCCAATCCCTGAAAATGGCTCATCTCTCCTCTACCCGCGACCGTGCTATCTCTATTGCCGGTCCGGCTCTATGGAACTCTCTACCTGACCACATGCGCATTGAACCGTGTGCAATTAAATTCAAAAAGAAACTAAAAACACTTCTGTTCAACCATGCTTACCCAGAATAACTCTTCCATCTCCCCTCGTAGTCCCCCCCTCCAGGGGACTGCCCTCTCCTTATATTAAGGAGACTACCATTGTAAATTATAAATTGTATTCTCTGGTTATGACTTTCTTGTTTTATCTATCCTTCCTACTGCCTATTTATTTTACCCCCCGCCCAGTTACATTCTCCTTGTTGAAATGTATTTTCCAAGCTTTAAGTTATTATGTGAACCGGTATGATGTACCCACTAATGCCGGTATATAAAAGTTTCTAAATAAATAAATATATCAGTCACTTGCAAGCATGCGAGAGACTGTTTAAATTGCTGCAGAGAATACATATTACCACTGTTTTGGGGGAAAAGATGAAATTGTGGGATTCAAACTTGTGTCCAGAGTGCAAGGTCCATCAGGGTACTCTTTGTCCCATGTTCACGGGAGTGCCCAAAAATTGCAATTTTTTCTGGAATCAAGTCTGTACTATTTTGGGGAAAGTGCTGGACTGTACAGCGGCTTGGTCGGGGAAACTGATATATTTGCAGTTAATTGACAGAGCTGTGCATCTCCCTAGTGGGGGTGTTAAATATTTATTTATTTATTTATTTTTAATTTTTATATACCGAAGTTCCTGTATGAAATACAAATCACTCCGGTTTACGAGGAACAGAAAATCGCCCAGGGCTTTACAGAAAACAATTAAACAGTAAGTTTCCATAGAACAATAAAACACAAAATCTCCCAGGGCTTTTACATAGATGCCCGAGGCTATATATAAAACAAATAAATTAAATAAAAACCCTCCAACGGTTTTACATAAGAACAAATGAACAAAGTAGTGGAAGGGAGGCATAGAGTAAGAGAATAATTATGAAGTGAATGATAAATGAATGCCTTAACGAGAGTAACTGCACGAAAAGAAATTCAAATTTAAAAGGGAGGGGTACTAAAAAGTGGCGCAAAAAGAGGAGGGGAGATCAGATTGGATAGTAGAAGGAATAGCAGAAGGGAAAAAGGGATCAGCGTTGTCTTCTGATGTGGGAGGACCTGGGGGGGGGGGAATTGAGGGAGGGAGAGAAAAGGACAGCAAAGGGAGTATCGCTTGTAAGGAGGGCCAGCATAGTAAAGCTTAACAAGATGGGACTTGACTTAAGTTAGCAAATCGTATCATCCCGGTCGTATTACGTGCCTGGGAAAGCCTGGCGGAAGAGCCAGGCTTTTAGCTTTTTTTTTAAAACTCCGGTAAGCTTGGTTCCAGTCGTAGGTCTGGGGGGAGCGCATTCCGTTGGTGCGGTCCTGCAGCAGATAGTGCTCTCTTCCTTAGTGATGTTTTCTGCAGGTGGGGCATACAGAGAGTGCCTTTGCATGCGCTTCTGATGCGCTTAATATGTCTCTGTAGCGTTGATACTGGCGAAAAACAAAGTTCTCTTGAGTGTGTGGAATACAGAAGAATGACCCAGCTCTCTGCGTTGGAAAGAGCTGATGCTGCAAACACAAAATGTGACACTGGAGCTCCTTAGGAAAGAAGGATCTTCATACGCCATGTCAGTTGATTGCTACCTGAGGTTATTTTCAACAATGGATATTTGGACAGTAAAGACCAAACAGGCCGATACAGTACAGTGTGTCGCACTGTTAACCTATTAAGTCGGAGGTCCCAAAAGATAATTATTTTTTTTTAACTTTTTTTAAGATCAGCCTGTGGCTCGTGGGTTGAAAATCGGATGCTCAATTTTGCCGGCGTCCGGTTTCCGAACCCGTGGCTGTCAGCGGGTTCAAGAACTGATGCCAGCAAAATTGAGCGTCTGCTGTCAAACCCGCTGACAGCCGCTGCTCCTGTCCAAAAAGAGGCGCTAGGGACACTAGCATGTCCCTAGCGCCTCTTTTTACCGCGGGCCCTAATTTAAATATTTTTTTACTGGACACGCACAGGACACTGGCCTGTGCGCGCGCCGGGAGAGCGGGCGCTCGCCCGCTCTCCCATGAACTTTACTGTATCAGCCTGAAAGTTTGGTTTCTTAGGTGCACAGTAACCAATGGATATTTTGTGCAGTCTCAGTGGAGAGAAGTGCATGTGATTCCAGTGTGAGTGGGATATCGTATGTGTGGTAGAGTGCTGAAGGGGACAGTTTTTGTTGTAACGTTATTATGCAAATGAGTTTGAGTTGTCATATTAAGAGCCAGCTGGTTGTCCATTGTGATGGATCTGTTTAAGAGTTTGTTTTTGTTGGATGCTTTTTTGCAACTCAGATAAACAGAATAAAAAAAAAACAGAAAGAACGGGGCATTCAGATTTTAAACTCTTAAAGATTTACCTTGGGATATTAAAATATCAATGGGGGAAGAGATTTGTAAGGGGATGCAATTGTCCAGGAATATAGTTAAAACTGAGAAAGTTGAGATTTAGAAGAGCCAAGATTTAAGATTCAGAAGCAGCCTCAAAAAGATGGTGATTTTTATCAGCCTTCAATATGGTCAGAGAGGGAGCAGAATGCACCAAACCAGGAAGGCTGTTTCCAGGCCTACAGTGCTCCTTCTCCAAGTCAAGAAGGTTCCATGGCAAGCAGCATGGGCTCTGGGGATGGAATGCATTCCCCCATGCCATCTTACTAAAAGCCATGGAAACTTACAGCTACAGCAGCCAGTGACCGCGAAGGCTGGCCAAGCTCTTACAGTAATGTACTAGCTGGTATATTACTGGTCTCTCCCTGCCTTCTGGGCACTATGTTTATGTTTATTCTGAGTTAATATACTGCCCATATAAAGATCTAGGCAGTTTAACTACTCGATTTCAAGCCTTGTCCTTCCCATGCCCTTGCCTCCACCCTCTGTACCTGATCCAGAACTGCTTCAATTTTGTCACCATTTTGCTGGCTGCCACCTCCGCTGGTTTTTGAACTTGCATCCTGGTGCCTCATGGTACCTGTAGTCCCTGCTTGGTCCAGCTGAGATCAGTAGTAGAGGTACCAGAAGGCAGCAAGGAGATGAGTGTCAGAAACTCAGGACCAGCCCTAACGCCTCGCTCCAGAAACTGGGTCACCTGGCAGCTCGGGTGATTTCTAGGCTTCCTGAAAGAGAAATGGATGACAACCCTTTGGGAGTCATACAGGGAAGTTCCAGATTTCAATTTTGGCTCTTGCTGCCAGCAGTGCTGAGGGCAGTTCATTACTGCCCCAATGTGGGCAACGAACACTGCAGCAGATTTGCTGAGGCCACAGATGACCTCAGAAACTCTGGGTATAGCCTGACGTTGGAGATCTTAAGACTGCTACGACAACCCCGTTTCTCATACTGTGCGGTTTGTTTCTAAGGTAAATAGAGATCTTGTTTTACCAGTTCTGCATTTAGCTGTGGGCAGAAAGTAGAAGGGTAGATTTCCAGCAGTGTGAGCTGCAGAGTTACCCACAGAATTTCAAGTGTGCACAAGAGCAGCTCAATTTTCAGACATAAAATGCATGCATGGGGAGGGCAGTGGTAAAAGCCTGTGGTGCAGGTAAGCTCGTGTATACCCACACAAAAAATCGTTTTGAAAATTGCCCTCGTGGACTTAGCTAAAAGCGCATGCATTGATTGACACCTTGCGCTGTACCAAAAAAAAAAAAAAAGGTGGAAAGAGTAAAGCATGCGCAGGGATTCCGTTTGGAAATCCCTGTGCATGCTTTACCGTGTTTACTTTGCATGGATCTAGAAGTACCCACATCCTTCGTCAGCTCCCGAATTTTCAAAGGGAACCCCTATGGGGCAGGGGAGGGGGGAGGAGGAAGTTCCCTTTGAAAAGGAACTTGTGGGCTCACGGGTGCCTGCGGACCTGCAACCTTTGCGTGGACACTGAGAATGACCCCCAAATTGACTGTGCCGATTGGGGCACCTTGTGGCTAAATATTCCCGTATTAACTTCATGCAAGATTCCACATATAAACAGCACGCCGCTCACCTGCATAGCTTTGTGGCTCACCATTTATTAAGCATGGATCCCTACTACACCTGAAGCACCTCTCAAAATGACCCGTTTTCCGTTTATGTAGTGAACTTAATGCTTGCAGTTTGAGGCTGCTGAAGTTCCCACAATATGGGCGCAACTAGCAATGAAAATCAACTTGTCTGAGGCAAGCAGACGTTTAATGCCTCTTTCACATTCTGCATATGGCCTGTGGACTCGTGGCTTCTTAGGGAAATCAGAGCTACAAGCCCATGTGTACAATGCAGTAAACCCAGGATGGATTGGCTAGACATGGAAAAATGAAGTTAGCTGGTCACTCGGCCTCCAGGTCAAACTGACTGCCCAAGCCCCCTTTCTGAGATGTCCATCAAATTCAAGGCCCAGTGTAAGGCCTGCTGTCCTATAGAGCTGGAAAGGCCAAGAAATGAGTCCATTCCCTGTGGGGAATTTTAGCAAAATATAAAAAAAATATATATATTTTTTAAATCAGAGTCCAATATTTGCATCATAGATTTGGTAAAACTAATATCAAACCTCAGTAATGAATGTCACTATCCATGGGTGTAAATTCAATCACTAAGAATAAAGTTAAGTTCCCTTCCTCCCCCTCATCGTGTTAAGTTCATTAATGAAATGTAGAAAGGAAAACTACAATGCATTCTGCAAATAGATTTCCTCGGGAGAAAGAACGGCAGGTGCACACTTTCCACTGAGGGACAACAAGAAAAGAGTCCCCCTTGGGTGAGTCGCTGGGTTTATTAGTAGATTGCTAGGTCTGCACACGCAATTCTGCTGCCTTCTGTGTGGATGGCTTTGTGGATACGTTGAGTGCATGGTTTTCACCTACGAGAGGAAGGGGTGGGTGGTCTGATGACACGGCAACTGGCAATGCGGTAGCAACTCAGCCTTTAACGGGTGTTTGCCAAACTACAGAGCAGGCATGAGTAGAGTGATCCATCCCCTGTCAGAGACCCCTCAGCAGTCATAGGAAAGGAGGGTATCCTGAACTTGGGGCAACAGGCCTGACCCATCACGTTTGCTAGCTCTGAAGAAATCCGTCTTCCATTACTGGACCATAAACGTAGACTGTGATAACAGTGTTGGAAATGCAGTAACACTGGAGGGGGATGGTGATTGCAGTTCCTAAATTAAAATTTTTCTAAAAGTCTCATTTTCAATCTCTATGCCATCCTTCCAAAAAGTTCAGTGATGAGTTATGGCAGGTCTTTGTTTCCTCTTCAAATATCTCTCATCAGAGAGTTAAACTAGTTAAACTTGGATGTTGTGGCTCCTCCTGCTCCTATTGGCAGCGGAAGCACAGGCCCTGTCAACACCAGGTGACTAATAAGGCTGACATATATCTTATGATTTCTGATCAGACTTATCTTGAAAAAGGAAGTATCCCATGGACAAAAGCTAAATTTTCCCATCCAATAAATCTCTTATTGTCCTTGCGGGAGCTGAAGGGGAAAGGATATTTACTAGAGGAGGCTGATTCCCTAGGTCTTTCCGTAACCCCGCGGAGGAAAGCTTCAGGCCCTGACGGCCGTCGGCTTTCTTGAGAATGGGTCCAAGATGGGAACGCTGAGTTTGATTCTGTATTCCTACTCTCTTACCTGTAATGCAGCAATGCAGAGTTACCCCTACTTTTTTCTAACACCCTTTCAGCCCTGTGTAGAAAGAGCAATGGGTTTCAGGAACCAGCATCACGGTTGCTTTTTGTTGTCATGCAGTCATGAAGGCTCAGCACAGCAGCAAGTTTTTGTCTTTATGGGATGCAGTTTAGATATCACTGTTGCAGCACTTTTGTATTTCTCTATGTCTGCATTTCAAACTGCTCTTTTACAAGTGCTTCCCCCCCCCTCCCCCACAGAAACCAGAAGGAAAAAAAATCCCCCACATTTTTACAGCTGAAGATCCCCATGAACTGGTACAGAAAACCCACCATTCATAAAATGTTTGATGGATGATTTCCCGGAACCTGCAAAAAGCTTGAGAATTGATGATGATAAGAAAGCACCAGGGCAGGGCCTAGGGATCAGTGTGGAGAGTTTTCGACCTATTTAAAAGCAGAAGTAGTACTATATTACTAACGCAGATGAAAAGGAAGTGGGAGGATTTCTGCATGCAGGGCTTAGCGCAGATTCACATCACAGGCACTTAAAGCCACCTGTGGAGTGGGGCTTTCCCGTTTGTCTTCTGGGAGAATGCATCTGCAAAAAGGGGCAGCTTCTAAAATTGCACTTATCCAATGCAACTTAATTATTAAAAGTTTTAATTAGGGATGGGCATGATTCCAAATGCTTTGGATCAGAGTGGGGGCTGGGATTCCAATCCACAGGGAATATGGGCCACCAATTTCCGTGGCATGCGTGCATCCATGCAGTCTGCAAAATCCCTTCCCACTCATGTTGGCCAAGACAGAGCATTTCTCAGTGCTGGCTGGTGATGAGAAGGACACTCCCCATCCTTCCCTTCTCTACATCCCCCACAAGCCCACATAGAGAGCCCACTGTGCACCAGCAGGAATCCTTTTGTCCTTCCTTCCAGACAGAAGGACGTGTTGGACCTGGGAAGCATTCCGTGGCCTAACCCTTCCCTCACAGTGTCCCTCCCTCCACCACGGTCCTGTGCAAACACTCTGGGGAACGTTTCGAGCTGACATGCCCAGGCACCTGTGGCCCAGACTGGCCACTCTCAGAGGCAGGATGCTGGGCTGAATGGACCTTTGGGCTGACCCAGCATGGCACTTCTTATGTCCTTATGAGCGAAGCAGAGTCAAGAAGTGCCATACATAGAAAAGAAAAAAAAAATGCTAGCAAGGGGATGTTAAACTGGTCTAAAACTTCAGAAGGGGATTGTTAGGCGGGAAGGGGGGATCTTTGCATGTTCAGATCGCATGACAAAGTGGAAGAGGAAGCAAACGCTTATTTCTTGTGTTCTGCTGTGGCACGCGATGTGGTGGCCCTTGCTTGATATGTATTAAGGGGCAGGGGGAAGGAAGAGATTTAGAGGGGGAAAAAAAAAAGTCGTGTTTGTTGTATTAAACTGCAAAAGCAAACTACCAGCATCAATTAAAACCTGGTAATGTGGCCACTAGCTGCCACTGAAGGAGGGATCTGTAACTTCAGACTCGGAAACGTGATTCTCCTTTAGCTCTCCCCCCACATACCCCACCACCACCACCACCCTCCTCCCACCCCGTCGTAAACTTAGAAAAGGGCTAGGATATTGCAGGGGTGTACCAGGGCACCCTTTATTATTCACCCCAAAACGACAGAAGACATGGCGTTATGTTTCACACAAGCAAGTGTGAAGCACTTCAGTGAAAAAGCTTCCCCCTCCCTCACCCCTGCTCTCCAAATACTGTGAATTATTCCTACAGCAGCAATAGTGTGGGTTTCTTCACCACCCTAAATCCAAACAGGAACATACATGCAGCCACCTTTGGGGGGTGCAAGGCCTGGCACTTGGTATGTGCTATACCAAGTGTCTGGATTGCACGAAAACTTCCAGAGAGGCATGCGAAGAAGGAATCGGCTTTGCTGCCTAATTCCGGTGGGTTAAACTTTGAATGTCAGCTCTTTGGAGCAGGGACAATGCTCTGTGTACACTAACGGCACTAGATAGACAACAAGAGGACCCTTTTCAAAGCCAGTGATCCAGGCTGCCTCAATCCGGCTGAAAGTCGGCACTGGGTTGCAGAGGGCGCGCACTGTATCGAGGGGGAGAAGTCCCTGGGGGAATGGTTGGGGCAGGGATGGTAAAACAAGGTGCATTGGTTTGGATTTTCAAATTCGTGCACATTGTTTTCCAGCAAAAATCTGCTCACAGAAAAAGCAGGTGCAGAGTCTCCAGGACCTTTGTAGCCATGGGCAATTCTGAAAGCAAACCACACACACACACACACACACACACACGGTACAAGATGCGGGGGGGGGGGGGGGGGGGGGGGAAGGGGACGGGACGGGACAAAGGACCTGTGGGATCTGCAGACTATGAAAATTCCCCCCCTGGTGTATTGTTAATGCAATTAGATTTGGTATATGCGTTTTGCCAGAGCCGTAAATCAGTCAGAAACCAAACAGGCGCTGATCTGTATCTAACAGCAAAAAATGGGAAATGCAAAACAGAAAAAAATAAAAAAAATTCTAAAGAATTCTGAAAGTTCCTGCTCTGCCTGTGATGCGTTGATGTGCCCTGCCCTCTGCTTGTCAAACCACCTTCCTGAGCTTCCCTGTCCAGGAAAGAGCTCGCACAACCGGGCTATTTTCAGCCTCCATGGGGCTGCCTGAGAAGCACCGAGGAGGAAGCGTCTGTAGCCCAGGGAATGTTACTCTCTGGCTTACAACACCCAGTGGGAACTGGGAAAACAGACTGGTATTTCCCTGCCCAGTTTCTGCAGGGAGCGTTCAAGAAGTGCTGATTTTTGTAGCCCCTGCCACCCTGTAGTACGTATAATACATACAGTTTAAATTTCCTGAAGCCTATTTGTCTTTTTTTTTTTGTGTGTTCCTTGACTGGATTGTAAGCTCCACGGAGCAGGAACCATCTCTTATCTGTATCTACATAGCACTACATGTGTTTAGGAGTGCCTCAGAAATGAGAAGGGCTGGTAGTGGTAGTAGGACTAGCCCCGCGCTTCCTTACAGAGACCACATTGTGCCCACGAGTCTCTAGTGCTCTCGGCCCTGGATAAGCCACAGATCTGGGATCTCCGTCCAGTTGTCCGAAAGCCTTTCCAGGCCGGACCTGAAAGGACTCAACACACCCTGGCCGAAAAGAGGCCTGGCCCCAGACAAGCCCGCTCCTGGTTGCGTGTTACATCAGAGCAGCTTTCACGGAAGGAAGACAAGCGTCACGTAAGCACCGAGTGATGAGATTTTGGGCACTCTTCTATTTCCCCCTCTTGACATGACTATCACGCTGACTTGGTGCAGCCGAGTCATGACTTACATAATCAGATTACAAACCCCTGGAGCCGATCAGGAAACGAGAGGCACAGAGATTCCTTCTCTGACCAAACACTTTGGTAACGAAACTTGGCAAGACCCCAACCAAAATAAAACACATGCCCCCTTTTTATAAGGCTGTCAAATTCTGCTGGGACACCCAAATTTGATAACTTCTAGCCTTTTATTATGAAAGGAGGTGACTGTGGTAATAATTCTATCTCGGTGACTCCTTATTACCCTGTAGGACTACCGATATATGTTTAAACATACAGATTTAGGCACTGGAGAGGCCCAAAGAGTGCAGGGTTTGTATCAAAAGCCTTTTTTGCTGAGAGCCAGAGAGGCCAGCATTCAAATCCTGCTCCTGCCACTGCCACTTCTCGTCACCTTGGGCCAGTCACTTTATCTTCCATTGCCTCAAGTACCTACTTTGATTGTAAACTCTTTGGGGCAGGGACTTATCGTACCTGAACACTTATCACCATTGTACAGCACTATAAAAGGATGAGATGAAAGTTAAGGGCCTAAATAGTAATATATTAGAGGAGAGATGGGGGCGGTGGGATTTGATACAGACGTTCAAATACTTCAAGGGTAGACAAAGTGCAAAAAAAAGTTCTAGAGTAAGGAAGCCCCAATAGGAGGCTGAAAAGGCGGGTGAAACAGCCTCCCAGGGAAGGGGAGTAAGAGTAAAACCTGGGATGGGCACAGAGTATCCTGAGGGGGAACAGCGCTGGGACTGGCTAAGAGGATCCTTGGGTGTAAAGATGGAAATCAGAGACGACCTGCTTGGACCAACCGGGTGGGCTTTTTTATCTACTGCCACCCCGTTCTTTCTTCGACTTAACATTTGATGCTTGTGTGCCAGCTTGTATTTAATAGGAATAAAGCAGCACTCCCATCCTGGGCGCCTAGGGGGAATATCGCTGGGAACGCACCTCGTGATCGTTCGTCACAGGAGGCTGTGATTGTGGAAAGCAGCAGGTCCATTTTCTTATTAAACTGGTCTTTTCAGGTGTATTTTTTATAAACCCGGTTGTTGCCAGGCGTGGCCGCTTGGCCATTCCGGCTCCAGATGTGGAGGGAATGGCGTTCCCGCTGTCACGGTAGCACCCAAATCAATTACGTGCATCGTGTTGAAAAACAAAACAAAAACAAAAACTCACTAAAAAAAAAAAAAGCAGGAAGGGTTTTGTTACATCTTGAGTGATGACAGTGTCCGTTCCCAGTGATATTCTCAACCTTAAAAACGTGGAGGTGCCCCCCCCCCCTTTAAATCAGTGGTGTCAGACAGAGGATCCCCTCTTCCCTGTGACGTTACCTCCTCTTAACTTCCCCGTCGCTGGCAACAGCGCTCCATGGGGGGAGCCTGGCGCGATACCAGGATACAGTCCAAGGCTCCTAAGATTTCTGGAGGGCAGAGGGAACCCGGGGAGCGTGCCCCCTTTATTATACAAAGGCTTTTGAATTCCTGCCCCCAAAACGTTTACGGTTTCCGGGTTGTTGGCGGGGGGAAGGGGGTTGGGGGAGTTGGTGGTGGTGGTGGTGGTGGTTGGGGGGGGGGGGGTCTGTTGAACAGAAAGGGCGAACAGATCCAGATGTTGCATGCTCGAACATGTTTCCCTGAAGAAAGAAGATTTTTTTTTTTCTCAGGAGAAGGCCGGGCGCCGCCTCCCCCCTTCCCCACACAGCTGACTGTGAGGTGGCGTGTCAGGAATGCAGCTTGGCGGAACATTTTGTACAAGAACACGAAACAGTCTTAGTGTAATCACTCATTGCGGCCTTCTTATGTAACCGGGGACGCTCAGTGGAGATTTCCACGTCTAGCTGTCAGAGACGGGCAGGCACCGTTTCCAGGCATGGCAAAGTTTTTTTTTGTTTTGCTTTTCAATTAATTAGGCCAGAAAAGAAAACTCCAGAAAGGCTTGGGGTGATGGAGAAAACCAGTTAACTACCCTGGGCCTCCTTTTTCATTTGTAACCCACTGCAAAGGCTTCTGGGTATATTAATGTCCTTTAACTCTTCGTGGATAATTCAGAGCCGCAGATATCTTTCTGACCTGTGCGCCACTTTCACCCTTCGCTCCTTATGCTTGTATTTAAAGAATTGCTGCTGCTGCTGCTCATTTTATCTACTGGCAAAGCTGTGTTGACAATGCTGGGATGTAAACTCACGACCCTCAGGTTTACCTTAGCTATAACAGATTGAGGCTTTTGCCTCAGCTCGCAGAAGGCAGGTAAACTTCTCCGCCCCCTCCTTCCCCGAACCCAAAATAAGGTAAAAATGCTTCATCTGTTCATGTAGGGCCCCATCGGGATCCCTTACCAAGGAGTACGGCCTAGTAGTTAGGTCTGGACTCTGTAAAGTATAGAAATGCACCACCTTTACCACGACACCCCCCTCCCCCAGAGGCTGTGATTCATTCCTGTTTGGATAAAACAAATAACCCCCCACCCCACCCCCGTGTGGCCTTTTAGTGTGGATTTAGAAGGAGAAGAATTGTTTCTTTTTAGTTCCTTTAATTTTGTAAAGCAAAGGCCAAGGAGCCTTAGAAAATGAAGAGACTAATTTCCCATTTTGCAGTTAATTATTCTGTGTGATTTGTTTTGCTTGGGAGGAAGCTTTGATCTGTCCTTCCTACCCATACAGAGCGGAGGAAGAAAATACATTTCTTTGGTTATCTTGGGGTCCCTTAGCCTAAGGGCCTCACTTGGCCAATTCGAAAAATTTGAGGAGAAAGGAGGATTTGTTGCCCAGCTGGCTTTGTCATCAGGATATGAGAGGAGAATCCGAGCTTCCATTCTAGATGCTCACAAACAGATGCCCTCAGGGTAGAGGAGAGAGTTTAAGATCATGCATGGATCCCAGGTGTTGTGAATGGGGACCCAGCGGTTTTACCCAAGGAGGCTTCACAAGGATAAAGGAGGGACCCTGAGGGAGAGACTACGGCAGCGCTTCTCAAACCAGTCCTCCGAGCACGCCTTGCCAGTCAGGTTTTCAGGATATCCACAACGAATGTGCATGAGAGATATTTGCATTCAATGTGGTCAGTGCAGGGGTGGATTCCCGATGACCAGCAGGGGATTCGCCGCCCAGGAGATACCACGTGGTCTGCCGAGCGTGGCTCTGTCACAGCTGCGCTCGGCAGACCACGTGACTAGAGCGACCGGTCCACTGGGGGATGCCCGATCCTCCGATAGGGCAATCTGCCCCTGGGTCAGTGCATGCAAATCTCTCTCATGCACATTAATCGTAGATAATCTGAACAGCGGATTGGCTAGGTGTGCCCCGAGGACTGGGTTGAGAACCAATTGATTATGGGACTAGAGATTTATTATTCTGAATTGCTTTATGGATAGTATCTGAAGGGGACTTGTATTGAGTGTCATACTGTCATGTTTGAACTATTTCATCAGTAAGGTTTATGTTGGAAAACTCTCACAGTTTCCAGCTTCCAGCTTCTTTAAAGGCACCCTGAAGAGAACTGTATGGTTAACACCCAGAACCTAGGAGATTTATCCACCCTCTTCACAGAAAATCATCCAACCAGAGAACAAAAAAGGAGAAAGACAAAGCAGGGGTAACTTTGGAGCATGGGCGTAGCATCCATAGTGCACAGTGATGCACAGGCACCACTAACTTTGAAATGGGGGGTGCCGTACACCACCAACTGTGTGCACATCAGGAGAGTGGCGGTGTCAAGAGGAAGAGGCCTGGGAGGCTGCTGGCGAACCCCATCTCACTGACAACTGAGAACAGGAAGAGGCCCGGGAGGCTGCTGTTGGACCCCCATTTCGTTGGCGGCCGAAGAAAGAAGAGATCCGGGAGGCTGCTGGCGGCAGAAAAGAGCAGCAAGTCCAGGAAACTGCCGGTGGCCGAGAAGAGGAAGAAGCCCATTCTCCTGCTTCTCTGTGTGTCGGCCTTCAAACCATGTGCAGCCAGTAGTACTCAATGCTGATCTTGTGCATCACGAGATCAACATAGAGAAAGTGCTAGCCCCATGAGTTTTAAGGGATGGCTTTAGCTAATTTTCCCTCTAAAGATTGGGTTGCTGTGAGCATAACATTGACAGGCTTTTTGCAACAAAGAAAGTAGTACTCACAAGGTAATAAGAACATAAGAAATTGACATACTGTGTCAGACCAAGGGACCATCAAGCCCAGCATCCTGTTTCCAACAGTGGCCATTCCAGGCCATAAGAACCTGGCAAGTACCCAAAAACTAAGTCTATTCCATGCTACTGATGCTAGTAATAGCAGTGGCTATTTTCTAAGTCAACTTAATTAATAGCAGGTAATGGACTTCTCCTCAAGAACTTATCCAATCCTTTTTTAAACACAGCTATACTAACTGCACTAACCACATCCTCTGGCAACAAATTCCAGAGCTTAATTGTGCGTTGAGTGAAAAAGAACTTTCTCCGATTAGTTTTAAATGTGCCACATGCTAACTTCATGGAATGCCCCCTAGTCTTTCTATTATCCGAAAGAGTAAATAACCAATTCACATTTACCCATTTTTCACCTCTCATGATTTTAAACACCTCTATCATATCCCCCCTCAGCTGTAATGGGTTCTAGGGCACCAGCCGCAGCACATTTTATGGTACACCTACAACTTCAACGCTCGCCCTACTGCCCTGCTTTGCAGGTATATTCAGTAGTGCAGCTGCACTATTGAATGTAGTCAGCTAACTTAAATATAAGTAGATAACTTTATCCGGCTAACTTTAGAACAGCTTTAGGGCATGAGCAGAGTTAGCCAGATAAGTTATCTGGTTAACGCTGAGTATCGAAGTTAGCTCTATTACGAAAATTTTCACTTTTTGGGTGAGTTACCTATTAAGGATTTCATGCGCAATCGGACATGCATCTTTTCGCCTCGTTTTGTCCACCTGATGGCCGCTAAACCGGCTTGGAAAGAGAAGAGCGGTCTACCACCTAAAATGGCGGCCGGCGTCAGCAATTCTCCCTCACCTGTGGCTGGCAAGGGAGAGCTAAATAATGTGGCTAGCACGATTCTTCATGTGTAGGATGACAAGACGAGGACCCTTCATCAACACTTTGATGTGCTTCAGTCCCTCTTGGCTGATAATACCACCTGACTGGGGGAGGTTGAGTCGCATTTGACTGATGTGAACGAGCGGGTGTGAACACTCGAACATGCGCTCGACGCCACAAAGGCCTCTCTGGGGAAGGCCACTGAACAGCTTGAATTCCTGGTGAATCGGTCTAAACGCAGTAACCCGTGCTTCATCGGCTTGCCGGAATCCATACCTGACCGAGAACTCTGCATTGTGCTAGAATCGTGGCTGCCCCTGGCTCTGGTGCTGCTGGACTTGCTGGGGCCTATAATAATTGAGAGAGCGCACTGGCTTGGAGGGAAGTCACCTGGCTCTAGCCGCCCACGTCCGGTAATCACTAAGTTCTTGAATTTCTTTCATAAAGACGAAATTCTGCGCAAATACCACAGCCAGGGTGCTCTGAAGTATGAGAACACTCCGATTTTATTGTTTGCGGACCACTCTGCTGCATTTTCAGCTCGTGGAAGGGAGTTTGCAGCTGTCTGTGCACAGTTGGTTAAACATCACATTCGCTTTGCTCTGCGGTTCCCGGCTAAACTGCGGGTGTCATATCAGAAGGCGCTTCATGTTTTTTAATCAGTGGCTGA
The DNA here is from genome assembly GCF_901001135.1 of Rhinatrema bivittatum. Classification (NCBI taxonomy): domain Eukaryota; kingdom Metazoa; phylum Chordata; class Amphibia; order Gymnophiona; family Rhinatrematidae; genus Rhinatrema; species Rhinatrema bivittatum. The sequence goes on from NC_042630.1 coordinate 30,289,647, forward strand.
AACTCAAGCATTTTTTCATAGTCGCCTGCAGGCTTCTGCCTCACCCACTGATGCCGTTGGCTGAGTGTGCCTCGGAGAAGAATCTCTAGGATTTGCATTACCGCATGGCCTGCTGGTGAACTTTTAGTTTTCTTTCCCATTCTTGCATTAATTTGCTTAAAAGGGGTTTTCCTCATATCTTTGAACACTTCTGTTCAAAGGTTCTGCTGCTGTGCTCTGTGTTGTTTTGGCAGGGGGATGGTGGTGTCACTGCACATAACGCACATGACCTACCAAGCTTTTGAGTTAGTATGTCTGTGATGGTTGGGGGGTTCCTTGTGGTGGTGGAGAGAGGGGTGGGGAGGATTTTGGGATAGGGGAGGGGGATTGTGAAGGCTTTGGGATTCATATTGGGTTCCAGTTTTTGGTTCTAGGTGTACTGTTGTGGAATGGTCTGGTCCTAGGATGCATTATACTCTTGGCAATGTATTTCTTGGTTTGTTGTTGTGCTAATATGACACATCCTGCTATTTGTTGCATTACTTGGAATACTGGGGGGTTGGGCTGTGTTACAAAGCGCTATAAATGCCTTCAAGCGTTATGGAGATGGGGAGCTCACGTTGCGATATTGCAGGAGACACATTTAGATGCCCAGAAATGTAAATTGAAAAGATAATGAGTAGGCACAGTGTACTCCTCCCAGTCAGGTACCAGGAAAGCGGGGCAGCTCTGCTTACTGGGAAACAGGTGCCATTTCAGGAATCAAAGGTGATCTTGGGGGGCGTTACTTATTGGTAGAGGGCACTTTATTTGGCAGGCCCAGAGTATTTTGTAACATCTATGCCCCAAATATTTATGACCATGCTTTTTTTGTTAATAGAGCCACTCTCTTGATACCTTATGCTGATGTACCATTGATACTAGGTGAAGATTTTAATTATGTCCATGATAGACATCTCGATAAATCCTCTGTAAGTGGTGGCCTGGCTATGAGGTCTGGACAGGGCATTGATGACTCATGCCAAAATTTAGATCTTATTGATGCCTGGAGAATGCTGCACCCTAGAGACCAGGACTATATGCACATCTCCTGGGTGCATAATACACACTCGTGCATTGACTACCTTCTGCTTAGTACATGTATTTTTTCCCAAATACCAGAAGCTCAAATTAGACCACTTATCATTTCAGATCATGCCCATTGTGGGTAGATGTGGAAGGGTTTTGGCCAGTAGATATGCACCGACTTTGGCGGTTTCCCAAATATTTGTATTCCGATTTGGGGTTTTGTGATTATATTCAAAAGAAATGGGAATATTTTATGACTACCGATGCCTGTCATCAGAGTTCCCCTATCCTGTTTTGGGAAACCACCAAGGTCGTGTTGCGAGGGGATATTATCTCCTGTGTTGCTGCTGGTAAAAAAGCACTAATGAGGTCCATTTTGACTTTAGAAAAGAAGTTGCGTAGTGACAGACGAAAGTTGGAGATGGACGCCACTCCGTTTCACAGGGCCAACTTCTTGACTACGCAAAAGTCTTTGAACACGTTACTTCATCAGCAAACTCAACAAGGGACCATGTATTATAAATGTAAGTTTGGCAATAAAGTGGGGAAACCTTTAGTGAACTTGGCTAAACATTGGGCAGGCTCTAAATTCATACCCGTGATTAGACATGCTACTGGAGCGTTGGTTAACTCTGGTAAGGTGATATGCCAGGTATTTAAGGAATATTATCAAACCTTATATACTACTCATGCGGGAGATCCTCAACAGATCACCAAAATCCATAACTCTGCCCAAAATATCAGCGGAGCGTTTGGCCATTTGGAAATCCCGGATACTATTAAGTCAGCTAAATTGTTGAAGATGCCAGGGCCTGATGGTTTCCCCTCTGAATTTTATAAAATTCTCACCCCACAGGTGGCGCTTCCTCTTGGAGAGATGTTTAAGGCGCTGATTGATTTGGAGTCATTCCCGCTAGCACCGAACAAGTTTTGCTCAAGGGGGGTAAGGACTTGCAATATCCCACATCTTATCATCCAATATCTCTGTTAAATTTTGATGTCAAACTTCTAGCCAAAATTATGGCGACCTGTTTGGCGGCGGTTATACTTGCTCTTATTGGGGAAGATCAGGTGGGTTTTGTCCCTGGATGGTATAGCATGACTAATGTTCATAAAATCCTTGCCTCTATGGAATGGAGTCATTGTCATTAGATGATGTCTATTTTATTGAGTTTGGATGTGGAATAGGCCTTTGATAAGCTGGAATGGAACTTTGTTTCAGGCTTTACAAGCCTATGGCATAGAGGGACATATTATTTGTGTTGTCCATACTCTTTACAGTGAACCTCGAGCTGTAGTTTATGTGAATGGTTACCTTACTGATGATATTCTACTGGCTCGTGGGACTAGGCAGGGATGCCCATTGTCCCCCTTGCTTTTTGTAATGGCTTTGGAGCCTTTGCTGTGTCGCTTGTGGGCTAATAGGAGCGTCCAGGATGTCATTATGGGGCCAGGCCTTCTCTGGGATTTAAGCTTGCAGTTTTTGCAGATGACATTCTTTTACATTTAACTAATCTAGTAGTTTCCCTAGTGGCGATACTAGTTGAAATTTCTCAGTATGGACAATTGGCAGGTTTGAAGATAAATTTAGACAAATCAGAGGCCTTGCTGCTTTCTCCGGCAGTCTGCCACCTTTGGAGAGCAGACTTCCCCTTGCGTTGGGAGGACGATTCATTGAAATATCTGGGGATTTTGTTACATGCTGACCCACGCTTCATTTATCAGCTTAATCTTCATAAACTATTAGGTGCCACTAAGTCCCTGCTGCAAAACTGGCAAGATTTTCCCTTGTCTTTAACGGGTAGAATTACATTCTTCCAAATGATTAGATTATTCTCATCACATGGCTTTATTTTTTTCAAACTTTTCCTTGTAATTTTGTGGGAAGATATGTTCGGCTTCTGTACAGGTTGTTCAGGACTTTCTTTTGGCAGAATGGTAAACCGCATATTGCATTGTCTAAATTGATGGGTAAATGGGATAAGGGTGGTATGGGCCTGGCAGATATTAGACCGTATAATATACCGGTAATTTGTAATTTGTGCTTTGTGACCGACTGGCTACTTGGCACCTGCTTTTATGCCCCTCTGACTGTTGAACAGGGTACGGTAGATTCCTTTAGTCCAGGAGCAGAGTTACATTCGTTCTGGGCGACCTTGCCTGATCATATTCAACATATTGTGTTAGTTGTCCCTCTCATAAATACTTGACTTTATGGGTGCTCCATACTTCAGCTCTGATATTCGGTCTCTCAGTTTTTGCCTTTACCTGGGAATGCACAGTTTCTCCCAGGCTTACAGACTCGAGTTTTTACCTATTGGGCCTCTCAGGGTTTGACATTGATAATTCATCTATTAGATGATATGGGACAGGTGAAATCTTTTTCTGATTTGCAAGCAGAGTTTACTCTGAATCATAAGCATTACTTCCACTATTTGCAAGCACTTCACTTTGTACACTCCCTGGGGTCACTGAATGGACTCATGACCATCGAGAATTTTTATCTGATTTATTTGATATAGAAGACCCGATCCGTCTCACGATTTCCTTTTTATATTGACAATTGAGAAGACATAAAAATCCCGTGGCACTTGGGAAGCTGATCCGGGGTTCGGAGAGGGAACTAAATTTGTCCTTTACAAATGATCAGTATGTACAATGTTTTCGAAAAATACGTTCCATTATTGGTAGGATGGATCTTTGAGAAATGCAATACAAGTTTTTAATGATGTATTACATGTCACAATACTTAGCTTACAGGATACATCTTACCAATACTGCAATGTGTGTAAAGTGTAGAGCGTGTGAAGGGACACCGGGACATCAATTTTGGCACTGTTCTCACATAGTTACTTTTTTGGGAGGACACGCTGCATTACATTTTTAGAGTGACAAAAATTAAGTTGCCTCTATGCCCGAAAGTGCTCTTGTTTGACTATTTGTCTGGTTTTGCTGTAGGGCAGCCACTTGTAAAGTTATGGTTATGTAAAGTTCTCTTGTTTGGTAAAAAAAAAAGCTATTCTACAAAACTGGCTGAACGAAGAGCCTTATTCAGTGGTGGAATTTAGTGCATTTTATATGACTTTTAGAAAAAATACGTTGAACAAGTAGACACTTTGAAGAAGACCAAGACCTTTCTACGGAAATGGGATCCTTATATTCAGTCAATGCTCGGAGCGCGCTTTTGAATGGCATTTCTGGGACATTCTCTGAACCCTCTTCTTGACGGCTATATTCCTCATAGCCTTCCGGGGGTGGGGGGCGGGGGGATGGGGTTCTCAGTGGGGTTTGGGGGGTATTTTTTGTCCATATAGGGGCACTGGTCAGAGTCCATCAGTGTTCCCAAGAATTTTCTAACACAACAAAAACGAAATGTGGATGGGAAACGACAGAAAACGAAAGAACAAATGTCACCGTTGTTTCCCTGTCATATCCCTGGAGTTAGTTCCAGCGGGAAAGGAATCCACGGTACACGCGTAAAGGGGACAACTAGAGCAAGGCAGGCCATTAAAAAATGGGCCCACATGAGCAGAAGAACTCAATCAGAAGGACAAGGTCATGCAAACCCTCTCATGATGATTAAAAAAAACAGATAGCTCCATAGCCAAAAACCCTGACCGCGGGATTCATCATTCCGCTATAAAAATAGCGGAATGATGGCCCACGGGAAAAAAAAAGGGGCGGGGGGGTGAAAGTATGCAGCTGGCCACATCACAGCAGTGTGTTTTTGCGCCCGCCACAGTTGAGGCCGAGCCGCACACTTTCGCCCTCCTCTAGCGCCACGGGAAAGGTGTAGTTATTTCTCGCAGTACTGCCAGCGATAAGGTGGACAACATTATCGCCCTCAGTGTTGCCAGGCCACATTCCTCCCCTTCACCTGATTTAAATTGTACCACCGCGATGCTTCTAAGGTATCGAGTGCGTTGGGGGCCTTATTGCATGGCACATCGCAGTTTAAAGAATTAACCCTGTGAGTTGGCTAACTCAGATGTTAGCTGGCTAAATGAATAGCCACTTAGCCAGCTAATAAGGCAGGCAGCTAGAATCTAGCCAATTAAGTCAGGGGCGTTCCAAGGGCACAATTGGGAGGTTTTAGCTGGCTAACTCCAAGTCAGCCAGATAATGTAGCCAGCTAACTCTGGACGGGCCAACTAACTTTAAGATAGCCAACTATTTCAATAGTGCGGCTGCATTACTGAGTATACCACCAAAATTAGCTGGATAAGTTCGTCCGCCCAACTTTGCTATCCGGACTATGTCCGAATAAGAACCTCAGACTGAATAGGTCCATAGCTTTCAGGATAGTTTAGGGATCGAGTCATCTCCCAGCTTCTTGGTCTCCCCTGTTTTGGCTCAAAAAATTAAGTTAATGTAAACAGGAACCCTTCAGATAAAAAAAAATATGTCGAGTAGCTTGATGAGTTAATGGCTAAAGTAGCCAGATGGCTCCCGGTCTTACAGGACGGGCTTAACCGGTCCTAGCTTTGCCCCCACTGCAAGGTCAAATGGACCCTGGAGTTCCAGTTCTGCAAGAATAACAGGAAATTAGAAGACCATGAGTACAATGGGGCAAAGCCAGATCGAGCGTCACTTTATGTACCGAGGTCAATAAAATAACAAGAACCACTAGACTGAGTGTGAGCTGTTCCCAGGGTGCACTGCTGTTCTGCGCAGCTCCCTGGCCATGAAAAAGTCTGTCAGGCTGACTTCTCAAGGCGCTGGGTCCTTGGAATGGCAATCCACGCAAAGTTCAGTCACTTTGTGTACATTCCAGTTGGCCATGGGTATATCAAAGCATTTTTGTACAGTGATTCAATGACTCAGTGCTGCCCTTTCACCTAGAAAGATGCAAAGTTAAAGGCATCCTGATAACCCCCTTTCTGCTGCAGTGCAGGAGGCAGCACATGAGGGCCAGGCGTCACAGCACCGAGATGAATCACAGGGACAAAAGTGAGAGAGTGCCGCTCTGAGACTTGGGGAGGGGGGGGGGGGGCGCGGAGAAATTACCTGGAAGTGAGTCACAGTTCAGTGCCAAAAGGAGAGGTTAGCAAGCCCACCCCTAGATTAGTATCAGGGTAATAGGCTAAATGATGCATCTATTTACTTACACCTCTTATCTGGCGCTCCACCACAAGTCATATGTAATGTTTCAATAATGGTATCCATGAAGATGGGAAGAAGATCGAGAATAGGACAAATTCAGGAGTCAGGTTGGGTCCAGAAGAGGTGCCAGGCAGGTAGACTGCTGACATTGCAGAGATGCAGTCAATAGACTACCTGCCTGGCTTATCCCCTTCTTACATTTCTCCAAAGTTGAGAGAGGAGAAACACAACTGCTATAACAGACCTGGCATCCTGCCACTAGAACATCATCCAGGGAAAACTCAATGCCGGGTGGAGGAGGAGCCCACAAAATATCACGGCCTTTACCTTTGAAGAGAAGCAGGAGATGGCTCCTCTGCGCCTTTACCAGATCTTTGACTCATTGGGGGGGGGTTTGCGAATGCCGTCCCATCCCCCGTCTCCTTCCCCAGAAAGTAACGTAGCAGGCTATCTCAGGGAAGCTCCTCTTCACCCACGTCTCCCTGCCACATCCCTGGAGTTAGTTCCAGCAGGGGAAGGGAATCCACGGCATACACGTGAGCCTGGCAGGCCATGGAAATGCCCTCTCATGATGATTACAAACAGGAACGCTCCATAGCCAAAAGCATTTAGCTGGTTAACTCAGAATATGTGGCCACTTATCCAGCTAATTTCTAGCCGGCTAATAAGATAAGCGGCTAGAATTCAGCCACCTAAATTATGGGCGTTCCAAGGGCACAGTTGGGAGGGGTTGAGTTTAGCAGGCTAAGTCTGCCCAGTTGCGCCCTGCCTACTGTGTCATGACGTCTTCCTCCCAGGCCTCTACTACCAAACTTTGTATTTATCCCAAAGCATGTAGCCTTTTCAGAGTTTCCACTGTGCTCTTGGGATATTCCAGGCACCCTCCCATTACCTCAGTAAAGAAGTATTTCATCCTATCTTTCCCTGAGCCTCCCTGATCTAGGCGTCATATTGGATAACACATTGAAATCGTCGGCTCAGTGTGCTGCAGCAGTCAAAAAAGCAAACAGAATGTTAGGAATTATTAGGAAGGGAATGGTTAATAAAACGGAAAATGTCATAATGCCTCTGTATCGCTCCATGGTGAACACTGTGTACAATTCTGGTCGCCGCATCTCAAAAAAGATACAATTGCACTGGAAAAGGTGCAGAGAAGGGCGACCAAAATGATAAAGGGGATGGAACAGCTCCCCTATGAGGAAAGGCTGAAGAGGTTAGGGCTGTTCAGCTTGGAGAAGAGACGGCTGAGGGGGGTTGTGATAGAGGTCATGAGAGGTTTTGAACAAGTAGATGTGAATCGGTTATTTATACTTTCAGATAATAGAAGGACTAGGGGGCATTCCATTAAATTAGCAAGTAGCACATTTAAGACTAATCGGAGAAAATTCTTTTTCACTCAACGCCCAATTAAGCTCTGCAGATTGTTGCTAGGAGATGTGGTTAGTGCAGTTAGTGTATCCGGGTTTAAAAAAGGTTTGGATAAGTTCTTGGAGGAGAAGTCCATTACCTGCTATTAATCAAGTTGACTTAGGGAGTAGCCACTGCTATTACTGGCATCAGTAGCATGGGATCTACTTAGTTTTTGGGTACTTGCCAGGTTCTTATGGCCTGGATTGGCCACTGTTGGAAACAGGATGCTGGGCTTGATGGTCCCTTGGTCTGACCCAGTTTGGCAATTTCTTATGCTTTCAGCTTCATCTCATCACCCTTTACCCTTGTGTTTCTTTTTTTTTTCTGTGAAAATGCTTCCTCCTTGCACTTTTATTGAAGCCTGACAGATATCTGAGTATTGCCACTGAAACGTGGCTTTCCCTGGATTATCTGCAAAGCTTGGTTCTGAGGGACAGTGTGCAGGCAAATGTTCTGATTTTCAAAGCATGCCTCCTTTCTATGTTTCTATACAGTTTGGGATAGTCTGGGATACTAAGTAAGGGGGTGACTTGTGTGGTGCGGCAGATGCTACCATAAGCTTGCTGGGCAGACTGGATGGGTCCATTTGGTCCTTTTCTGCCATCATTTTCTCTGTTTCTCATCTCTGTTTTTCTTCACCCAGTATAATTGCTTCACTTCAGACGTGGAAATGTGCTCTTGCTGCTGCGGGGGCTGGATGAAGGCCTGAGCTCAGAGCGGTCTCCAGATGGCTTACAAGAGGCCGACTTCTTGAGTCTCTCTTGCAAGCTGCCACTTATAGCTCCTCCAGTCCGACATTCCAGGCATGCTTCAGACAAATACGGCAGCAAACCTGGTCATTATGGCTTGCTTTTGTCCTCCTACATGCTGGTCAGAAAGCTGCTCTGTCTCTGGCCGGCGATGCTGGCGGATCCTGTTGATTGTATCATAAGATGTCAGTAACTCACAACTCCATGCATTATCTTGCTTCAGATGAGGCATCCATATGGTGCTATCAGCAAACATATAAATCATATAAATATAAAGCATACGGCTGCACCGTATTTTCCTCAAAGGGCTTACAGTGACAGGCTGCTCGCCTCTCTGCGGGTTGCATGACAGGCAAACTTAAACTGAAGTCACGGGATCACAGCCGTGTGCTGCAACTGTAGAAATATAGAATATGACGGGGTCTCCTCAGTTTATTTCTGATGCGGTGCCACAGATTCCAGCTGGTCTCTGGATTTTCCATTCATGTCTTTGTAGCTAGAGATCTTCCGGGTTTATCCTAGGCTTCTCTGAATTCTGTTACTCTTTTCGCCTGCACCACTTCTGCTTGGGGGCCTGTTCCATGCACCCTTCCACCTGCTCTGTGAACAAATATGCCATGGAAAATGTGACACTGGGATGGATGCTAAAAAAAAAAAAAAAAAAAGCAGGACTTGAGCAAACTTTCATACTGTGACCTGAATGAGATTAGTAGATTAGTCCCTCCTGGGGAAGCTGTGAGCAGCCCTCTGCTGGCATGGTGCCCCCCCCCCCCCCAAGAATGGTAGACTCGCTCCTCTCGGGGGGTTACAATGGGTCAGGTCCAGTGGGGGGGCGCCTTCCGCTCTGGGTGCACAAGCAAGAGAGAGTCCGAAACCGTCGGCCCTTCTTCACGGTCCACATCTACTGTAGGAAGGAAGCACTGCAGCCCCCCTCATCCTTGTCGTCGCCCAACTGGCCACTGTCGCAGACAAGACGCTGGGCTCGATGGAGCTTTGCCAGACCCAGCATGGCACTTCTTACGCACTCACGGGTCACTTGCTATGATGGTGGCCGAGTTTACCGCAGCATCCCTCAAAAACCACAGTCAAAACTGGGACCTCTCTGGAGCCTTTCCTGGCCGTGTACATTGCGGGTGCGTATTGTGCCAGGAAAATAGCCGCCGTGGAAAAAAAAACAAAAACAAACGCTGGTAAATTGAGCGTCCATTTTCCTAACCCGCGCTCAGCCACTTCTCCTGGATTTGAATCCTGGCTTCCCTGCTTTGCAGCCCACTGCTCTAACCACTAGACTACTCCTCCTTTTAACCTTTTGTTATCCCTCCTGTTAATCTTTCTGTGGGAATCAATGAGAAAAAAAACCCCATAGAAGCATGATGGCAGAAAAAAAAAGACTGTATGGCCTATCCAGTCCGCTCATCTACCCAATCCATTTACAATTCCCAGCGCTCCCTCAGAGATCCTCTGTGCTTGTCCCATGCTTTCTTGAATTCAGATACCAGTTTTGTCTCCACCGCCTCCGCTGGGAAATCCGTTCCATTCTCTGCGAAGAAATATTTCCTAAGATTGCTCCTGAGTCCCACCCCCTTTCAACATCATCCCATGACTCCTCCTTCTAGATCCTCCTTTCCACTGAAAGTGGCCCCCCTCTCCTGTGCATGGAAACCTTGCAGGTATTTAAACTCCTTGCATGCAATGGGGCAAAACCAAAACAGACTTAGCCTGTTGGGTTGACCTGGGGAGAGTTGGCAACCCTAGATGAAAGACGCCAAGATGGATCTTTCTGAAAAGACATGTAAGTATGCGGAGAATGAGGTGGGGACAGGCCTCTTGCTGCTTGACACCGTGCAACCCTGAGAAACCCGCTGGAGGCAAGCTGCGTCACTGGCTTGTTTGCAACCGGTTGACAAATCGTGTGACTTGTTGTCAATCTTAGAGAAGTTCGCGGAAATCAAGGTGAACTTTTCCCCATGCTGTTAAAGTAGGTATAGCCAAATTTAAAAAAACAAAGAAAAAAAAAAATCAAACGTAAGCAAAATACATAATGAGCAAATGTTTGTATCAGCTGCAAATTCAAAGAAACCTCTTTTTTTGTTCGTCCAGTTTATCTAAATTAGTGCCGAGTCATGAAAAGTGTGTCAGTTTGTGGTTAATCATATTTGCTGTAAACAAACGCAAAAAATCCCCACAGACAGAGAGAGCTGCAGGGCCAAGCAGCCACAGGCAGCTGGTATATTGTGGAGCGGGAGGGGCAGCGGAGTGGCTTTTCTCAGAGTCGGCACCGGTCTTCAGAAATTTCTTTGTGAAATACATTTGCTGAAAATTTGTGAAATTTGGAAAACACTTCTGCACCTGGAAACCCAGATAGCCTTTTGAACCTCCTGAGGATCAATCTGGATCCTCGGGGGCGGAGCCGGTCAGCACACCAGCCCTTAGCACACCGGTTTCTTTCACCTTAACAGGGATCTGGGGTCACAGCGCTTGGCGTTCAAGGTAACTGTGGCCCTAAGAAGAGTAGGGGGTGGGAGCGGGCACCTCTTCTCCCTTCAGCACAGTATCTGCCGACTACAACGAATGATCAACTCTTAGGGTATCGGAGCGCTCGGCTTCCATGTGGTTTGGGGGGAAAACACGGCTGCTGTTCCCTTCTGACGTGGAAAGAAAGCCAAGAGCCCGCAGGGTCAGCTGCTTGCATTTCTGTAAACTGGGCCATGCTACGTGCTATCCCCCACGTCATTGTGAAAACAAGTAGATACGTGTGCTGCGGTAGCTCCTGCAAACGGCCTGTGCACAGACAGTAGGTTGATGGAGTTAATAAGACTCAAGCTGATCAAATCAAGTTAAACAGCTCGGTCTTCCTTATAATGCAGGAGTAAGAGAATTTAATGAAAGACGTGAAAGTCACAACTCAGTCGTCGTCGTCCCCCACCGTCCTCCCCCCGGCATGGGACCGTGTTTCACTGAGGCTGCATCGGGAGGGGATGGCTTTCCTCGGTGGCACTTTAAATGTTTTGTTGTCAAAAAAAACATTAAAAGGTGTTCTGAAATGAAAAAATTAAACTTATAAAATAAGTGTCGTCCCCCGGCAGAGAAACGCTGCCCTGGGACTCATTCTGCAGGTATTTATTTCCTTCAATTTGTGAATCACGTTTCCTCAAAAAAAAAAAAAAAAAAATTAAAAAAGACCCAAAAGCGATGGATGGCGAAAAACCGCTCAATCAGTCATGAAAACATTACCCACAGTCCCAGTTCTGCACTACACAATGAATCTCACTGCTGAGGGTGGCAGAGGCTTCGCCGGAGGTAGAGGAGCACAGTAAGTGGCGGCAGACAAGGGCCCAAAATGGCCCATCCAGTCTGCAGCACGAGCATTTGGAGGAGCTGAGCTCAAAGCGGGTTCAGAGGAAATGGAAACCTCTGTGCCTTTGATCCCTGGGTCTGCTGTTTCCATAACACAGCTGGCCAGGGACGGAGAGGCAGGCGCTTAGGTCTCTCTGATCTGCTCCAAGCTGGAACATTCCTGTGGCTTCTGCCTGGTAGCAGCCGCTCTGCCCCTCCGCACCCTGGGTCCTGGCTACCGAGGCGAGAGGCATCCTGCCTGTCTCCCAGTGCCGCAGAATCAGTATGGGGGGGAGGGAGCTCTGGGACTCCCAGTGCCGCAGAATCAGTATGGGGGGGGGGGGGGAGGAGGGAGCTCTGGGACTCCCAGTGCCGCAGAATCAGTATGGGGGGGAGGGAGCTCTGGGACTCCCAGTGCCGCAGAATCAGTATGGGGGGGGGGGGGAGGAGGGGAGCTCTGGGACTCTCAGTGCCGCAGAATCAGTATGGGGGGGAGGGAGCTCTGGGACTCCCAGTGCCGCAGAATCAGTATGGGGGCGGGGGGAGCTCTGGGACTTTCTGTGATGCAGAATTAGTATGGGGGGGGGGAGGGAGCTCTGGGACTCTCAGTGCTGCAGAATCAGTATTGGGGGAGGGGGAGGAGCTCTGGGACTCTCAGTGCCGCAGAATCAGTATGGGGGGGAAGGGAGCTCTGGGACTCTCAGTGCCGCAGAATCAGTATGGGGGGGAAGGGAGCTCTGGGACTCTCAGTGCCGCAGAATCAGTATGGGGGGGAAGGGAGCTCTGGGACTCTCAGTGCCGCAGAATCAGTATGGGGGGGAAGGGAGCTCTGGGACTCTCAGTGCCGCAGAATCAGTATGGGGGGGAAGGGAGCTCTGGGACTCTCAGTGCCGCAGAATCAGTATGGGGGGAAGGGAGCTCTGGGACTCTCAGTGCTGCAGAATCAGTATGGGGGGAAGGGAGCTCTGGGACTCTCAGTGCTGCAGAATCAGTATGGGGAAGGGAGCTCTGGGACTCTCAGTGCTGCAGAATCAGTATGGGGGAGGGAGCTCTGGGACTCCCAGTGCTGCAGAATCAGTATTGGGGGAGGGGAGCTCTGGGACTCCCAGTGCTGCAGAATCAGTATGGGGGGGGAGGGAGCTCTGGGACTCCCAGTGCTGCAGAATCAGTATGGGGAAGGGAGCTCTGGGACTCTCAGTGCTGCAGAATCAGTATGGGGGAGGGAGCTCTGGGACTCCCAGTGCTGCAGAATCAGTATTGGGGGAGGGAGCTCTGGGACTCTCAGTTCTGCAGAATCAGTATTGGGGGAGGGAGCTCTGGGACTCTCAGTTCTGCAGAATCAGTATTGGGGGAGGGAGCTCTGGGACTCTCAGTGCTGCAGAATCAGTATGGGGGGAGGGAGCTCTGGGACTCTCAGTGCTGCAGAATTAGTATGGGGGGAGGGAGCTCTGGGACTCTCAGTGCTGCAGACTCAGTATTGGGGGAGGGGGGGAGGGAGCTCTGGGACTCTCAGTGCCGCAGAATCAGTATGGGGGGAGGGAGGGAGCTCTGGGACTCAGTGCTGCAGAATCAGTATGGGGGGAGGAAGGGAGCTCTGGGACTCAGTGCTGCAGAATCAGTATGGGGGAGGGAGCTCTGGGACTCTCAGTGCTGCAGAATCAGTATGGGGGGAGGGAGCTCTGGGACTCTCAGTGCTGCAGAATCAGTATGGGAGGGAGGGAGCTCTGGGACTCTCAGTGCTGCAGAATCAGTATGGGAGGGAGGGAGCTCTGGGACTCTCAGTGCTGCAGACTCAGTATTGGGGGAGGGGGGGAAGGAGCTCTGGGACTCTCAGTGCCGCAGAATCAGTATGGGAGGGAGGGAGCTCTGGGACTCTCAGTGCTGCAGAATCAGTATGGGGGGGGAGGGAGCTCTGGGACTCCCAGTGCTGCAGAATCAGTATGGGGAAGGGAGCTCTGGGACTCTCAGTGCTGCAGAATCAGTATGGGGGAGGGAGCTCTGGGACTCCCAGTGCTGCAGAATCAGTATTGGGGGAGGGAGCTCTGGGACTCTCAGTTCTGCAGAATCAGTATTGGGGGAGGGAGCTCTGGGACTCTCAGTTCTGCAGAATCAGTATTGGGGGAGGGAGCTCTGGGACTCTCAGTGCTGCAGAATCAGTATGGGGGGAGGGAGCTCTGGGACTCTCAGTGCTGCAGAATTAGTATGGGGGGAGGGAGCTCTGGGACTCTCAGTGCTGCAGACTCCGTATTGGGGGAGGGGGGGAGGGAGCTCTGGGACTCTCAGTGCCGCAGAATCAGTATGGGGGGAGGAAGGGAGCTCTGGGACTCAGTGCTGCAGAATCAGTATGGGGGGAGGAAGGGAGCTCTGGGACTCAGTGCTGCAGAATCAGTATGGGGGAGGGAGCTCTGGGACTCTCAGTGCTGCAGAATCAGTATGGGGGGAGGGAGCTCTGGGACTCTCAGTGCTGCAGAATCAGTATGGGAGGGAGGGAGCTCTGGGACTCTCAGTGCTGCAGAATCAGTATGGGAGGGAGGGAGCTCTGGGACTCTCAGTGCTGCAGACTCAGTATTGGGGGGGGGGGGGGAAGGAGCTCTGGGACTCTCAGTGCCGCAGAATCAGTATGGGAGGGAGGGAGCTCTGGGACTCTCAGTGCTGCAGAATCAGTATGGGAGGGAGGGAGGGAGCTCTGGGACTCTCAATGCTGCAGAATCAGTATGGGGGGAGGGGAGGTCTGGGACTCTCAGTGCCGCAGAATCAGTATGGGGGAGGGGAGCTCTGGGACTCCCAGTGCCGCAGAATCAGTATGGGGGGAGGGGAGGTCTGGGACTCTCAGTGCTGCAGAATCCGTATTACACTTTTCTGACTCTCACTGCTGCACAGTCAATGTAAGGGAGAGTCCTGTCTGGCTCCCAGTGCTGCCAAAATAGCCTGAATCTTGCTGTGACCGGTCAGTCCCTTCATTCATCAGGTTATTGCTTACAGAAAACAGAGCAGACGTATGGAACATGTTGTTCAGAGACAAACGGTGCTGTGAATTACTGCGTTTCCCACCCGGAGCACTTACCCCATGCTCCACAAAGCATGCCTTTCACGTATCCCAGCTCTGGCTCAACTAAACCTTTCAAAAGCCTCCCTCAGAAAGGTAAAGGCGCCTCTGTCCACCGAGTCATTCCTGCCTGCCTCTTGCTCCTCCCCTGCTGGACAGTGCTGTACTTGCCTGGTTCTTTCTAATAGTGACAGATGGGGCACTAGCGCAGGGCCTAAGCCTGGAGGGGGTCCATACGGGGTCGGATTAAGGGTAAGGGCAAACAGAATTTGAATAAGTGACATGGCATGAGCAGGGTGTTAAGGGGCTCATGGCCTGCTCCAGGGCTCCAGACACACTTTTAAGCCATCCTTATATATAGTGCTGCCTGTAGTGCTACACACACATGTGTGTGTATATATATATATAGAGAGAGAGAGAGAGAGAAGAGATGCAGAATCTGTGTTGGTTAAAGGAACTTCTTGGCTAACAGAAAGTGGTTTTGCTGGTTTCGTTTTCTGCCTCTTAAGGTTTGGGAATTCTTCTGACCAACATGAGAGTAGCAGTGGTCTGAAAGCAATAGTGAGGAATTTTTATTTTTTTTTTAACTGCAGGAGCCAGAACCTCCCACGCTGAGCTGAAGGGAGCTCTTGGCAGGAATGTGAGGTATTTGTTACTGGCTTTGTTGGACAGGATTTAAGGCTCTCGGCTCAAGTTTCTTCTCGGCCTAGCCGGCCTCTTTTCATCTTCTGAGCCGGAAATGGAGGGCAGAAAAAGCTGCCAGCGAAGTCTGGGAGCTGCCTGCTGATTGTTCTAAGGTAGTAACTTGCTTCTGGTCAGGAGGGCCCCCCCGTCCCCCCCACTGCAGACCATTTCTGTAAGGACGGCAGGGTGGCGCTAGCGTGCCAGGCTGGCCAGGTCAGGATCCTTCACCCAGAAGACACCTCTAAAGCCCGGGCTGGCACCGAAGCACTGTACAGACCAGGCTGACTGTTCGCTCTTCGGGTGAGCACTGGGTGCCACTGTAAGAAAACCCACCCCCCCTCCCCCAGGGGCCGTGAGCACTAACTCGGCAGCATCGCTAAAACCAGAGTAGGGAATGAAAGCCCCCTACAGGGCAAGGCCCTTACCACCAGGACCTTATGGTATTCACCCCAAAAGAACTCAGATATGAAATTGCAGACCTGCTGCTGGTAATCTGTAACCTTTCGTTCAAATCTGCCTGTATTTCTGGGGATTGGAGGGTTGCAAATGTAGCACCAGCTTTCAAAAAAGGGCTCCAGGGGGGATGACCCAACTAACTGCAGACTGGTGGGCCTGATGTTGGTGCCTGGTAAGATGGTGGAAGCTATTGTTAAGAACAAAACTATTAGGAATACGGATAAACCCTGGCTTAATGGGGAAGAGCCAGCATGGATTTAGCAAAGGGAGCTCGTGCCTTACTATCAGAATTCTGTGAATGAATAAATAAGCGGACGAAGCAGAGGCGATTAAGGTAGAGCATTTGGATTGTCAGGCGGCATTTGATAAAGTCCTTCATGAGAAACTCCTCAGAAAACTAAAAAGCACCGGGGCAGGAGGCAGGATCTTACCGTGGATTGGCAACTGGTTAAAAGATAGGAAACAGAGAGTAGGACAGATAGTGGAGTGCCTCAGGGGTTTTACATAATTATTAACAATCTGGAAAAGGGAACAAGGGAGGTGATCACATCTGCAGCCGACACAAAAATATTTCAAAGCAGTTGAAACCCAAGCAGACTGTGAGAAACTGCAGAAGGACCATGCCAGCCTGGGGGACTGGGCCTCTAAATGGCAGATGGAATTCAACGTGGGCAAGTGCAGAGCGATGCACCTGGAGAAAAATAATCCCAACCACTGCTACCTGGTGCCGGGTTGTGCGTTAGGAATCCCCCCACCCCCACCCAGGAAAAGCACACCGGAGTCCTTGCGGACAACACATTAAAATCCTTAGCTCGCTGTACAGGGCTAGGAATGACTTCTTTGAAAAGAAACGGAGAATAAAACCGCGACTATTCCAGTACCTGTGCATCGAGCCATGGTGCGACTGCACCTTGAGCACCGCGTGCAGTTCTAGTCTTCCCGTCTCAAGCACGACACAGTGGAGCTAGGAAAGGTGCAGAGGGGATGGAGCAGCTTCTCTACGAACGGGGGTTCTTCATCTTGGAGGAGCTCTGATAGAGGTTTGCACAGAGCCGGTGCGCTCCAGGCGAATCTTTGGTCAGGTACCCCCCCCTGCCCCACCTTACCTCCAGAAGGTCGCTTCCTCCCATCGCCAGCAGTGGCTCCGGCACGCCATGCCCTTCTTTGTCAGTATTAGCTCTGGCACAGCACCCCTCTGGGCCTTGCGCTGGCAGGATTTGGCCCCCCCCCCCCCCCCATAATTTTGGCACTCCAGGTCAGGGGTGAGCAAACTTTTTCAGCCACGGTCCCCCATCCATTCATGCAATTGGTTAAGGTCCTCCAAGATGAGTTAATATAATATAATATACACACACACCCATATACATACATGAAGGGTATTCACCAGTCAACCACACCGCCAACCAGTGGCTCAAAGCCCACATTTTGTTTCTTTTCAAGATGCTGAAAGGAGTAAACACACACACACACCCACCAGAAAAACGCAGACAGACACACACACACACACCAGAAAAACGCAGACAGACAGACAGACAGACACACACACACCAGAAAAACGCAGACAGACAGACAGACACACACACACACACACTCCAGAAAAACGCAGACAGACAGACAGACACACACACACACACACACTCCAGAAAAACGCAGACAGACAGACAGACACACACACACACACACTCCAGAAAAACGCAGACAGACACACACACACACACACACCAGAAAAACGCAGACAGACAGACACACACACACACACACACACACACACACCAGAAAAACGCAGACAGACACAGCACTCTACTCGCAGACAGAAGCACCATAGACAGAGACAGAGGGAGGCATAGACACAATGTACCCTGACAGACAGACAGACAACCCCAGGCAGACACACTCCACTCAGACACAGAGAGAGAAATAAGCAGACAGACATCACACACACAGACCAAAACACACCAAACAGAAAGAACCAATGCCCCACACTAGACCCTGACACACAGACCACCTGCCACAATGATAAGGGCTGTCAAATTTTTCAGAAAACTTAGGTGCCAGCCAAAACTTTTTAAGAGCTGAGAAAAACTCCATCCTACCCTGCCTCATTTTATTTTTGCTTTTTTACTGTTTTTACTAATACTAAATCAAAGGGGACACACCATGAAACTAGCAAGCAGCAGATTTCAAACAGATTGGAGGCCGTTTTTTTTTTTTGTTTTTTTTTCACTCAACGCACAGTCGAGCTGTGGAATTTGTTTCAGAGGACAATGGTCATGGCGACCGGCATAGCTGGGCTTAAAGGGGGATTTGAACAAGTTTCCAGGGAAAAAGTCCGCATAGCATTATTAGCCAGGTGGACTCAGGAAACCTCCCTGGGAGCGAGCAGGAAGGAATTGGATCCTCCTGTTAGGATCTCCCAGGTACTTCCGGGTGACCCGGATCGGCCACCGTCAGAGACAGGATGCTGGGGCTCGATGGACCGTTGGTCTCACCCAGCATGGACACTTCTTGTGTTTTTATTACCGTGAAAGTAGAGCGCCGTTAAAATAGTGGAAGGCAGGAAAGGGTTAATATCCCAGGCCTTACTCCCAGAAATGCCCGGCCATTGACACAACAGGAAACTGGAACACACAAAAAACCCCCCAAAAAACCAGGTGCATTAGGAGAAATAAAGGTCCCCACCCTGAGCCTATTACAAAGGGAAGAGGTCCCCCTTCACCCAGTGACCTGCTCCCTGAAAACCCTGATACAGTATATAGAAATTAGTAATTTACACAAGCCAAATGGGGTGGGGTGGGCACGCTAGGCCCAAGGTTAAAGAAGGTCATGTGACCTCCAAGCCACAGGAGGTGGCCATATCATCAGGAAGCTGAGATTTTGGGAGTAGAGGTGGGGTGTGAAGGCCGTTGCCTTGCAGCTCTTCCTTTTCCCACATTACAGTGGAATTTTCCATGCTGGCTGTGTTAGCCACTGGATCCTGTGATGACCTGACTGGGAAAGGAAGGCTGCTGGCACTGTCCCCACAGCTGGATGGTCTTCCCGCCAGATGTCTCCCAGGGCAGGCAAGGTGGTCTTGCAGGGGTGGACACAGGCAAGGGGAGGGCACACACTGCGTAGTGTGTATGGTTGCCGCGCTCTTCCCGGCTGGCCACGTACACCTTGGGAAAAGTTAATCAGCTGACACCCCCCCTCAGCCACACATGATCGTGTTTTCTGCAAAACCAACCAGAGCAGAATATGCTCTTTCTAGCTCTGGGGACCTGGCAGGGATAAAGGTCAGTAGCCAAGTCCAGTGGCATAAGCTGAGGCACTCACCAAAGGTCTCACACACACACACACAGTCAAGGGCAGGGGTAAGATTAGAACTAAGAGACAGGAAGATGAAAGTGACTCCGTCAGACCTGCGCCTGAAACAGGTCTTCCCAGCCCTGTCCTGGTGACCCAGCAGTCAGTATGATTTTCAACATACCCACCATGAATTTGCCTATATTCGGTATCTCGTGCATGTCCGTTGAGCCCGTCCTGGGGTCACCAGGACAGCTGTGAGATGCCCTAACCTAGGCCCCCCCCCCCCCCCCCCCCATCAGTCATGACTCTCAGACACAAATCAAACAAAGCACTCCACTTTCGTTGCCTTATTCCACACAACTCCTACACAAGACTTAAAGTCTCGCCAGTTGGCTGCTCTTCCTGAAATTCTCTACATGGCTTCCCCTGTGATATGGGAGCAGCCATGTTTGGGAGGTTGTCACCAATCATATCACAGCCAGTGGGTTCTGATTGGTCTCTTCGGCAAAATGATGTCAGTGGTATTCCATCCAAACATGGCTCCTTCCAGACCTGTCCATGAGTTCTACGTCAGCAGGAAGGTCTTTTGAGTCATAGCTGCTGGGCTTTGCTGATTTTTTTTGTTTGTTTTAAATCTCCATAATAAATATACTGGAGTACAGTTCCCAGAATGCCTAGAGGAGGACTGGGCTGGCTCAGCTGGGGTGGCAGGTTCGGGCGGCACTCCTGAATTCATTTCAGATCACGCAACTGCAGTTCCCAGTCTGTCTGAATGGGAATATTACAGCCCGCAGCTCGCTTCTCTCCGACACAGTTCTCCATTTCTGAGTACAAGGCCAGAGAAAGCCAGCGAGCCAGTCCTGGTCCTTCAACTTCTGTTTCCAAATTGACAAATTTTGAATGCTGGAAATCCTCTCCACCCCCCTTCCGCCAAGGCCTGCTTCACTTAGTGCTGTGGACATAGTGCTGGCAGCCCTCCCAGCTTTTATTCCATCTCCAGAGCTCCTTGAAGGACTGACTTTTAGGTCGGTCCTGGTTTTCTGATACAACAGGCCAGTGCATTGTGGTAATTGTAGTACCACATGGAAGAACCACTTTGCGCTGGGATAGTAGTTTCCAGAGTCAGGACCGGCCAGAAGCCTCCTGGTGGGAACTGGGTGACTCGGCATCTCTGTTAAGTTCTCTGTTTCTCTGCATGAAAAGACTGACTGAAACCTGAGAACCGTGGAGGCGGCAGGTTCTCTGGAAAGAGCCCTCAGCTTGGTCCTCGGTACGGTATCAGCTTCCACGTCTTTCTCTGCGCTCCCTTTGTGGTGCTGTCTCCTCTTTCACCGCCGTGCTCCTTTGATCTTATTCTCCTGTGTGTCTCTGAATACCTTACTCTGATTCTGCAGGGTTTTATTGGATTCTCACGCTCTTTGCTTTCCAAGGGTTCAGACTCTGCAAACACTTAGGGATGGAGGAGAGCGGAAGCGCTGAGGCCTTAGTGACCCAGTTTCACGTGGCAGAGCTCTCCCCCCCCTCCGTGGATGTGGAGGAGGTTGAGGATACAGGGTGCAGTTTTTGCTGCACAGGGCCTCATCTGTTTTGATGAGCAAGAAATATCATTATAATGAAGCCAGGGTTTCAGACTGATGCAGCCAGCCCCTGCCTGGATGGGAAGCCTGGAGCAAGCAGACAGCGCCCTCTGCCGGTGGATGGTGGCAATACAGCAAGCCAATCTTCCATCCCATTGAAGGCACAGGAAAGCAGAGCACAGCCCTGCCCAGAGCTGAGAGGATGCATTCAGCTGGCCTTCCCTTTGGCTGGCTGCCCGTCATTATCAAAAAGCAGCGGTCCCTCCAAGTCCACAGCCAAAATGCAGATCCGACCTCCTGCGCTGACCAAGCTGGGGAGGTGGGGTGGAGCTGTCAAGTTTCCAGAACTAGAGGAAATGACTTAGTCACCGGACAGCCCAGTGAGACTGCTGTTAAATGGGGAAGTGGCCACTCAGCTGATAATAAGGGGAAGGTGGCGATGCTTCGGGGAAGTCATGCACGAGATGAAGGTGATGAGAGTCAGAAATTCCATACCCCCACCTCGCCAGCTGACCCGCACCAGTCCCACTCCTGACTGGGTCTCATTTCTGCTTTTTACAGAGAAAGGCGCACTATAAGTCCTTTCTCTTTCCATCTGATACGCCCTACGCACTGTACAGAGGTTAGACAGTACCCCCCCCCTCCTCTGGCGGGAAAAAATTCTGCTCTCCAGTTCCGTTTTCATTTGTCGACTGGAAAAGTGAGGCTATAAAAAGCATAGGAGTGGCCGGGTGGAGAAGGAGTGGCTTAGTGGTTAGAGCAATGTGCTAAGAACCAGGGTAAACCATGATTCAAATCCCACTCCCCCCCCACCCACCCCCCACCCCCCCCCCGATACGCCTTGTGACCTTGGGCAAGTCCCTTTGTCTCTCATTGCTGGTAAGCTCTTAAAGGCAGGAACTTATTGTGCCTGAATGCTAATAATGCCCTCGGCTACCTAAGGCTCATTTGGATAAGGCAGGGTTAAAAATCAGAGGGAGAAAAAGTGACCTTGCTCAAAGTCGTGCCAAAAGAGTGGGAGCCTTCATCCTGCATCCCAGAGCTTCGCCCCAATGCATTACATTTTATGGGGGGAAGACTTTTGCTTTGAGAGTTGCCCTGGGAAACCGAGCCACTCACAGGCACGCCTAGGAATGAATGGGCACGAGTAGATTTCCCGGCAAAATTTACAAGCGTAATTTGTGAAACCAAAAAGTGCATGTAAGCTGGACATCCTCCCCACCCTGTCCCCAGGAGAAGACCTCTCTGGTATGCCCGCAGACACCCTGCATGCCCACATGCTAGTGATGATCACTTTGCATATTTTATAGAAGCAGATTTCCGAGTAAAACATTGGTTTATAGATGGAAACAATCTTCAAATTTGCTAATCCTGTGCCAGTCACCTTAGGAGCACCTATGTTAGTCAATGTTCTTATGGCCTGGATTGGCCACTGTTGGAAACAGGATGCTGGGCTTGATGGACCCTTGGCCTGACCCAGTATGGCATTTTCTTATGTGCTTATAATGTTGGGTAATTTGTGACTGTTCCTAAGACATCATACACTGGGTGGGAATCTGTTGCATATGGGTAACATGTACACATCCCCTGAGCCCTCCAGTCTAGAGGTGACAGGCTCGGTATCCCTGCTCCCATCCTCTGAGCCCTCCAGTCCTAGAGGTGACAGGCTCGGTATCCCTGCTCCCATCCCCTGTGCCCTCCAGTGCTAGAGGTGACAGGCTCTGTATCCCTGCTCCCATCCTCTGAGCCCTCCTCCAGTCCTAGAGGTGACAGGCTCTGTATCCCTGCTCCCATCCTCTGAGCCCTCCTCCAGTCCTAGAGGTGACAGGCTCTGTATCCCTGCCCCCATCCTCTGAGACCTCCAGTCCTAGAGGTGACAGGCTCTGTATCCCTGCTCCCATCCCCTGAGCCCTCCAGTCCTAGAGGTGACAGGCTCTGTATCCCTGCTCCCATCCCCTGAGCCCTCCAGTCCTAGAGGTGACAGGCTCTGTATCCCTGCGCCCATCCCCTGAGCCCTCCAGTCCTAGAGGTGACAGGCTCTGTATCCCTGCGCCCATCCCCTGAGCCCACCTGTCCTAGAGGTGACAGGCTCTGTATCCGTGTCCATCCCCTGAGCCCTCCAGTCCTAGAGGTGACAGGCTCTGTATCCCTGTGTCCATCCCCTGAGCCCTCCAGTCCTAGAGGTGACAGGCTCTGTATCCCTGCGCCCATCCCCTGAGCCCTCCAGTCCTAGAGGTGACAGGCTCTGTATCCCTGCACCCATCCCCTGAGCCCTCCAGTCCTAGAGGTGACAGGCTCTGTATCCCTGCTCCCATCCCCTGAGCCCTCCAGTCCTAGAGGTGACAGGCTCTGTATCCCTGCGCCCATCCCCTGAGCCCTCCAGTCCTAGAGGTGGCAGGCTCTGTATCCCTGCCCCCATTCCCTGAGCCCTTCAGTCCTAGAGATGACAGGCTCTGTATCTCTGCGCCTATCCCAAGCCCTCCAGTCCTAGAGCTGACAGGCTCTGTATCCCTGCTCACATCCCCTGAGCCCTCCAATCCTAGAGGTGACAGGCTCTGTATCCCTACACCCATCTCCTGATCCCTCCAGTCCTAGAGGTGATGGGCTCTGTATCTCTGCTCCCATTCCCTGATCTCTCCAGTCCTAGAGGTGACAGGCTCTGTATCCCTGTGCCCATCCCCTGAGCCCTCCAGTCCTAGAGGTGACAGGCTCTGTATCCCTGTTCCCATCCCCTGAGCCCTCCAGTCCTAGAGGTGACAGGCTCTGTATCCCTGCCCCCATCCTCTGAGACCTCCAGTCCTAGAGGTGACAGGCTATGTATCCCTGGTACATCCCCTGTACCGTCATTGTCACTTCTTACATTTTAATGTCTTACTGGCAGTGATTTTATATGTTTTGAAGCAAATGCTTATTCAGAAATATCAAATCTACACAATGTTACAGAAAAAAAATTTAATACTTTTTACAATCTTCAAACAAATATTCTTAAAGAAAAAGATGCAAAATATGTAGGTGTCTTTCATAAAAAATAAATTAAAATGTACAGAAAAAAATACAGAAACACTCTTTATAATATACTTTTGATACCCTGGACATTTGGTAGCAAAAAATGTTATATATAAATTTTTCTATCACATTTTTTTTTAATTTACATTTTCTTTGGTAAAACCTGAAATGTCACAGAAAATACAGTAATATTTCCCCTGGGGATGCTGTGGAAGGGACCATGTGGAAGTGATAGAAGGGCCAGGCTGAGATACCAGTATTTGAATTCCGCTGCAACCATCTCCAGTCCCATTCTGACAAAATCCCCACGATTCGCTCCTGTTCAATTGAAAATCGTGTTCTGCCCTGTTTCTCCGCCGACTAAAATTAAATTTAATGCGGCGGGTCTGGGCCACTTTAAGGGATCCTGAACCTGAGACCCTTGGCAAATCAGTGTACACCACAGCAATCAGCCCTTTGCAAAACAGCGCGTGAACTACTCCGACATGCCCCCTTTACCTCTTACTCTGTGTAGACTGTGCTTTTGCACAGGGGAACAGCAAAATGACTTTAAATAATAATAATACTAAAAAAAAAAAAAGACAGACTATATAGCACCTTTGAATGTGAAATGCATAGCTTCATTATAATAGGTTAATCAGTGCTCCTAATGGTGCCTCTTAAACCATAATAGGTATCGTCGCTTGGCATTCTTTTGGGATGCGTGATTCTGTTCTCTGAGAACTAGCACTATTATTACAGATTCCTCAAGGAGTGTGATTTCATTTCTGTAAGGATGGTGGGAAGTCACATGAAGATGTCAAGCCCTAGGATCGCCCAAAAATAAGCCTCCATGGAGCACAGCTATAGAATATTTTTTGGCACCTTCTGCCTTTACAAAATTACCTTGTCGGAGCAAGAAATGGGGGGGGGGGGGGGGGGGGGGGACACGGGACTTCTCTCTCCCCCTTCACCCCCTACCTATTCTAACATGCAGTTTTTATTCCCTGCCAGGACTTGACCACCTTCGCAAAAAAAAAAAAAAAAAGGAAATATGAAAAATCCTCAGAATATCTTTTTTTCCGCAATCTTCACTCTCAAACTGAAAGGGGAAAAAAAAATCTGGAATGGAGCCTGGAAAACGGCTTCTCCCAGGCCTGCTGCAAACCTTTCCACTCACGGCTTTTAAACAGCCAGAAAGGCCAAACTGCATCCCTTCCCATTTAAAAGTCTGCGGCATAGGAATTCACCGACTGGAAAGCTGGATGTTCGCAGCTGGGAGGAAGTTCCTGCTAAGGAAGAAAAATGTTTGCACCATCTCGGGGGAAATGGGATAATCGTTTTACTTTCTATGTTCAGCAGTCCGCAGGTCTGGTTGGTTGGTGAATTAATTGCATCAGTAGCATGGGATCTTCTTAGTGTTTGGGTAATTGCCAGGTTCTTGTGGCCTGGTTTTGGCCTCTGTTGGAAACAGGATGCTGGGCTTGATGGACCCTTGGTCTGACCCAGCATGGCAATTTCTTATGTTCCCCACACGAAACCTGGCCAGCCAAACTTCCCCGGGCTTTTTTCTAAAACTTGCACAGACCTTACTCGGTAACTCTGAGGCTTTACGGGAACTAAAGACAGCCGTGCTCATCCGTGCACGACGGAGCATTTCAAAATCAGGCACATCCCCTGATAATTGCAAAAAAAAAAAAAAAGTCATAATTATGAACTGCAGGTCTTTTAGCTGGGAGAGGGGGTCAGTGATGGCCTCATCCATGTACGCTG
Source organism: Rhinatrema bivittatum (assembly GCF_901001135.1). Classification (NCBI taxonomy): domain Eukaryota; kingdom Metazoa; phylum Chordata; class Amphibia; order Gymnophiona; family Rhinatrematidae; genus Rhinatrema; species Rhinatrema bivittatum. The sequence continues at coordinate 30,315,098 of NC_042630.1, forward strand.
GTTTGACTCGTGCAGCGAGCGCGATGTCATTGGAGACCTCGGCAACCGTTACTGACCAATGAGTGAGGTGCTTCACCCCTGCTGCCGGGGAGGGGGCATGGAATGGAGCGAGGCTGGGGCTAATAGTGGCGTTTGATAGTTCTACCAAAAAGAGCTCCAGGAGGCCACTTGGCAAGTTGGCGGGTTCACAAAAGATGGCTGAATCGGCAAGCCCCGCCCCCCCAGTGTCTGGTGCTGGCGCACAGAGCTTCGTAAGTGTGCGTTCCACTGTCGGAGGGGTGCATGGCACGCAAGCGTAGGCAGGGGACTCGACAAGAGCTCCACCAGTGGTGACCCAGGCCCAGTGAGGTTTGGTCACTCGGCTCGCTCGAGTGGGTGGGACATTTCGGTTGGGATGACTTCTGAACCTAGAATTCAGCACTTCTATATCTACTTTAATGAATTTGGGCGTCTTCTTTGTAAGTTTGGGATTTTATTTTTTACATCTCTGTCCCAGAGAATCCTGGGAATTGTAGTCTTGCTCTGTGAGCAGTGAAAGCCGATGTCACCCAGCCAATTCGTTAGGACTGAGCAGATGTCACCCATCTCTTAGATGGATCTTCACGCAGAAGCAGAGGAGACAGGGAAAAGAGGGAGGAAGATAAGTGAGCTCCATCCCCCACCGTTCAGTAGCATTTTAGAACAAAAGTTTATGTGAAGGCGAATGCATTCTTTGCAGGCTGTGAATCTGTTAATTGGACTATGGAAGGAGCATCCAGTGTAGCAGTATCTGAGCTTTCCAGGCCTCTTTTCTTCAGACGCGTCTTGACTGACCTGCTGCACGGGGCAGGCCATGGGGCTGTTCGCCGGCACCTGCCTGTAACCCGCTCAGCTGCTGGTTTTGCATTCACGCCCGGGATACTGGTCAAGGACCTGGGCAATGCCAAAATCTCCCACGCATCATCCTCTCCGGACAATTGTTTCTGCTGGTTCTGACAAAAAGAAAATGGTCCACGGCCTGCAGAGAAGGAACCGAAAGCAGTAAAGTCTGATGGCTCCACGACCCAGGAGGGGGGGGGGGGGGGCGCAGGTGTTGGTCGGCAACGCGCAACGAGAACAGGGGGAAAACGCTGGAGGCATCGTCGCCGGCTTCCTCACCACCGACAGCAAACTCCCGCCTCGGTGCCAGCACCTTTGCTTCTGGATATTCCTGCGGGATAATGCCCCTCCCCTCCCCCTTCCCTCAGCACATGCTCTTTCCAAGCAGCCGACCGCACGGCCCGCCAGCCAGGCAGCCCTCGCCCGCCGTCTCTGGAGCGCTCGGAGATCAAGTCTTTAATAAATACTTCCCCCCCCCCCCCCCCCCTTCTCCAATAAAAAAAAAAAAAAACAGAAATCTGTAAACAGTGAAAGTGATGGTGGGGGCCTCCCCTTCCCCCGCAGCGAGGCCGCTATCGAGCCGGCGGGGTCCGGCTTCGCTCCAGGGCCTGGGTGCAGGACGCGCAGCACACTCCCTTGTAGTAAGCGTACACGCACAGTCGGGCCTGCAGCACCAGGGGGCAGCTGCGGTCTCTGTCCTTACAGTTCTCATCTGCGCAAGAGAAAGCAAAGGGTTAACCAGCGGCGGGCACTCGCCACTCCTCTCGCCCACGCCATATCTCCTCGGACGCGGGGCACATGCCCAGAGGATCTCTTTTTTTTTTCCTTTAGGCATGGATTATCTGACGCTTTAGGAACGGAGCCTGGGCCTACGGTGAATGCATGGAAAAAAAAAAAAAAAAAGAAAATACGGGAGAATGCTCTTCCTTTCCTAAAGCGGTCCCTAAAATTTCTGGGCGTTGAGACTCCCAGCTCAGACCTGCTCTAGTTACAGACTAGAAAGCCCTTGGTTAACTGTGCAGAGGTCGCTATATCAGTGCATCCAGGTTGTCACCACACCAGAGTACCAGAGGATCAATACCCGAGATTAACAGAGGAGCACTATACCAGGGGAGCACCATATCAGGGCATGCAGGTATCACTACACCAGGGCACTAGAGGATCAACAGGCCGGAATAACAGGGGGAGCACTATGCTAGGGGACTGCCATCCCAGAGTACGGCATGCTGTGTACCTAGCTCTAGTGTGCACGGTTCGGCATTGCAGGTTCGTTTCTCCGCTGGCTTCACGTCAGGGTCACACAGGGCACTGAGGGTTCCGTTCCCGGTCAGGCAGCGCACCTCTCTCACCTGCACCCCTCCCAGGCAGGAGCGTGAGCACTGCAGAGGACAAACGTGAGATTGGACTGCAGTATCTACTAAAGGTTAACCTCGGGGGGGAGGGAAGGGAGACCGGATTTCGTGTGTACAGCGAGAGATGCTGGGGAGGGCGTTTACATTAGTTACATGAGCCTGGCTTGTTTCATTGGCAAAGCAAGAGAAGGGAGGAAGACAGGCGGCGTACTGTGCATGCGAGTCGGGTATGAGCAGGGCTAGGGAGATAGGGCAGCACGCTATGTTTACGCTCATCGATTTAATGAATCGCAGTAAGCAAAGTGATGTACAACAAAAAAATAAAAACATACATAATAAAACCTATAATAAGTAAATAAACAATAAAAACCCCAAAATCTAATAACTGTGTACATCATTTAAAAAAAAAAAAAGGATTGGCAGTGTGTCTTGTGAATGGACGGGGGCTAAACCCTAATTACAAAGTGCCAAGGCAGGAGTCCATCAGAACAGCAAACACACGGAGCAGCTGCCCAGCAGCACCAACTACATCGGGATTTAAGAAAGCCCAGGACGGGCACAGGGCAGCCTTGGAGGTGGCGAGATGAAGGAGCTGCAGCAGGGAGGAATGGCGGGCTCTGTCACCCTTATCTGGCATCATATCCTGAAAACCCACAGGGGTTTATCCTGTGCTCAGGTATCCAGAGAGTCCTCTAGTCAAAAGGGAGGGTCTTTTCCAGCGTAGGGCTATGTAGAAAGTGCACGCCCAGCAGCCTGAATTTTCCAAGCTGACTTCTGCACATAAATTCACTTTGAACACCAGCCAGGAATCCCGTGCGCTAGGTGTGGGTATAGATTTATGTGCACGCTTTTGGAAAATCAAAAGTGTGCATGTAAATGGAATTCCCTGCCCTAACTCCGTCCACCCAGGGCAATTTTCATTAGCCCATTTACAGGCACTAAAGCCAGGCTTCATGCATGCAAATGCTTCTTAAAATCAGAACGAGACAAGGGATGCAGGATCTTGATATGCAAACTTTTATTATCTGCTGGGTGGACCTGGGGATGTTTCCAATGAAGGCTCACGTCGCCTTTTAAGGTCTTTCCCATTTCTCTGTGCCACTTGACCACTTAAGCCAAGGGAAAAGAAGCTTCCCTTCCTGGCCCAAGCAATGCAATCATTTCCTTCCTCTTGCTCCCTGGAAGGAGCGGAGAGGTTCTCACTTCAAGCATTTCGGGGACCAACTTACCGTGCTCCATGGAGTGGTGAACCATCGGGCTCGGCAGGGGCTGGCAGCGCAGGGCTGCAGCGTGACGGGCTTCTCCAGGTGTGCACATCTCGAGGGATCGGTCACGTTGAACTCTGACCCCAGCCTGCTGACGCAGATCACGTCTCGCCGCTGCGTGCCGCCGTCGCACTCTGCCGAGCACTGCGGGTCAGAGCAAAGGGGGGGGGGGGTGAGGGGGGTGAGCAGCCAGACAGCTTTCCCCACCCTCCCTCGCCGCCACTCCTGCCACCCGTGCTGATCTCCTGCGGGCACAGGCCACCCAACATTGTTCTCGGACCCCTGGCCGAACTAAATATTTAGGCTTCCCCCCTCATGAAACATTTCTCCTTTGGGCCCCCAGGGGAAACTGCTCCCTGCCTGTACGCATCACAATATATCACACTGCCCTACAGGAAACACCAGCACATAAAGTGAGATGTCCGGTCCAGTCCATCCATCCTTGCCCTGCATCTCGTGGACTCGCCCCTCCCAGGTCATTCCTTGGCCTGGAAAGTGGAATCTCACTGGCTAAGGAGAGGATGCAGAAAGGGCCTTTTACCCGCTGTCATGTCACAGCCCAAACGCACACCCCCAAGCTCTCCAGCTGACCTAGGTTCTATCCAGAGCCCGTCACCTCTAGGACTGGAAGGCTCAGGGGGGATCTGTTAGAGAAGTAATGCCGTCAAAAATTTTCGGATGCGGGGAAGGGGGCAGCGCGCCAGTCCTCCTCTCACCTGGCTCCAGGGTCCCGTGTACCAACGGACTGCTCGGAGGCAGGGCCCGCTGTCGCATGCCCTCATGTCCAGTGGACGGGCCCCTGGGCAGCTCTCTCCCAGGGCGTCGCCAGCGTGGCTGGACAGGCAGACCACGGACCGTCGCTGGATCCCCATGCCGCACTCCGCTGAGCACTGTGGCACAAGGTGAAGAGGCAATGTCAGCATCGGGGATGTGCAGGAGCCAAGGACCTTACCTACGGTGTGGTACCGAATGTAACTTGCCTTTAAGCTCAGGGTTGGGAAAGGCGAGTAATCAAGATCCAAATAATGATTTCTATTTAGTGCTTAAAGCAGCCAGAAATGGATTTCAAGCAATTTAAAAAAAAAAAAAAAAAAAAATCGAAAGTGTAAGCGTAAATCTTTTCCCTGCCCCAATTCCGTCTCCCAGAATGTCCCTTTCTAATGCAGGTGCATTTTCAAAGTTCAATGTATGTGTATAAAGCACTTAAATTTATGCACATTAAGCACTTTGAAAATCCAGCCCTTAAAATGACATGGACAATATATATTTTTTTTTTTTTTGTTTTTTTTGTTTTCTGTTGCCTCCCATCTGAAATGACACAAAACCAAATGAAAATTTTGTTGGCGTTGATGAACGGGCAGAACTCCAGATGTTCCGGCCCGCGACTTTTAAACGCATTTGCGATGTTGGCATGGGGTGGCTGGCTAGCTGCAGAAGAAAAGGAGCAGCCCCGTCCCACTGGCACCCGAAGAGGAGAGGGGGGGCCCAGCGGTGCCATGGGTGAGGGAGGGGCAAAATGGATACCGGAGGACGGGCAGTGGTCCCCAGCCCCACAATGGGTGCCCGCGGCTGGAGACAAAGGCTGAGGGACGGAGGAAGGAATCATCCCACGCTCAGGAGAAGGGGCCGAAGGCAGACCTGTCCTCTGAAGCACTGTATTTCATTTCTATTACAGAAAAGAAACAAAATGACAGAACTGAAAATAAACGGAAAAGGAAACGACCGGAGGGAAAGAAATAGAAAATTAAATAATAATTAAAAAAAAAGTCCCCATACAACCCTAGTCAGCAGAGGCAGCGGGCAGCAGTACTGCACCTGTCTCCCCGTCCTGAGCAATGCATGTATCCAAACATGGGGGGGGAAAAAAGCAATATCAATAATATTAACAAGATTCACAAGACATGCAACCAGTTAAGAACATAAGAAATTGCCATACTGGGTCAGACCAAGGGTCCATCAAGCCCAGCATCCTGTTTCCAACAGAGGCCAAACCAGGCCACAAGAACCTGGCAAGTGCCCAAAAACTAAGAAGCACCCATGCTACTGATGCAATTAATAGCAGTGGCTATTCCCTAAGTAAACTTGATTAATAGCCATTAATGGACTTCTCCTCCAAGAACTTATGCAAACCTTTTTTGAACCCAGCTACACTAACTGCACTAACCACATCCTCTGGCAACAAATTCCAGAGCTTTATTGTGCGTTGAGTGAAAAAGAATTTTCTCCGATTAGTCTTAAATGTGCTACTTGCTAACTTCATGGAGTGCCCCCTAGTCTTTCTATTATCCGAAAGTGTAAATAACCGAGTCACATCTACTCGTTCAAGACCTCTCATGATCTTAAAGACCTCTATCATATCTCCCCTCAGCTGATTGCCAGTCACTATTAGTGACTCCAGATCAAAAGCTTACTCCATCCCTTATGGCTTATCAGGAAAGAAACAGAAATGTATTACATAGGGGATATATAGCACCATATGAGATGGCGAGAGACAGGCAGAACAAAAGACAGTGAAGGAATGAAAGGTGGAAATATTGATAATCTCTGCAATCCCCGGTCCCAGTAGCTCCCCCCCCTCCCTCTGCATCCCCAGCGGTCCCGGGCACCCGTTACCGTGTTGCTCCAGTCATTGTGGAACCAGGTCCTGACACAGGGCCCCATGTCGCAGGCTTCGCTGGCTCTCGGGCGCAGTCTGCCGTTGCATTCTCGGTCGCTCACCGTGTCCCCGTGGTTGCTGACGCATCGCACGTGCCGCGTCCTCTGGCCCTGGCCGCACGGGACGGAGCACTGCGGAGACGGAAAGGAGTGGGAGGGAGGCGGGTTACCGTGTGCTGTCTCGTGGCACCCACCCAGAGTAAGCCACGCATGCTAAAGAACTGCTAACTGGGGGGGGGGGGGGGGGGGTGTCGGCGAGAACACCCCGTCTCGGAACCACAGAACCACCAGAATCATCAGACATTAACAGGATTTCACCATCTCTCAGATCCGCCCTCACTATCCTATATCTCTTTCCCCCCCACCGACACAATGTACTTCCCTGATGCCCACAGTCCTCACCATGCTCCAGTTTGCGCTGGTCTCCCAGTGACTGCAGATCTGCAGGTGGCAGGGCTGCGTGGCGTTGGGCTTCTCCAGGTGCGCGCACCGCTGCGGGAGCACCATGGTCGTCCGGTTGGCGTACATCTGGCGGCAGGTAATGGGCCGGTGCTGAACCCCCGCGCCGCAGGACCTGCTGCAGGCGGACCACTCTCCGGCATCCCAGCTGCGGAAAGAGGAGACGGCGAACGTAGCCTTTAACTCCCCACCCTCCTCACAAGATTTCACAGGCGTTGCTTTCAGAAAACAGCTAAAATGTGGTTTTGTTTTTTTTTTGATGAGCAACCGATAAGGTCTTTGAGTATTTTGCGTTCAGGTTTTTTAAAAAGCAGTCGAGAAGGAAAAATATCAGCGTGCGCGCATGAAGGTTATTCGGGGCATCTCTGTGAACCCGGTACGGTGCTAAGCACACCGGCAGCCAAAATAACTTCAAAACCCAGTTCCAAACCCCCTGCATGCAGTCTCCCTGTCAGCCACTAGGGGGCAGCTAATGGCTAGGAGCTAAAAGCACTGACGCCTAGAAAGCAAATTAAAAAAAACAGAGAATCTTAATAATAACTGTCAGCAGAATTACCTAAATCCATTTCAGGCCGCTCAAAAGGAATCATTATCATCAATCTACCCAGAATCAATTACGCATCCGTAGAAGGAAACCCCCCCCCCCCAAAAAAAAAAAAGGTGACACAAAGCATTTCCTTCTTGGGAAATTTCCAAAGGGTGCAAGTTTTGGATTTTGTTACTTGCCTTTACCAAGCTAAGTACATAGTGGGGTACATTTAGGTAGGTCCCTTCCCCTGAGGGCTCACAATCTAATCATTTTTCCCATAGACACAGCATGGGAGAAAGAAAGGCCTTAGTAAATCAGGACCTGTGTTTGCACCTGAGGGTAAAGTGACTTCCCTGAGGTGACAAGGAGCGGCAGCAGGATTTGAACCCTGGCTCCCCCTGGTTTGCAGCCCGCTGCTCTAACTGCTGGGCTACTATTCCTGGGTCCTCGACGATCATTTTGTGATTCTCAAAGCAGAGAAGTAAGAAAACGAGTGTCATTTGTTTTGCACTCACAGCCTCCGGAGGAGGGGAGGAAGGCCCAGTCATTGGGCTCCCCTCTTACTCCTCTGGACGTCCAGGGGCGCACGAAGAAAAGAGCTGGGCCAAAAATAACAAAAAAAAACCCCAACCCCCAAAAACCAGGGGACAGAGAAAGTTTGCAAAGGCCGCTTACTAGGCAGGGCACGACTGGGTGTTGCAGGCTTCCTCCGTCGGGACAGGCCGGGAGGCGGCATCGCACTCCTTCTCTTCCACTTCTTCCTGAAACCTGCGGGAAACGCAGCGGAAAACGGGGAGCCAGGAGCCTGAAATGAGACGAGAAATGTGGAGAGGAGCTTCCAGTGGGCTACTCGGGCGCCACAAAATCCGAGTTCTGAGAAATCAGCTGCACAGCAAAAGTCTCCCAGCCCCACCGACTACAGCGAGAGAGAGAGAGAGAGAGGAAATTGTTTTGTGCGGCCACGGCCGAGTTCTGGGCTCCTAACCATGAAAACTCATAGCCATGACCCTTAGGGTGGTCGGAAAGTTCCAAAGGCTTTAAAATATAATAACAACACCACAGGCCCAAATTTAAAGTTTGGGAGGAAGGGGGGGGGGACAAAAGAGCCCAAAATTATGGGTATTTTGTTTGCAATGAACTTCTTTCTATCAAAATTAAGGTTCATGCAGAATTTCAATCTACCCAGTGTCAGTCAAGCATCCGTGGAACGAAAATCCCCTCTTCCCCGCCCCCCCCCCCTCCCCCAAAAGTGACACAAATCATTTTCGTCTTCTGCAATTGTGAAAGGGTGCAAGTTTTGGCCAAGGTACAAATTTGAGTGCTAGGCAAAACCTGGCAGAAGAAAAATAAAATGAGCTGCTCCCATGGTGCTGTGGGAACCTTAATTCTGTCCAAGAAATGTACCAAGGAAAGCAGAGCGGAGCAACGGGACCTGGCCAGACAGCCGCAGTAGCCAATTCGTCCAGAAGGTGGCGCTGCACAGCAAGACAAGCAGACACCTTTCCTCCTGTTCACAAGCTCAGTCTTCCTGGCCGCTTCCCCCCCTTTCCTCCCCAACTTCATTTAATTAAAAGCACATGCATCAATACAACCACCTCCCAAAGGCAACCCAAACACTTGGAATCCAACTTTAAATATTTCTAGGGGGCGGGGGTGAGAAACTTTGAACACAACTGCCAGATTTAATAGGGCCCTGGGAAGAATCTCGGCTCAGACCAACAGAGAGTGTTAAATGTTAAGGCAATGCAGAACCACAAGAAACATTTCAACTGCAGACAGCAAAACATGTTAGTGGAAACGGTGCCTGTCTGATTCAGAAGATAGGTGCAGGGATATGGAGCCTGTCACCTCTAGGACTGGAGGGCTCAGGGGATGGGAGCAGGGATACAGAGCCTGTCACCTCTAGGACTGGAGGGCTCAGGGGATGGGGGCAGGTATACAGAGCCTGTCACCTCTAGGACTGGAGGGCTCAGGGGATGGGAGCAGGGATACAGAGCCTTTCACCTCTAGGACTGGAGGGCTCAGGGGATGGGGCAGGGATACAGAGCCTGTCACCTCTAGGACTGGAGGGCTCAGGGAATGGGAATGGGAGCAGGGATACAGAGCCTGTCACCTCTAGGACTGGAGGGCTCAGGGAATGGGAGCAGGGATACAGAGCCTGTCACCTCTAGGACTGGAGGGCTCAGGGAATGGGCGCAGGGATACAGAGCCTGTCATCTCTAGGACTGGAGGGCTCAGGGGATGGGAGCAGGGATACAGAGCCTGTCACCTCTAGGACTGGAGGGCTCAGGGAATGGGAGCAGGGATACAGAGCCTGTCACCTCTAGGACTGGAGGGCTCAGGGGATGGGAGCAGGGATACAGAGCCTGTCACCTCTAGGACTGGAGGGCTCAGGGGATGGGAGCAGGGATACAGAGCCTGTCACCTCTAGGACTGGAGGGCTCAGGGGATGGGAGCAGGGATACAGAGCCTGTCACCTCTAGGACTGGAGGGCTCAGGGGATGGGAGCAGGGATACAGAGCCTGTCACCTCTAGGACTGGAGGGCTCAGGGGATGGGAGCAGGGATACAGAGCCTGTCACCTCTAGGACTGGAGGGCTCAGGGAATGGGAGCAGGGATACAGAGCCTGTCACCTCTAGGACTGGAGGGCTCAGGGGATGGGAGCAGGGATACAGAGCCTGTCACCTCTAGGATTGGAGGGATCAGGGGATGGGAGCAGGGATACAGAGCCTGTCACCTCTAGGACTGGAGGGCTCAGGGGATGGGAGCAGGGATACAGAGCCTGTCACCTCAAGGACTGGAGGGCTCAGGGGATGGGAGCAGGGATACAGAGCCTGTCACCTCTAGGACTGGAGGGCTCAGGGGATGGGAGCAGGGATACAGAGCCTGTCACCTCTAGGACTGGAGGAGGGCTCGGGATAGATGCAGGGCACTCCGATTCTCTCACCTTTTCCACAGGTCACAGTACACTCCGTGTTTCCTACTTGTCTCCAGTAGAATTCAGGCAGTTCAGGCCAGTGCTGTACGGGGGGAACCGGCAATGGGGGTATACGGATGTTACGCTGAAGAACCCCTGGTGCACGTGGAGATTGCCTCCCTGGAGGCCGGGGCCGTGCGTTCTGTCTGCCCATCGCATCCCCTGCAGAGGTCATTGGATCTAGATCACGTGAAGATGGGAGGATCAAAGCACGTACAGAGAAAATATCGTAAAATTTTAGCCCAACCTGAGGTCCACAATACATCGGGCTTTACCCATTCCTGATGGCCTGGACTTGACAGCAGAAGACAGAGTTACCAGGCCCAGCTCTCTCCAGCCTGCAGCCATCATTAGCAGGCCACGCCTTTAGCTACAGTTAATTAGGTTTTGGTGTTTCCTTAGATTTCTACCATATTTAACAATAAAAGAAACAAAACTCAAATATACCAATTACTTAGGTTTGTAAAAAGTTATTATTGGGGGATTACTGCCCCATCTTTCAGTGAATTCAGTCATTAATGGAGGTTGCCACTCCATTTTACAATCAATCCAGGCATTATTGCAGGATTACCACCCCCTCTTCCAACCAATCCAGGCGGCATTGGGGGTTACTGTTCCATTATATAATGAATCCAGACATTAATGCAGGATTACAGCCCCATCTTCCAACCAATCCAGGCGGCATTGGGGGTTACTGTTCCATTATATAATGAATCCAGACATTAATGCAGGATTACAGCCCCGTCTTCCAACCAATCCAGGCGGCATTGGGGGTTACTGTTCCATTATATAATGAATCCAGACATTAATGCAGGATTACAGCCCCATCTTCCAACCAGTCCAGGTGCTATTGGGGTTACCGTTCCATTATATAACGAATCTAGACATTATTAGGGATTACCACTCTGTTATTCAGCCAATCCAGGCATTATTGGGAGTTTCTGCTCCATTTTACATCCAATCTGTAAGGATCTGTGTGCAGTGCTTCCCTCCCGCCAGCAGGGGCCCTCACTGGGCCATGGTCCCTGCTGCTCAGTCCCCCAAGGCTTTGGCGGTCATGTCTCCCAGCACCGGCTCAGCGTAAAAGTCCGGGCCTCAGCTTGCAGCTCCTAGCCGTGATCCTTGCTGCGGCTCTTGGTGTTCATGGTCTTGCCTTGCCTTGCCTTGCTTTGCACCTTGCGGTTGGCCCTGATTGGCTCGTCTTTGCTTTTCTCCTTGCCTTGTTGTGCACGCCCTTGTCCCTTGTGTGGTTTTGGACACCTTTCAGTTTCCTATTGCCCAGCTCTGCCTTAGTGGGTGTGCTTTGTTCCTGTTCCTGAGTGCACCTCTTGCTAAGCCCTGCCAGCCACCAGAACCTGAGAGCTCAACCCGAGAGAGAGGTGGCCAGTCCAGGCAAAAGATTTTGGCGTCAGGCCAGCCCTGTCCTGTCCTGTCCTGCACAAGCCCGCCCTCTCTGGGTCCAACCCTGCTCCTGGCTCTGAGGGTTATCACAAACTGGTAGCCATGCAATCCAGGCATTAATGAAGGAATAGCGCCCCGTTTTCCAACCAACTGCTCCATCTTCCAACCAATCCAAGCATTACAGGGGAATTAATGGCTAATCTTCCAACCAGTCGGGCTCCTGTGAGTCAAACTGAATGCACTAGCCTGTGGCAACTGTGAATCAGCTGTTATGTGCCCTAGCAATGACATCAGCAGGTATACAAAGAGACACTTCTCTGCTTGCCTGGCATTGCTGCCGGGATGTCCCGCCGCCGCCACCTTAAACTCAACGTGCCCAAGACGGAGCTCCTTATCTTTCCCCCCCAAGCCCACCTCCCCTCTTCCCCCTTTCCCCTTTCCCCTTTCTCTGTTTGGACGTCCTCCCAGTCCCATCAGCTCGCAACCTTTGCAGTCCTCTTCGACTCCTCTCTCTCCTTCTCTACACATATCCAAAACTTTGCTAAAACGTGCATTTCTTTCTTTATAGCATTGCCAAAATCTGTCCCTTCCTTTCTGAACGCACTGCCAGAACCCTCATCCACTCTCTCATCTCCTCCCACTTAGACTATTGCAACCTGCCCCTCACGGGTCTCCCAGTGAGTCATCTCTCTCCACTGCAATCCGTCCTAAATTCAGCTGCACCACTTATCTTTCACCTAAGTCTCTATGCCCAAGTAATCCCTCTTCTGAAGTCACTGCATTGGCTCCCTATCCGCTCCCGCATACAGTTCAAGCTCCTCTTTCTCACCTACAAATGCCTTCACTACCTCACTACCTCTCCTCTCTTATCTCACTCTACACCCCTCCTCATGCACTCCGCTTGTGGGATAAGTCACTCCTATCCGTACCCTTCTCTACTGCCAATTCCCAACTCCATGCTTTCCAGCTGGCTGCACCGTGTGCTTGGAATAGCCTTCATGAGTTGGTGCGCCATGCTCCCTCTCTTGCCATGTTTAAATCCTATCTAAAGAGCCTCCTTTTTGAAGCTGCTTTTAAATCTTAGGCCTGCTTGTCTGTCTGCTTTTAGCCTGCTTTTAACTAACTTTCTTCTGGCTTTTTTTTTAACCATTGTCTTGCTTTATGAAATCCCCGAGACCCTTGTCCTGTATGTTTGTCTTATTAGACTGTAAGCTCTATTCGAGCAGGGTCTTTTTTGTATGTTTGTATAGCGTTGCGTATGTCGTGTAGCACTATAGAAATGTTAGGTAGTGGTGGTGGTAGTAGACACACATGCAAAATCCTGCCCTCGCACCTACAACCACTGACATGCAGGGAAAAGTGTTCATCCAGCGATTTAGAGTCAATCTTCATATTTGGGGGTGGGGAAGGGATTTATATTCACTGCTGCAGAGCTGGCTATGGATGCAGATGTAGAGCGATCTGTTGGGCAACGATTGATGGATCTGTGGTCGTCTCTCAGCCCCTAACTGCTTCACTCTGCATGCAGACAGACGCGTTCAGATAAGGGCACAGGCCGTCACACGTACACACGGGCGAGGATACACGCGCGTGCACAAGCAGTCGTACGCACGCAGCCGCGGTGTGCGAACGCCTGGACCACGTGAGGATGCCTTACCGGGTTCCCGCCGTGGATTAACCAGCGCAGGGATGGGATTCTCCGGCCGGTTGAAGGAGGCAAGGTAGAAGCTGTAGGAAATGCCTGGGTTATCCTGCTGGAATATCATCTGCGGGAGACACATGCAGACATCAGTTAGTCCTGGTAGGGCTGGAGCGGGGGTGGGGGGGAGGGGAGAAACAGAGGCAGCCAGTAACCCCCCCCCCCCGGAGAAGCGAAGACAAAATCCCATAAAAAAAAAACCACCTCCTTCCCTCTTGCCACACAGCAGTGGGGTTTACAATGCCCCCTGACCTTTTTTGACAGGGGGGGGGGGCGGTGGGCATTTTTGCACAGTAATCTACAGGAAGAACAAGCAAAGAGACGGTTTCAGATTCCACAGGAAAATCCTGCCCCCTCATAACCTCCCCTCCAGACAAAGTGAGATTCAGAATCGGTGCCCTGACCCTAACAACAGCTCTGCTCCACTGTAAGGAGTGACCCCCCCCCCCCCATGGCTGAGCACACGCTGCTTGGTCCTAAAGAGACCCTCCTCCATCCTTAGTGTCTGGAGATAACAGAGCTGGGGGTGGGGGGGGGAGGGAAAGGGAATATATATTACCCTTAATAATGCCAAGGGGGCAATGAGGATTAATCATAAACTTTGAAGAGAAAGTGCTCTTATGAGCATAAGAGAGTCAGCCATGCCTGTCATGGCTGACACAGCAAAATGAATTATCCAAATTTAGAAACCAGCATTTCCAAGAGAGGGGCTGCGAGCTCGCTCACACGTGAGCGTCTTACACAAACAAATAGGGTCTCTAACGCACAGGGCAAAACATTTCCAGACACGCTTCCCAACAAGTCTTGGCTTAACAGATTTTTTTTTTTATTTTTATAAACTAAATAAATAGATTGCAGGGGGGGGGTGGAGGTAAGAAAATTCTGTGCAATGGCAGAACCTGGGCACCGCTCCAGTTTCCAGTAGCAGAACATACTGGTAAACACCCCACCACCAGCCTCCCCTCAAGGCAATCGCTACTGTCGGGTGCCCAGCCCTGCACGCACGCTCCGCCCGCCCCAGGGCCAGGTCAGGACACGCAGCTAAAGCAGGGGAGAGAGCTCACCGGGAGGAGGGGGTGCAGAGTAACCCCCCATCCCCTCCCCCCCCCCCCCCCCCCCGTTCTCACATAGACATCCAGTGGTTCTGTGGTGGGCCCCTGAGCTGTGAAGGACTCGGCTCCCGAGGTGTCTTCTCTGCCCGGCCTGGTGTAGGTGAAGATGGTGCCCCCGGCCTCGTATCTCCCGGGGGGATCCACGGCCCAGTTCCCGTTGATGACCGACTTCCCGGAGCGCCTTCTTAATGCTGCGAGACAAAGCAGAGGAGATGTTTATGAAAAAAAAAACAGTCTCTGTCAGCTGAGCTCTCTCCCCGGGCACAGACTTCCCCGGGGGGGTGGGTGGGGGGGAGGAAGGGATCTGTTAACACGATAGGTGCCCAGCCCGTGCCCAAGCAACTACTGCTGACCTGGCTTCTGATAACTGAGCTATCTGAGTTTGTGGGGGAGGAGAAATCTTTCCTGACCTAAATCTACAACATTTTGACCTGGGCTAAGTGGCCCCCTCATGTAAAAAAAAAAATGCTTTCCCAAAGATAATTCTGTCATTTCTCCCAGTCCCCTGACTGTTCCCCTGACCTGGTGTCCCCACAACTGACCAGGTTTCCAGGATCCCCACAATAAATCTGCATATTATACTGGGTCTCCAATTTATGCAAAATCTCCTGCACATTTTGATGGTGGATGTCCTGAAAGTCAGACCGGCTGGGAGAGGTCCCCAGGTCAGCTTTTGGGAAGCACTGGTGGCCAGCTGGCTACAGTTCTCGTAGCACAGGGAAATCCAGGCCTGGTTCTGACCCACTGCATGCAGGGAGATGAAGTTCCTAGCTCTTCTTTGGCAAACCAGAGCTACAAGTCCCCACAACACCTTTGGCCTTAAATAAATGGAGCCAAGCTGGTCACGTTAGCTATGGCGGTAGAAACCGAGGGCTCTTGAGAGTCAAAGCTGTGGGGGGGGGGGGGGGGGGGGGGAATGAAGCACTTTTCACACTGAGCCTGTGAAGCCAGGAGAACGTGGAAGGTGACCTCGGGTTAGGGGTGGGAGCGGAGTCAGGATTCTCTCACCGAGGTAGTTGGGGCTCCTGGTGTTCTCGGTCACGTTAATCTTGGTGGCTCCTCTGGGGATCTCCAGGATCTTATGGTAGCCAATGGGCACGTTGGAGTCATTGAAGGTGCCGGCGACGAGCCGACAGGTGGAGCTGTCTCCGCCGCACATCCCGCAGCCGTCCAGGGTCATATTGGAGCCCAGAATCCCGTCGCAGCCGGGTCTCTGGGATGGGAAGAAAGGAGGGGAAATTATTATAAAGGAGAACTCCAGCGCTGTATGCAGGGATCTCAAGGCCGGCCCTTGAAGGATCATATGGGGGTGGGGGGCACGGTTTTGGGTCAAGTGGAAGTGGAAGACGACTGGGTAGGCCAGTTGGTCTTTATCTCCCGTCATTTACTGTGTGACCGAGTCTTCACAGGCAGCGCCTCTTTGTGGTCAGGAGATCCCGCATTAAAGTGCCACGGAAATGATCACGCGTGGTTTTCCCTACCCGTAAACATCTGTGGAGAGATAAAAACCAACAGAGACCTTTTTTTACCAGAATAACCTAATGCACGCATGGCGAGCTATCGAGAGCTCCGCTCCCTCCCGCAGACTGGCACAGAAGACGCTAGAGACAATGCAGCCCAAATAGACAAGCGCCTTGCACGTTGCGTTACAACTGGTGAGTTTTCCCTCACCAGGAAAGGCTGCGGAGGCCCTAGTCCTGGTTTTCTAACTCCTCTCCCAGTGCATTCTGCAGGGCGATGAGCACCAGGCCAGACTGGGATACAATCTGAAACAAAACGGGGCTGGACCAGGCTTACCGAAAGGCTCCACATCAAAGGCAACAGGCCGATCCAGTCCTGCGTTTGCCCTCCCACGACACGCACAGAACTGGAGCTTCTGATGTCCCCCTAAGAAAAGTAGCAACTACATTTCCCAGCATTCAGCGCGGCACAAAACCTGGACTGGATCTGCCTCTCCGAGCTGAGCTGGGCGAGGGTGGCGACAAACACACGGGGCACGGCTGCGTTGTGACTTGCCCAGCAAAGGCAGCAGGGGGCAAAGACGCTCTGGTTGGCCGACCCCACTGAACGCGGGCGCAGCCAACTCACCGGGCCCCGATGAATGCTTCCTGGATGACAAGAGTTTGGCGGGGGATGGGGGGGGGGGGGTTTGCGGTTCACATGAAGCTCTGTCCTCTTCCCCTTCTAGAGGGAATTTTGTGACATTGCCTGTGGTTTGGTGGGAAGCAAGGCTGTGTGTGTGTGTGTGTAGGGGGGGGCATCCTGAAAGTCTGTATGTACAACGCAGCCCCCCGCCCACCACCCCTTTTCCCCAACCCAGAGCCTTAACTGCTTCCGGCTGTGGTTTGTGGCTGAGAGGCTGCTTGCAGTGGCTCGTGAGCCTGTGAGGAGGAGAGTGTGGTGAAATTAACCTTAATGGTGAAACGGCAGTGTGCGTGCGCATGTCACAGAGCGCGGGTGGTGTGTGTGTGTGTGTGTGTGTGTGTGTGTCATGGAGTGTGTGAGTCATGGTCTTTGTCTGCAATATTTAATGCAATTTTGCTCTTGGAGGAAGTGTATCACCCTTCCCCTCCCCAACCTGTGCACTCATAAACCATCCCTTGGCATGTCGGGAAGGGTTAAGAGGTCATTGTAATGACAGACGAGACCTACAGTTAGGGTCTAGTGTTCTGGGTCCCGACCGGTTCAGGGGGGTCAAATGACCCTTAGCGGGGAGGAGAGCACTTTCAGGGGCCCTGCTGTTCTTCCAGCTTTAGGTCTTACATTCGGTGACTGGAGAGGGGGGGGGGGGGAGGGAGAGCTGAGGGAAGAAGAAAGGGGCAAAAGTGGAGGAAGGAGCAGAGGGAGAGAAGGAGAAGAGAGGGGAGAGTTAGAGGTCAGAGGGGCAAGCAGCAGAAGGGATTGGGACTGTGAGCTCCTAAGCGAGCACAGCAGCTGGGAGTCAGGCGGCTGGGGCTACACATGTGTCCCCGTCCCCCCCGACCCCTCCCCTCTCCCTTCATGGAGAGCACGGTGCCCCCCCCCCCGGTCAAAAAGATTTCAGCTTAATGAGTGCCACAGACATCGCTTTCAGCACATGATCTAATGAGAATAAAATGATCCGGCTTCGGTACACAATGCTGGCATTTCAGTACTATTTTTGGATTTGTCTTAAATAGTTTATTTTTAAATTTATAGAGGATTTAGTGATTATGGAAAATTCTGGAAGTTGAAGGTCTCTGTTTAGCCACAGAAAAGGTGCAGCCTGAAGAGCAGTTCAGCAGGAGGCACCCATATCAGCCTCCCTCAGAGCAAGTGGGGGTTTGAGGATCACGGTCTCTGAGAGAGCTCAGGTATCAGCAGTAAAGGGGCAGGGGGGTCTCTGAGAGAGCTCAGGTACCAGCAGTAAAGGGGCAGGGGGGGTCTCTGAGAGAGCTCAGGTACCAGCAGTAAAGGGGCAGGGGGGGTCTCTGAGAGAGCTCAGGTACCAGCAGTAAAGGGGCCGGGGGTCTCTGAGAGAGCTCAGGTACCAGCAGTAAAGGGGCAGGGGGGTCTCTGAGAGAGCTCAGGTACCAGCAGTAAAGAGGCCGGGGGTCTCTGAGAGAGCTCAGGTATCAGCAGTAAAGGGGCCGGGGGTCTCTGAGAGAGCTCAGGTACCAGCAGTAAAGGGGCAGGGGGGGTCTCTGAGAGAGCTCAGGTATCAGCAGTAAAGGGGCCGGGGGTCTCTGAGAGAGCTCAGGTACCAGCAGTAAAGGGGCAGGGGGGGTCTCTGAGAGAGCTCAGGTACCAGCAGTAAAGGGGCAGGGGGGGTCTCTGAGAGAGCTCAGGTACCAGCAGTAAAGGGGCAGGGGGGGTCTCTGAGAGAGCTCAGGTACCAGCAGTAAAGAGGCCGGGGGTCTCTGAGAGAGCTCAGGTATCAGCAGTAAAGGGGCCGGGGGTCTCTGAGAGAGCTCAGGTACCAGCAGTAAAGAGGCCGGGGGGTCTCTGAGAGAGCTCAGGTATCAGCAGTAAAGGGGCCGGGGGTCTCTGAGAGAGCGCAGGTACCAGCAGTAAAGGGGCGGGGGGGGTCTCTGAGAGAGCTCAGGTATCAGCAGTAAAGGGGCCGGGGGTCTCTGAGAGAGCTCAGGTACCAGCAGTAAAGGGGCAGGGGGGGTCTCTGAGAGAGCTCAGGTATCAGCAGTAAAGGGGCCGGGGGTCTCTGAGAGAGCTCAGGTACCAGCAGTAAAGGGGCAGGGGGGGTCTCTGAGAGAGCTCAGGTACCAGCAGTAAAGGGGCAGGGGGGGTCTCTGAGAGAGCTCAGGTACCAGCAGTAAAGAGGCCGGGGGTCTCTGAGAGAGCTCAGGTATCAGCAGTAAAGGGGCCGGGGGTCTCTGAGAGAGCTCAGGTACCAGCAGTAAAGAGGCCGGGGGTCTCTGAGAGAGCTCAGGTATCAGCAGTAAAGGGGCCGGGGGTCTCTGAGAGAGCTCAGGTACCAGCAGTAAAGGGGCAGGGGGGGTCTCTGAGAGAGCTCAGGTATCAGCAGTAAAGGGGCCAGGGGTCTCTGAGAGAGCTCAGTTACCAGAAGTAAAGGGGCAGGGGGGGGTCTCTGAGAGAGCTCAGGTACCAGCAGTAAAGGGGCAGGGGGGGTCTCTGAGAGAGCTCAGGTATCAGCAGTAAAGGGGCCAGGGGTCTCTGAGAGAGCTCAGGTACCAGCAGTAAAGGGGTTGGGGTGGGGGTCTCTGAGAGAGCTCAGGTACCAGCAGTAAAGGGGTTGGGGTGGGGGTCTCTGAGAGAGCTCAGGTATCAGCAGTAAAGGGGCAGGGGGGTCTCTGAGAGAGCTCAGGTACCAGCAGTAAAGGGGTTGGGGTGGGGGTCTCTGAGAGAGCTCAGGTACCAGCAGTAAAGGGGCAGGGGGTCTCTGAGAGAGCTCAGGTACCAGCAGTAAAGGGGTTGGGGTGGGGGTCTCTGAGAGAGCTCAGGTACCAGCAGTAAAGGGGCAGGGGGGTCTCTGAGAGAGCTCAGGTACCAGCAGTAAAGGGGTTGGGGTGGGGGTCTCTGAGAGAGCTCAGGTATCAGCAGTAAAGGGGCAGGGGGGTCTCTGAGAGAGCTCAGGTACCAGCAGTAAAGGGGTTGGGGGGGGGGTCTCTGAGAGAGCTCAGGTACCAGCAAGTAAAGGGGCAGGGGGTCTCTGAGAGAGCTCAGGTACCAGCAGTAAAGGGGTTGGGGTGGGGGTCTCTGAGAGAGCTCAGGTACCAGCAGTAAAGGGGCAGGGGGGTCTCTGAGAGAGCTCAGGTATCAGCAGTAAAGGGGCCGGGGGTCTCTGAGAGAGCTCAGGTATCAGCAGTAAAGGGGCCGGGGGTCTCTGAGAGAGCTCAGGTACCAGCAGTAAAGGGGCAGGGGGGGTCTCTGAGAGAGCTCAGGTACCAGCAGTAAAGGGGCCGGGGGTCTCTGAGAGAGCTCAGGTACCAGCAGTAAAGGGGCAGGGGGGGTCTCTGAGAGAGCTCAGGTATCAGCAGTAAAGGGGCCAGGGGTCTCTGAGAGAGCTCAGGTACCAGCAGTAAAGGGGCAGGGGGGGTCTCTGAGAGAGCTCAGGTACCAGCAGTAAAGGGGTTGGGGTGGGGGTCTCTGAGAGAGCTCAGGTACCAGCAGTAAAGGGGCAGGGGGGGTCTCTGAGAGAGCTCAGGTACCAGCAGTAAAGGGGTTGGGGTGGGGGTCTCTGAGAGAGCTCAGGTACCAGCAGTAAAGGGGCCGGGGGTCTCTGAGAGAGCTCAGGTACCAGCAGTAAAGGGGCCGGGGGTCTCTGAGAGAGCTCAGGTATCAGCAGTAAAGAGGCCGGGGGTCTCTGAGAGAGCTCAGGTACCAGCAGTAAAGGGGCAGGGGGGGTCTCTGAGAGAGCTCAGGTACCAGCAGTAAAGGGGCCGGGGGTCTCTGAGAGAGCTCAGGTACCAGCAGTAAAGGGGTTGGGGTGGGGGTCTCTGAGAGAGCTCAGGTACCAGCAGTAAAGGGGTTGGGGTGGGGTCTCTGAGAGAGCTCAGGTACCAGCAGTAAAGGGGCAGGGGGGGTCTCTGAGAGAGCTCAGGTATCAGCAGTAAAGGGGCCAGGGGTCTCTGAGAGAGCTCAGGTACCAGCAGTAAAGGGGCCGGGGGTCTCTGAGAGAGCTCAGGTATCAGCAGTAAAGGGGCCGGGGGTCTCTGAGAGAGCTCAGGTACCAGCAGTAAAGGGGCAGGGGGGGTCTCTGAGAGAGCTCAGGTACCAGCAGTAAAGGGCCGGGGGTCTCTGAGAGAGCTCAGGTATCAGCAGTAAAGGGGCCGGGGGTCTCTGAGAGAGCTCAGGTATCAGCAGTAAAGGGGCCGGGGGTCTCTGAGAGAGCTCAGGTACCAGCAGTAAAGGGGTTGGGGTGGGGTCTCTGAGAGAGCTCAGGTACCAGCAGTAAAGGGGCAGGGGGGGTCTCTGAGAGAGCTCAGGTATCAGCAGTAAAGGGGCCAGGGGTCTCTGAGAGAGCTCAGGTACCAGCAGTAAAGGGGCCGGGGGTCTCTGAGAGAGCTCAGGTATCAGCAGTAAAGGGGCCGGGGGTCTCTGAGAGAGCTCAGGTATCAGCAGTAAAGGGGCCGGGGGTCTCTGAGAGAGCTCAGGTATCAGCAGTAAAGGGGTTGGGCCGGGGGTCTCTGAGAGAGCTCAGGTACCAGCAGTAAAGGGGTTGGGCCGGGGGTCTCTGAGAGAGCTCAGGTACCAGCAGTAAAGGGGCAGGGGGGGTCCCTGAGAGAGCTCAGGTACCAGCAGTAAAGGGGCTGGGGGGTCCCTGAGAGAGCTCAGGTACCAGCAGTAAAGGGGCTGGGGGTCTCTGAGCTCAGGTACCAGCAGTAAAGGGGTTGGGGGTCTCAGCCTTCTAGCATCTCCTGCGCTCTTTAGCCTTCTTACACTCATGGCCTCTGTGCACTGAAGTTAGAAGTGCTCGGCCCTGCAGCCTCCCAGCTCATTCAGTACTTTACCTAATCTCCTGCAGTTTTAACTGCATTTCTATTCTTGCTTTGTTGGGGATCAGAGAACGGGCTCCTTTATTATCAACATATCCAAGCATGAATGTCTGTGAACGGTTTACTTTGGCTGGGGGGATGCTTTTGTCACAGGCACTGCAAAGCACTGCCATGGTTCTTAATTCTCTCCCCCCACCACTAAGGATCCCGCTTCTGACAGCCTTGTAAATTTGGCAAGTTTTATTTCTTTTTATATAAATTTTGGGATTCCAGAGATTTGCTCTTCTCTTTTTCACGGATGCCTTCCAGTTTTTCCTTCTGTTTAATTTCTGTTTTGCACTTACCCTAAAGAAGGAGAACAGAGCTCTCAAAAGCTCATCACACAGATGCACAAAGCCAGTCCAACCAAAAGGTCTTGCCTCCAACTTGCCTGTGGGACCTTCTTCCTACATTTGTTAACCGAAATTTTGAAACAAAAACCCAAAAAACAGGAGTGATCCTTATGCAGGGAAAAAAACCCAAACCCTCAACAAATGAGTTGCCAGTTGCCTGGACAAGGCTGATCTGGGCCTGGTTTTAGCCCCAGTGCATGCAGGGAAATGGAGTTCCTGCTGTTCTTAAGGAAATCAGAATTGACCTGAAGCCAGTTGATAATTCTATGCGTAGGGTTAGCCAGAAATTCTGCATTATAAGGGACAGTCTGAACCAGCTCCAGTTGGACTTGCAGTTCTGATTTCCTTAAGAAAAGCTCCCTGCCTGCATGGAAGTAAAATCAAGACCGGTTCAGCCAGTTCGAAAATAAATTAAAAAAAAAAACAAAAAAAAACAGAGCCAGTTGCTCATAATCTGGCTGTGGTCTGCAATTTTCCTTCCTTGCCGGCCTGACAGGTGGCCGGTCGAATCGATGTGGCTGGTGCAACCTGTGTGCTCTGCAGCACTTACCAAGCAGTGGCCGGCGACACAGATATCTGCGGACGAGGCCTCGCAGGGGGTGCCATCCTGAACCTTCTCGGTGTGGCGTACGTAGAAGCGGTAGCCTATGGGCCGGCAGTTCAGCTCACACTTCTGAGCCCCGCGTACTGCAACAGAACATAAAAACAGGCTGCATTAAAACACAGTGCACCATGCTGGGGAGAAGATGGGTTGTCCAATGTAAGGTGCCCTGGGGTGGGTACGACTGAGTCAGGTGTTGCTCCTATGGTGATTCTGCTGCTAGGCGGCCAGCAGGAAGCACTGGAAGTGGCTCTAGAGAGGTATATTGGTGTTCTAGGGCCTGTTGTAATATTTGCAATGTTGCCTTTTCATAGATAAGGCTATTACTGTTTGAGTGCTGGCAATTCAGGATTGTTTTGGTATGGGAGGTTTACTATGTTGTAATGGTAATTACGTTTATTCATGGCTTTCTGAAGTGCCATGAGGAGTCCCAAGTGTCTTTTTGCAGAGTTTTTTGGTTGGCACCACAGCAGTGCATGTAAATATAATATGCAGGTTATAAGTGATATTTTGCCTCTGTACTTTTTATTTTTCTTTTTCATGGGGAAAAATAACCCTTGCTGTAGGTACACGATGTTAGGTTCCATATTAGGAGCTACCACCCAGGAAAAAGATCTAGGCATCATAGTGGATAACACATTGAAATCGTCGGTACAGTGTGCTGCAGCAGTCAACAAAGCAAACAGAATGTTAGGAATTATTAGAAAGGGAATGGTGAATAAAACGGAAAATGTCATAATGCCTCTGTATCGCTCCATGGTGAGACCACACCTTGAATACTGTGTACAATTCTGGTCGCCACATCTCAAAAAAAGATATAGTTGTGATGGAGAAGGAACAGAGAAGGGCAACCAAAATGATAAAGGGGATAGATCAGCTCCCCTATGAGTAAAGGCAGAAGAGGTTAGGGCTGTTCAGCTTGGAGAAGAGACGACTGAGGGGGGATATGATAGAGGTCTTTAAAATCATGAGAGGTCTAGAACGGGTAAATGTCAATTAGTTTTTTAACTCTTTCAGTTAATAGAAGGACTAGGGGGCACTCCAGGAAGTTAGCATGTGGCACATTTAAAACTAATCGGAGAAAGTTCTTTTTCACTCTACGCACAATTAAACTCTGGAATTTGTTGCCAGAGGATGTGGTTAGTGCAGTTATTTTATTTATTTATTTATTTATTTATTTATTTATTTAACAGTTTTTTATACTGACCTTCATAGTAAATAACCATATCGGATCGGTTTACATTTAACAGGGGGTATAACTGAAGGAAACAATTCAGGTAAACAATAGATATGAATAAGTCAAAGTTACAATCAACTGGAATCGAGAACTTGGAAGCTTATAATAAGCTGGAAGGAAGATGAACGTAAATAATAATAATAAATGAATACGATAGTGAGAACGGGTTAAAGCTTGAAGGTGCTTTAACCTGGAGGAGCCAGAGTCCATAGTTCATGGAGATAAGTGTCTAAAGGCCGGGTGAAAGTGGAAGGCCATTAGTGATTGTTTGGTGGATCGGAGAAGGCTTGGTGGAAGAGCCACGTCTTGAGTCTTTTTCTGAAAGTTAAGAGGCAGGGTTCCAATCTGAGGTTTGAAGGGATGTTATTCCAAATTGATGGGCCTGCTATCGAAAAAGCTCTGTCTTTGGTCGTAGAGAGGCGTGTGGCTTTAGTAGGAGGAAATTGTAGAGTGCCTTTGTGAACATCTCTCGTTGGTCTGTTAGAGGAGTGGAGTTTGAATGGGATTTCCAGGTCGAGTTGAAGTTGATGATGGATGGTTTTGTGTATTAGGGTGATTGATTTGTATAGGATTCTAAAATTTACTGGTAACCAATGTAGGTTTCTGAGGATGGGTGAGATGTGTTCACCGCGGCTGGTGCTGGTCAGCAGTCTCGCTGCCGCATTTTGTATCATCTGCAGTGGTTTGGTAGTAGATTTGGGGAGGCCTAGGAAGAGTGCACTGCAGTAGTCTATTTTGGCGAACAGTAGCGCTTGGAGGACTGTCCTGAAATCATGGAAAAATAGAAGTGGTTTAAGTCGTTTTAGGACCTGTAATCTGTAGAAGCAGTCTTTGGAGGTTGTGTTGACCATTTTTTTTAAGTTTAATCGATTGTCTAGTATTGCCCCAAGGTCTCTAACATGTTTGCAAGTTTGCTATTAATTGCATCAGTAGCATGGGATCTTCTTAGTGTTTGGGTAATTGCCAGGTACTTGTAGCCTGGATTGGCCACTGTTGGAAACAGGATGCTGGGCTTGATGGACCCTTGGTCTGACCCAGCATGGCAATTTCTTATGTTCTTATGTAAAATTTGTTACAAGTGCATAATTAAATTTTATGTAGCTACAGAGTGTGTGGGGGTGGTGACGTGTGTGCAAGGCTGTAAGGTTTCCCTAGGGTACGTAATACCCTTCCCTTGACCAAGGGTTTCTTGGAAGAGTGGCTGGGTGTCAGTTTTTTTAAATACAGATCACTGGAGGGAGCTGGGCTTTATTTGACGGACCTTGGGTCAGAGACTGAATGAATCGTGGAAGGGTGGGGGGTGAGGGGGCAGCAACAAAGCCAGCACCAGCCCTGATTGTAGGGTCCTCCCCAGCCACGCAATCCGTGGCTTCTCGGGAAGGGAAATACGTTAGACCTGGAAATTGTTGGAAACCACGAGGCCGGCTTTCTCTGGGCAAGAACCTGTCCACGGCAGCGAGATATCTGGGATTTCCACCCTGCAGTTCACACTGCGGCCGCCGCAGGTGGGGGCCCAGCTGGCTCCATCGAGCTCCACGGTTGGCCAAACCCCAGTTCTTACTCACAGCAAGCTTCCCTTTTGTTGCTTTATCTCTCGTCACGCCAGAGTGAATTCAGATAACAGGACTGGACCTAACTCATACTGTATGATAGAAAACAGTTGACTGATCTGTGACAAAGTATGCCGAGCCACTGTATAAAGAGATAAAATGATCTCTGCCGCTCTAATCATTCTCCCCTGCAAGAGCCCCTCTTTTTAACACTGGAGACTGTCAGCTCCCAAGGAGGGTGCCATAGGGAACGTGCAGTGGGTAGAAGACATGTACATAAGGGGTATAGTTTAACTGTGCTATATGTGTGTTTGTGTGTGTGTGTGTGGGGGGGGGGGGGGGGGGTTGTATTTCCATGAGTAAAAACGATCAAGGATAATTTTATTTTGAAATCTGTGGAAACCTGCTTCATGGCAGCGCTGATGACGCGGTCTCAGGGCCGCTGATGCCACTTCCAGAAAGTGCCACTCCCACTGTCGCAGGCCACCTGTGGCCCATGGGTCATAGGGCAGCCACCTCTGATCTACAGCCTTTACTGCAGCAACGTCACTAGGGATTTCTCAGAGCCACCGAAAACAAACGTAGGAGGCGCATGAGCAGCAGACTCAACACCAGGTGTTCAGAGTACCCCAAAGAAGGCTGAATGCAATAGAGAAATGTCAGATTATTATTTGTTGAAGCATCAAGAATGAGGCCAGTGTCTTGGCGATAAAGACTTTTTGTTTTTTTTAATTTTGGATTCATGGGTAGCTCAATGTGAGTTACATTCAGGTACAGGAGGCGTTTCCCCTTCCCCAGAGAGCTGACAATCTAAACTTGGACCTGAGGTAATGGAGAGTGCAGTGACCTGGCCCAAGGTCACAAGCAGCATCAGTGGGAGAAGCAGGATTTGAACCCTGGCTTCCCTGGTTCTTTCAGCCCACTGTTCTAACTACCGGGTTGCTCCGGTCATCTTAGTGAGACAATTCGGCCTAGCCAGAGAACACCCAACGTGGTGAATTTGTGTCTACACCATGATGGCGTCCCTATAGCAAAAGATCTCTGGCTGTTCCTCCTCCATCTCCATCCTACTCCCCGACCGTGCAGACAGGAAGTAATGCAATGGGTACACAGGAAGGAGAGCAGCACGGCAAGATGGCCGCCCCCGTGTGCTATGTTTACATCAAGAGAGACAGCTACTGTGCAAAACACCATGAGAGGTTCAGGGAGAGCAGAGATTTACTGTACATGATGCTGATATATTATTTTTTTCCAGACCGGCCACATGTTCTCCTCTGCCGACAGCTCTCTCTCACGGCCAGCCAAACCAATCTTCCGGAATGTATTAGAAGGCAGAGAGCTTGGATCGCCGATTTGGTTCCTAGATAATTTTTCCAAGCATTCGGAGTGTTTTAAACTATTAAAAATTTTGGCACGCTGCTCAGTTTATCATAAAACGTTACACGGGTCATAAAATCCCTTTTCTCTTAAGTGCTGAAAGACTGAACTCCTCCAGTGACTGAGACGTGGTGGGGTGGGGTGGGATTGGAGGGGGACAACATGCAGTTGCAGGGATAGAGGGGCGGCTGCCCCAGGGGGCATCTGCGAAACATCTGGCAGGCCGGACACCGCTGCACTCTCCACACAGTTCGCCTTCAGTCCCCTCTGAGCAGCTGATTAGTTATTACTCAGGCTGCAAACACGCTGCTTGGACGTCAGATAAAAGTTAGTGCCGAATTGGATGTGTTCTCATGGCTTAGTCTGATTTACAGTAAGTGTATGTCGAGAAAGGGAGGGGATGGAGAAGAGGCAGAGATACAGAGGTGAGGGGACAAAGAGATGCAGAGGCAGAAGGAGAGAGAAAGATGCAGAGAGGAAACGAAAGGAGCGTAAACTGCAGACAGCAGAGAGAAGCGTACGCTCCTTTTACTCCTTCTGCACGCTGCGTCTGATTGGTCCTTGGGGCTCCATCCACTGCTGCTCCTGCTTAAACATGTTTAAAGCACCACAGGACGCAACCGACACTGTACAGACATGCATCAGATCGGTCCCTGCTCCGTGGAGCTTACCATTTAGTCAAGACAAACTTTCAGGCTAAATGAGTCCTTGGGGAATTTATTTGTTTCAGAGAAGAGGTCAGGATTTGAAAGCACCAAGCATGCCCTCGCGGGCAACAAGCTGCACGATCCCCTTGCACAGGAGGTAACTGGCGATGCCACCAGGAGGGGCGCCCCCTGAGCAGCACAGAGGAGCCCTGGCGGGTGCAGTCGCTGAGCAGCGTGGAGAGGCCCATGGTGGGCGAGCGGTGGGCTTACTAAGCCGAAACACTAACAGAGATTAAAGCCTTGTTGCCACAACACTGCAGAGTAGAAACCAAATAAGAGAAGTGACACGTCTCTGCAGAGAGTAGGGATTAGGCTCCTTAGTCAGCCCAGAGGTGAGAGAGGGTGTGAGGGGCCCCTGCAGCTTCTGACTCAACCATGGCAGGATCAGAGACGTGTGGAGCCAGCGAGAGAAGGATTCTCCTAGGATCCGGCTCCAGAAGGCCTGACGAGACATGGGAACTCTTTATTTCCACATCTCGCTTGCATTTGTGGCCACGACGTTCATTCCATTTTTCACTCAGCGAGAGCTGCAGCTTCTAATATTACCCAAGGTTTGGTTCCCCACCTCCTCCTCCCCCCCCTACACTGGAGCCAAAGGCCTCTCCCAGCCTCTTGCAGCTGTGGGTGATTGCACAAATTCTCCTTCCCCTGTCCATGTGCCAGGAAAGACGCTTAGACTCACACACAAACACACACACACACACACCCCCATCCCAGGTTAATCCGCTCCCTGATGACTGCCATGCTCAGCTTCATTCAGCCCACCCCACCCTCCCCTTCCCCCAAATCTGGTATCTGCCACTCTTTGCTATAAAAATGCTTTTAGCATGCTGCTTCCTCCCTTTAACTGACCTTCCTAATATAGCGCATAGCTCACAAAAATACACCGAGGGCAAAGCACCCGATCCCATGGGCAGCCTCAAGATATGCAGGAAATCCTGGCCTTCCAGCAAAGTGCTGGTGTGCGGAGCAGAGAGCTGTGAATCTGGCTGCAACCTCTCCCCCCCCCCCTCCTTCCTAACCCTGTGCAGGTCACAACCCCCCCCCCCCCCCCCCCGTCAGCTGGAATTTCAGGATATCCACAGTGAATACGCAGGAGACACATTTCCAAATACTGGGTCTGCACATTTATCTAATCCATATTTACTATGGATATCCTGAAACCCAACGTGACTATGGGCAGGGCTGGTGAAAAGAGTATTTGGCAGCACCCTGGGCAACCTTTCAGTCATGCTTTGCCCTCCCTCCACTTCCCTCCAAGCCTGGTGCTCCCCTCCACCGCATTCCCTTCCTTGGCCTAACACAGCACCCCCCTCTGGGCCTTGTGCTGGCACGATTCTGCCACCCCCCCCCCCAAAAAAAAAACTTGTGGGACTCTAGGCAACGGCCTAGTTTGCCTAAATGGGGACCAACGTCCTTGACTGTGGGGGGGTCACCAGGCCAGGTCTGGGAAATCTTTGCCTAACCCAGCCGCTCACTGTGTGAGACCCTGAGCAAACGACACAAGGGGGTCAGTTTTTCAAACAGGGAAGGCTTGTTGTCAGCTTGTGCTCCCCCTCTGGGACCCAGACGATGCAGACCGCGGGGCGAAGAGCTGGCCTGGCTCCGAGGGCAGGCCAGCAGCTGAAAGCCTCACCCCATTTGAGCAGGCCAATGTTTTCATTATTTGTGGCCCTTTGCTGCGTTCCTTGTTCTGATCCCTTTCCCTACAGTGTGGGAGTTGTTTGTGGTTGTAGGTGGGAGTTTGTTGTTTTCCAACCACCTCTGTGAGAGAAGGGAGTTGGGATAAGTTGGGGAGGGTTTTTGGTTATTTTGTAATTTGGGGATATAGTATAACGCATTTGCTGTTTTATATTTGATTGTATTTTGTACATTTATTTTATTGATACCTTTTGAGAAAAGCAGGATCTAAATGTAAATGTAATTAATGCAAAACCTATGCAAATTATTACAGACCTCAACTTAAGACCCCCAAGTTTATTTAGCCATTTTATATACCGTCGTTCCAAGTAAAGATCACAACAGTTTATAATATGATGTACATAATACACATCGACAATTATATTGACTTAATGAGGTCAAACAACACGCATATTAAAAATTGACACACACTTGGGATAAGGTATTTAGTTCAGAAGATAGGTTATTAATGACTTTGTCCTTGAGAGTGCATGCTCTGTGTTCAGGTGATTTTAAGTTAGGTTATAGGCATTTTGAAATAACCATGTTTTTAGGTCACGTTTGAATTTCTTTGTTTCGGGGGTCAGTCTTAGATACTTGAGTAGAGAGTTCCATAGCATTAGGCCTGCTATTGAGAACATGCACTCTCTTATTTTTGTTAGGAGAGTATTCTGTAATGATGGCACAGCTAGTAGTCCTTTATTTTGAGAACTTAATGATCTCTGTGGCCTGTATGATTGTAGAGCCTCATCTACCAAACCAGAGTTATTAGAATGGATGGTGGAGTAAATTAATGTTAAGACTCTGTAGTTGATGTGGGATTGTACAGGTAGCCAGTGAAGAGCTATCAGTGAATGTGATACGTGATCGAATTTCCTTGAACCAGTTAAGAGTCTAGCTGTGGCATTTTGTAATAGTTGTAGTTTTTTTAGAAGACAGTTGGGAACTCCGAGTAGAAGTGAGTTACAGTAGTCTAAGTTTGAGAAGATGAGGGTTTGCAGGGCTATACGGAAGTCTGCGTGAGTCAGCAATGGTTTCAGTCTATGTAGTAAGCGCAGTTTGACATATCCTGATTTGATTAATTTATTTATGTGCTTTTCTATTGTTAGGTTCTTGTCAGTCTGTACACCTAAGTCCCGTACTTGGTCTGAGAGTGTAATGTTGAAGTTACCCATGTCAAGTATTTGAGGAGTCACTATAAGTAGATTTCTTCTCAATAGAATAATTTCAGTTTTATTAGTGTTTAGAGTTAGTTTAAGTTTGGATAGTTCATGTTGTATAGCCTTCATGTGTGTTGCTAGAGTTGATTTTGCATTTTCAATAGATTTGGTGCATGGTATATAGAATTGAATGTCGTCGGCATATAGGTAAAAGGTGATTCCTAGATCAGTTAGAAGTTTACATAGAGGAAGCATATAGATGTTACCGAAAGAGCTGAAGCCTGGGGGACACCTGCAACAATCGGGAAGGTTTCGGATATATGGTTGCCCAGTTTGACTTTGAATGACCTTTTTGATAGGAATGAGGGGAACCATTTCATTACATTGCTGTCAATTCCGATTTTTCTCCACTGCTGGCATTGTAGGGTATGGTCAACAGTGTCAAAGGCTGCTGTTAGGTCAAGTAATACCAGGAAAAAGGATTCATCATTGTTAAATCCCTGTAATATAGGGTCCATTAAAGAAACAAGTAAAGTCTTGGTTGAGCGATTTTTCCTGAACCCAAATTGGTTTGGATGTAGAATGTGCTGGTCATCTGGATAGTCTTCTAGTTGTGATAGTACTACTTTCTCGAGAATTTTTGAGAGAAAGAGCAGGTTGGATATTGGTTTATAATTTTCCCAACTGTCAGAGCAGCTAGTTTTATTTTTTAGTATAGGTTTTATCACTGCTTGTTTTGCCATATCAGGGACTAAGCCTTCTGAGAGTGACTGATTAAGGATGTGATTGTTGGGGTGATTGTGCTATTTATTCGTTTTAAGGAGCTAGCTGGAATGGGGTCATGTGGGTGATTTGCAGGTTTTATTTTAGTGATGATTTGAGTGATTTGAAGTTTAGATACTCTGTTGAAAGCGATACATTTGGCTGGTTTGTATTTTTCTTGATCTTCTATGGTTGGTGGGCAGGTAGAGAAAGGAGTTTTTAGTCTAGCTAATTTTTCTACCAAATGAGTGGCGCATTCGTTGCAGGCCTTCTTTGAGGAGTGGTTGTTGCTTGAGATAGAGGAAGATGGGTCCTTGATTAGATGTTTAACAACATTGAGAGTAATTTAAGAGTAATTTAGAGTTAAAAATTACCCCATGAATCCGTTTGGCACAGTATTATTTTCTTGCTTTGTTGATTAGCAACCGGTATTGAGAGAGAAGTGATCTGTATTTTCCAAGTGATTCTGAAGTTGGGCTTTTCTGCCAAAGTTTCTCGGATTTTCTCAATGATTGTTTAGAGTGTCTTAATTCATCATTGTACCATGGTTTCTTTTGCTTAGAGGTATAGTGATCAAATTGGATTGTTTTTGTTTGTATTGGGCTTAGGTCAATGGCTATATCTTTAACCATGAAATCCCATGCTTCAAATGATGTGTAGGCGTTGGTGTGGTTAAAATAAATAAGCTTATTTTTTTAATGATTCTGCAAGTAGATCTGGCTCCTTTTCCTGAAGGTGAATGTCTGATTATTGTTTGTGTTTTTGTTTAGTTTGGTTGAGGAAGGTTACGTCTGCCTTTTAGTAGTTGGTGATCAGACCATGGCAGTATAGTGTGAGAGGTATTTATTTATTTTATTTATTTGAAACTTTTATATACCGACAACCGTTTGCACATCGTATCGGTTTACAGATAACTTATTTATCATAAAATTTAGGTATTTATCATAAAATATCATAAAATTTATCATAAAATTTATGATCAAGGAAATTTATCATAAAATTTTAGGTATTTATCATAAAATTTAGGTATTTATCATAAAATATCATAAAATTATTTATCATAAAATTTAGGTATTTATCATAAAATTGTTGTGATTGGCAAATATGAGATCTAGAATGTGACCTGCTTTATGTGTGGGTTTGGTTACGAATTGTGACCATCTCATTGCTTCCATCGTTTCTAAGAAGATTTCACAGGCAGTGGATTTGGTTGCTCTATCAACATGTAGATTAAAGTCACCTACTATGAGGGTGGACTCAGGTGAGGGAAACACATTAGTGAATACTTCGATTATTGGTGAGCAGTCCTTTTTAAGTATTCCGGGGGGGGGGGGGGGGGGCAATAGACCATTCCGATGTTTATTTGTGGAGATAAGTATTGCCGCTTCATAAGGATGGTTAATTTCTATTTTGTATGGAAAACGTTTGAGCTCTTTTTTTTTTTTTTTTTTTTACTAATAATTAGTAATCCCCCACCTTTACGTTTTGGATGAGGGAAGCGAAAGACATCATTTTTGGACCGTACAATTCGATTTAAGAGTACGTTGTGTTTATTGTTCAGCCAGGTTTCGGCGATGCAGAAAATGGTGGGGTTTATATCATCAAGTAAATCATTTATGAGATGGATTTTTTTTAGAAATCGATTGCGCTTTCAGCAGAAGCAGTGCGAGCTTTAGGTAGGAGTGACCTGTTGAGGAGTTATTGTTTCTCATGGAGTGGATTAGGCTGTTGGTAGTTTGCTGTTTGTTTTTGGCGGATCTCCTGAGGTTTTCACGTAAGCCTTGTCTTATTTTTCCAATGATGAGGTATTTCTGCTCCATTTTTTTTCTTTTTCTCCTTGTGTAGTCAGGGGAGAGTAGCAAGGTAGAAAAGCATCCCCAGGCTTCACTTCGGGCACGCACGAAGGGGCAAGCTCCTTAGTGTACATGCCAGTTGGCGCACGCACCACCGGTGCTCCTGCCGCAGCCTTGGGAGGTGGTAAGCGGGCTCTGGGGTGGGCAGGGGGGCGGGAGCAGTCTCGTGGGCGCCTGCTCTTCCTTCCGGCGTGGGCAGGGGGAACGCTGCTCCTCTGGCACGAGACCGGTTGCCCGGTTCCCTCTCCTTACCCCCCCCCCCCCCGGCTCCAGCTGGTGATGGTCAGGCAGGTGATACCTAAATTTAGGTGAATTTTCAGCTGAAAACTTAGGTCCCTAAATTCAACTAAAAATCCCCCTAAATGTAAGGGCTTAAAATTTTGGCACAGAGCATTTTTTGAAAATTGACCCTGGTTCATTGTCGGCACTCCTGGGCGGGGGGGGGGGGGGGGGCGCAATGATTGTGGCCCTGTGAATTCTCTCATACGCTGCTGCTGCCCTTGCCATCAGAGACTGCCTTCTCTCCATAGGCCTGCACACTTCTATTGAACCCGAATTTAAGCTGCTGCAAACTATCAGGTCGATACAGTAAAGTGTGCTCCATCGGAGCGCACTGTCAGCCTGCTCTGGATGCGTGTTTTCCCTTACCCCTTATTCAGTAAGGGGAGGAAAACACGCGGCCCACCCGCAGCACCTAATAGCGCCCTCAACATGCAAATGCATGTTGAGGGCGCTATTAGGTATGCCCGCACGATTCAGTAAGTAAAATGTGCAGCCAAGCCGCACATTTTACTCTAAGAAATTAGCGCCGCCCAAAGGTCGGCGCTAATTTCTTCCGGCGCCAGGAAAGTGCACAGAAAAGCAGTAAAAACTGCTTTTCTGTGCACCCTCCGACTTAATATCATAGCGATATTAAGTCGGAGGTCCCCAAAAGTAAAAAAAAGTAAAAAAAATAAATAAATAAATTTGAATTCGGCCCGCGGCTGTCGGGCCGAAAACCGGATGCTCAATTTTGCCGGCGTCCGGTTTCCGAGCCCGTGGCTGTCAGCGGGCTCGAGAACCGACGCCGGCAAAATTGAGCGTCGGCTGTCAAACCCACTGACAGCCGCCGCTCCAGGCCAAAAGGAGGCGCTAGGGACGCGCTAGTGTCCCTAGCGCCTCCTTTTCCTCGTTTGCACCACGTCACCTCATTTGCATACTGGATCGCTCGCACCGGCGAAGGGCCGGTGCGTGCGCCGGGAGAGCGGGCGTTTGTCCGCTCTCCCGTGGTTTTACAGTATCGATCCGTATATGGAGAAAAGTGATTGGACTGATGGGTCCACCGAGGCCCAACTAAACCCAACCAGAGCAAGACCCACTAAGAAAAAGGTTACACCCGGGTCTCCGTGGAGGAGTAGCCTAGTGGTTAGAGTAGCAGGCTAGAAACCAGCGTTCAAATCCTGCTGCCATTCCTTGTGACCTTGGGCAAGTCACTTCACCCTTCATTGCCCTCAGGTACAAACAGATTGTGAGGCTTCCGGGGACAGCGAAATATCTCCCGTCCCTGAATATAAACCACATTGAAATGCCAAAAAAAAAAAAAGGAGAATATAAATAAAGGTCAATCAAAGTCATAGTTCTGGGAAGAAACAGCAGCCTTGTCACCTCTTTTCCATACACTGTAGTCAAAGAGTTCCTTCTTGGCTTAACTCTTTTATAAAGTCAGCAGCTTAGGGCACAGGCTGAAGACCCAAC
The DNA here is from genome assembly GCF_901001135.1 of Rhinatrema bivittatum. NCBI lineage: Eukaryota > Metazoa > Chordata > Amphibia > Gymnophiona > Rhinatrematidae > Rhinatrema > Rhinatrema bivittatum. The sequence goes on from NC_042630.1 coordinate 30,349,390, forward strand.
CCCCCACCTCCTGCAGTTTTCACTGGTTAATGCCTACTATGAAAGGAACAGCCATCAGCCGACGGTCTACTAAGCCTCTTCTGAAAGTCTCTCTGTCTTGTAACTCCATAAAGCAGGCGTTGCACTTCCCTTGCACTGCAGCGTATGGCGTTGACTTTGGCACAGATTAGAAGGGTCACCTTTAATATCGCTTCCTCCTCCCTCCTCCTGTCCGGCTCCTCATGGTCCCGGTCTCCACTGAGCTTTCAAAGACAGCGTCCTGTGTGTAACCTTTTTCTTAGAGGGACCTGGTCTGGTTGGGATTAGTTGGGCCTCTGTGGACCCATCACACCAATCACTTTTCTCCATGTGGTTTGCAGCAGCTTAAATAATACCCGAAGGTCACGAAAGGGTAACCATAACACCTCCTCTCTCCCCAGTCAAAGACCTTTAGAATTTGTGCCACTTAGTAAAGACTGTGTCCAATTTGGAACAGCTTCGGGCGCTTGCTAGTATTTTATTCTCCCACCTCTTCATCTAACAATCTGGGGAGTTTGAGGCTGGAGAAAGGGGGTCCACAGTGAACCACTTGACAACACCGGAAAGTAAAACCTTCCCATCTGTCCCTCAACAAGGCACAGAACAAAAAGAAGGGAGGCATAAGCTTCGTCCTTCATCAAGGCCATGAGCTCTCCCATTGACATGCCCCAACCTGGTTCGTCCTTCTGGCTGGGAGCTGGTCTTGATTCGGTGGTTTTGCAGCCTCTCTACCACCATGCCCTGTCGGCACGAGAACTCGCGTGACGGCGGCTTTAGTGAAAAGGATGCCAAACCTGCAAGCAGCGGCTGGCAAACCATTTCATAGGGCAGTAGACTTCTGGCGGCTGGGATTCAGAACGAGGACTGGATGGCAAGAGCTCCTGTGTTCTTGTGCCAACTCCTCGAACTATCCCATGCCTGGGTTGCAGGCGTTCCAGCCAACAGAGCATATAATTAATCTTGCACGGTCTCCATGTACAAGCACTTTCACACTAGGCTTTTAATCACGGGCCCATCAGTTTCTCCTGAAACATGAGCTGTATTTTTGGATTAAGTGGTTTTCGCCTTGGAAGGGAATCTGGCGCTATATTTATTTATTTCACTCGATTTATATAGCCTGCTTTTCCAAAAAGAATTGCTCAAGGTTGACTAGGGGATTTTGCATGCTGCTATCCAACAGTAGAGGCTTCCAAGGAAGCAGTTCAATGTTAACCAATTTTTGACTCGAATTCCTAGCTCCTTCTCAGTTCTGGGAGCCTAAAACCACATTAGAGGACTCCTCTTGTCCTACTTTCTGAGATCCTGGAAGGTTCTCATGTCCCTGATGGAAGTTGTTTCTGTGTCTATTCCCACCAGCTCCCAGAATAAAGGCTTTAGGGCGACCCTGGCAGAAAATGATGCCAGCACGCGCTCCTCGTCCCGTTTCACATAATCCATTCTGAGCTGCCGTTTGCATGGAAGAGCCTCCAAGGGGGTCGGCAGCCCATTGCATAGAGGAGAGGGGGCAGTGTCTCCTCCCCCCCCCCCACTGGCATTTAATTTAAACAAGAAACTTGGTTCCCCCTGATTAGAAAACTCTTGGCTGCACTTGGGAGCGTAACATAACGCAGTCAACAGAAAGGGCTTTTTATGTTCCAAGCAGTCCCACTGCAGTCCAGCCCCTTGTTCACCTCAGGACCCTGAAAACAAATGCCAGGTTCCTGCCTGGAAAGCAAGAGGAGAAGAAAGGTGCTGCAGTTTTTGTTTTGTTTTTTTTCACCCCTCTCTCCAGGCCTTTTTTGGAAGTGGGACGGCTGTTCACGTCTACTTTAAAGCTCTACGGACCCAAAATAATGAGCATTATCAATCATGTGCCGTACAGCACAGCCTAGGCCTGAAACGGAGAGCAAAATGACCCGATCTGTACTGAGGTAGAACACGGGCTTACTGCTCACTCTGCAAGGCCGTGAAGAGGAATTTCAGCTAAAAAAAAAAAAAGCACTGTGCGCCTCACTTCTAATCCCCGACTCTGCCAAAGACTGTCTCTGCCTGAACGCGGGCGAGCCCCTTTATCTCAACTTACTCCACTGCAATCGGGCAATGACTGTTATGTCGTGTGTCCCCCTTCCGCCCTTCAAAAGCTGTCGCATGCCATCAACCCCAGAGGTGGCTGCTCAGGAAATAATTCCTTTATTAGGGGGGGGGGGTGTGGATGCATGGAACGGCCTCCCAGTGGAGACAAAAGCAGTATCTGAATTCAAGAAAGCATGGGATAAATACAGGGGATCTCCAGGGAAGCGATGGGAATTATGATGCTAAATTAATTGGACGGATGGGAAGACTGGATGAGCCGTACGGTCTTTTTCTGCCGTCACGTTTCTTTGTTTCTACCCATGTTATGCTGCATTTAGGGGATCCTGTCTGAGCCTAAGACATGATAAAAGTCCCCCCTTCCCCTCCATCTCTCCTGATAATTTTGCAAACAGCGAATGCAGGTTTTTAGCCTGATCATGGTCCTTACGGAGCAGTTTGGAGATGCACATTCAAATCCCTGGAGGAGGAGAGAAGCGGGCGGGGGACACACAGCTGACAAGCCTCGGGAACTTGCCAGCGATGTCCGTCTTCAGCCTTCAAAGAGAGAACGCTTTCTGCATCCCGCCACAGCTCTGGATTCAATTTGCTTTCCCCCAAATCATCCAACCCTCTGGAGGTCGCTCGGGGAAAGCATCCAAGGGCTTCGGATTTCAGCACCCGTCTCGTTAAAGAAAGGGCGCAGCATCCTGGAGGTCAAAGGGCGTCTGACACACGATTCAGTCCTCAATGCCCCCTGACCTCCTATTTAGTATCTGAGGGAGAGGACAGTTCCATTACCCACCCCTAACCCCAAAGGCTGCATCTCCGCCCAGCCTTACATTTATCTCTCTGACTCTAAGGACTTCGTGTCCGCTAACAGCAGCTTTACAGGGTGGAGACCCTGTCCAAAAGAGCAGATTTTTTAACCCTGCCAGAGGTCTGGGGAAGAAAGATAGTCCCATTCTGGGAGGACAGCAGGGGGCCGGCGAGAAATGGTACGAAAGAGAGAACCTAAAACAGACCAGAAAGCTAAGCCATGCCAAGGAAGGGAAAACAGGCGCCTGCATCGAGGGCAGCTGCCTCGAAGATCGATGGCAACGCTTTGCAGCTGCCCTGCAGCCATTCCGCATTGGATTTTTATTACTATTTTTTTTGGCATGATCTCTGAAAGTCTTTGTGGGCCCCGAGGGCAGCCATATTTACAGGAGCGTCACACGCCGGTTCCCAAGGAGAGCGCGAGGCCCTGTGTGTGCCGAGACTGGCACGGCCAACAGGCAGCAGCGGGCATGGGTGAGGTCATCGCGCCTCGGAAGTGCCGATCAGCCACTTGACGAGCTCGCACTGAATATTTTCTTTACATGGCCACAGAATGAATATTTCTCCAGTCCCAGCCACAAAATATTACCCAGAGTTTTCTTTTAAGACGAGGGGTAAAAGACAGATCCAGGGCACGGGATCCCAAGATTATGGCGGCTGGATGAGGAGCAAAAGGCTAGTGAAATAAGGGCTAAGAATGTCATCCGACCCCCTCCCCCCCACCCTTTAGAAAAGTAAATTTGACAGGTCCGGGTTTTCAAAGGCCACAGGCTCTCTGGAGAGAAAGAGAGGGTGTTACATGCCCTTAAAGCACCTTCTGGCTCTGAGGTGGCCCAGTGCCGATCTTCTCGCGCACTGTACCATGATGGCATGGGCGAGGTTCAAGGCGGCCGGACGCGTTTCCCCCGGCCTGACCACGTGCGGTCGGTCTCCCGGGAGCATGCCTCCTGCTTTCTCAGCACGGTCACGGCGGGGCCCGGGGGCAGGAGAGGCACAGCTGCCGGAACGGGCGCAGAATGGCCTGGCAGGTGGGATCCCATCTCCTGCTTAATCTCACAAGAAAGCTGAGGAAACGGCGGCATGGCCTCTGTCAGCACCGCCTGACTCGCTAACCTTTCCTCCAGCCGATCCTGCCCGACGGCTACTGTGAGGGGAGGAGAGAGGCCATCCAGAAGCCAGAGGGAAGAGAAGGCTTCTGTTCTCACTTTGTACGGAGGCTGCACAGAAAGTGGGCTTTAAACCCATAAACTGAGCTGAAACAGAGCAACTCACTGTGTCCAGTACCTGAGGCCGCACCTCCAAAACAATATAGACGGGGTGGAGGAAGCCCAGAGAACGGCAAAAGGGTACGGGATCTCCACCCATGAAATGATAGAGATGTAAATACACATGTATAGCCTGGAAGAGGGGTGTGACAGAGACATGAAATAAGGCAGGAGAGGCACACCTTGGTCAGAGGCAAGAATGCACTATCATGGTAAGTCTGCAAAGGGGGGAGCAAGAGGACCCTTAGTCGGAAAGCGTTTTAGGATTCTCGTGCATCTTCTGGCAGATATCATCTTTTGTTCATGCCGTTTTCAGACCCGAGGACAGGAATGTGGGCTCCCGAAAGCTGGGCAAGAAATACATTGCGTCACGCCAATAAAGCAATCTCACTTTTTATGGGTTTGGTTTTTTTTTTGTTTTGTTTTGTTAATCTTTTTTTTTTTTTCTTCTGTGTGAGGAAGCGAGAGATCATCCGGGCTCTGTGGCGTCATGCCAGGGCTTATACTGGGATGGGCCTTTGAGCCCCCGCCTGCCGTCATGCTCTTCTTTCCCCCGGTAAACGCGGCTGTCACCTGAAGGCCTCGTATCACGAGGGGTAAACCTGGGCACGTTCCTGGGCGGCCCCGCCTAGCTGCAAACCACGTGGGCACGCTTAACCCGCGTCCTGTAAGAAACAATTTCAGAGAGAAACGGCCAGCGGCTTTCCTCTTTGGAAACAGGCAAGGGCTGAAAAGCGTCCCCATAAAGGGGCCGATGCAATAAAGTGCGCCCAGCTTGGTGCCCGGCTTAACGAGCGGTTGGACAAGCGTTTTTGGATGCGCGTCCATAACCCCCGATGCAGTAAGGGGGTCAGCGCGTCCAAAACACGCGTCCAAACAAAGGCGTAGCTTATAGCGCTCACCGCATGTAAATGCCACCTAGACGAGGCACGACGTACAGAATCGCAGCGCACTTTTTAACCCCTCAAATTTTACGCCTGTCCCCGGAGCAGGCGTAAAGTCTTGCCGCGCGTCAAGGGGCCTACTTTGAAACAAAAAGATACTGCTTTTCTGCGGCTCCTCCTACCTAGTATCGCGACGATGCTAAATAGGAGGAACCACAGAACGCAGCATCTGAAAAAATAAAGATGGCTTGACAGAAAAAAGAAAATGTTCTGGGCACAAAATTTACACGCACAATGTTCGCACTCCAGGCCACGGGAAAAACACACGCTCGTATTGGGTATCCATTTTGGTAACCCGCACACGAGCCACGTCTCCTGGGCGCCCAACACCAAGGACGCGCCAGGGATGCACAATTTCCCCTCGCGCGACCTTTCTAACGCAGCTGTTCATTTGCCTATCGCATTGAGAGCCCAGGAGAAGTGGATGGGACCAGTTTGGACCACCCGTTTTTAGCGCGCTCATATTGCATCGGCCTGAAACTGTGCGCCTGCTGTTTGCACGGGCGGCGGAGGAGGGGAGAACGGATCTCGCAGGCCCAGTCCTCCTCCGTGATACTTACTTTCTCTGTTTCTTATAGATGGACTTCGGAACCGGCCACTCGTTCGGAGTTGGTAGCCATGCGTTTCCCTTTCCCCAGGTTCTCCTCGAGTCAGTGGCCAGCGGCTCAGTGCTCGTAGCACAAAGTTTGTTTGTTTTGGTGTTTTTTTTTCCTAAAAGGATTAAAACTGCCCACTACGCTTCCTCTGCAGTGTCCCGCTGGCTGGCCCGTCCTGTTCTGTCTCGCTGCACCAGGGAACGTTTGAATTGTTAGAAGCTACATCAAAGGACCTCAGAAAAGTGACCATGGCTGAAGAAATCCTGCATTTGTGCATCTCAGGGGTTGCTTGCCCACTCTAAATATTGGTCTGAAATGGGGACCTCTCCCCCCCCCTCCCAATAATATTTTGGGATGCAGAATTAGCACTAAACTAAGAGTGGAGGGAACAGATTGCAGCTTTACTGCCACCAAAGCCCAGGAGACCCTAGGGACAGATGCGTGCAAGCCTTCCAGCGTTCAATAAGTTAATCCATACAGTGGAGTAAAGAAGGTGAGACGCTGTGGAAGGACAGGGGTGGGGGTGGAAGAGGAGAAGAGGGAGAAAGCAGGGGAGGAAGGAGTATGATGCACTGCCACCATGAAATCACGCCAGAATTCAAGTCCTGAAGAATCTTAAGAACATAAGAAAATGCCATACTGGGTCAGACCAAGGGTCCATCAAGCCCAGCATCCTGTTTCCAACAGAGGCCAATCCAGGCCATAAGATCCTGGCAAGTACCCAAAAACTAAGTCTATTCCATGTTACCGTTGCTAGTAATAGCGGTGGTTATTATCTAAGTAAACTTAATTAATAGCAGGTAATGGACTTCTCCTCCAAGAACTTATCCAATCCTTTTTTAAACACAGCTCTACTAACTGCACTAACCACATCCTCTGGCAACAAATTCCAGAGTTTAATTGTGCGTTGAGTGAAAAAGAACTTTCTCCGATTAGTTTTAAATGTGCCCCATGCTAACCTCATGGAGTGCCCCCTAGACTTTCTATTATTCGAAAGAGTAAAAATCCGATTCACATCTACCCGTTCTAGACCTCTTGAAGTCCTGTAATAATTCTACGCACCTCCAGCCTGCAATAGTGCACAGAAAGGAGAGAGAGAGAGAGAGAGACAGTTCTCACAGAGTGTCCTGACCCCAGAGAGCAAGAGAGTGTAACAATGCCTGGAATAACACTGACAGATTTAAACAGGCAGCAGCAAATCAGAGCGTCCTGTGATTACTGCACAGACCACCACCTATGAGAACCAAGACTCAGAGGGAGAGCTCAGTCCCCTGCCCCCGTGCTTCCGAAAGTCCCAGGACTGACACAACAAGGGACAGACACCCACCCGGGGAAGAATGCGGAGGCAGCAAACTAATCTTTTCTCTTTCATGTAATACGTTAGCATCAATTCATCCATCTCCCTGAGCTAGCCAGTGCTAGAGGTGACAGGCTCTGTATCCCTGCTCCCATACCCTGAGCCCTCCAGTCCTAGAGGTGACAAGCTCTGTATCCCTGCTCCCATCCCCTGAGCCCTCCAGTCCTAGAGGTGACAGGCTCTGTATCCCTGCCCCCATCCCCTGAGCCCTCCAGTCCTAGAGGTGACAGGTTCTGTATCCCTGCCCCCATCCCCTGAGCCCTCCAGTCCTAGAGGTGACAGGCTCTGTATCCCTGCCCCCATCCCCTGAGCCCTCCAGTCCTAGAGGTGACAGGCTCTGTATCCCTGCCCCCATCCCCTGAGCCCTCCAGTCCTAGAGGTGACAGGCTCTGTATCCCTGCCCCCATCCCCTGAGCCCTCCAGTCCTAGAGGTGACAGGCTCTGTATCCCTGCCCCCATCCCCTGAGCCCTCCAGTCCTAGAGGTGACAGGTTCTGTATCCCTGCCCCCATCCCCTGAGCCCTCCAGTCCTAGAGGTGACAGGTTCTGTATCCCTGCTCCCATCCCCTGAGCCCTCCAGTCCTAGAGGTGACAGGCTCTGTATCCCTGCGCACATCCCCTGTGCCCTCCAGTCCTACTGGCCTGGAGGATATTTCTAGCAGCAGCAGCATTTGGAACTAATCGCACTGCAGTGAATGAGGCCATAAGGAGACTGCAGTGATGACAGTGCGGGACTGAGGTGTGGATGAGAACCTGGCAGCAAGGAATGCTTTGTTCAGGTTATTTTATGATGGTGCTATAGCAGGAGATGGACTGAAGGTTCACCTGTACTCGTACCCTGCGGTTCCTATCTCACGCGAGAGCCAGTCCCGCAGGAGTTAATACTGGACGCCGAGCTGCGCTGCTGGCCCCCTCTCCCTGCAGGAAAGGAAACAGGAAATGAGTAGCCTGGCTTTCTGAGTATTGCAGGAAGTGGAAAATGTCCCAAAGCTCTGTCCAGCGGTACACTACATACCGAGTGCCTGTTCCCCTGACCTCTGCAGCGCGAAACATTCCATCTCTCTCCCCTGCCTCATCCCAGAGCGGTGCCAGAGTCAGAGGAACGAATGCCACCACCCCCCCCCCCCCCCCCCCCCACACACACACACACACAGGAGCAGAATTTTGTTGTTAGTCACAGAAGCACATACACACCCCCTGTAGATGGACTTACGGCCCTCACACACGCAGACACGCACTTAGTCACAGACGTTTATGGATGTATTTACAGGGTCACCTTCAAAGCCAGTTACATGGGGAAAGTTGGCCTGCCTGGAAGTTGCCTATCTGGGCCCACTTGTGCTTCCACAGTGAGCGTACGTTTAGCCGTGAGAGTGTTCTGGTCAGGGGCGTGAAACAGAGGACGTGAGCTGCCCAGGTAGCACGAGTTGCAGGCCTGGCAGTAAGAAACACGGAAGGCAGAGTGACCTCGGCTCTCAGTGGGCTGCGCGTGCTCGTGATCCTGTCAGTGACAGCCGTGCGTGTCACTTCTGTGCGCACAAATGCACCTATCGCCTCTGAATGTAGCTCTGACACAGCTCCCTCGCACCATGGCCGCCGTCACTCCAAGCCACAGGGGACCTACAGCCCTCCCTAAGGACTTAAGACCTGGAAATCAAGGTGCTAGAAAGCAGAATACCAGCTAATAATTCAAGCACCCGTGCAGTGCTGTCGGTGTGCACAGTGCTGTACAGGGAGGCTCCTGTGTCAAAGACTTGACGGTTTCAGTGTGAGCGTGGGGAGGTTAAGTGGCTTGCCATAGGATCGGGACCGGGGTGGGCCAAGTCTGTCAGCTCTGTGCCCTCACGTGCAATCCATGGCGCCTGGTGCTTACACGAAGCCCAAGCCACCTTCTCTCATCTTAGATGTTGCCGCTCTGATTTGCGAGTCTTTCCCTCCCCCATCCCTATTCTACAACTACAGGCAGAATCCACGTCCCTGCTAGAAAATTAGAGGGAGAGGTTTGTAACATGGACAGGTGAAAAAGATTCGCCTCCTAGCACACCACTGTGCCTGCCTCCATCACCCCTCGGGATAAATAGCTCTGCCCTCTGAGTCATTGTGTACTCTGGGTGGTTATATACAAAGCCTGCCGAGGATATGGGGGCTGTGGAGTATCTGCACCTGGTACGGAGGCCAAGCAAGTCATTTATTACACCCACAGCATGCAGGCATCTGGGAATGAGGACGAGGAGGACTGGATTCTAATGCAATTTCAATCAGGCGCATGCATGCAGGGTACATTTTTTTGGCACCTGAACTGCCATGCTATCTCGGTATGGGATCCGTGCCCGCTAAACCGTAGCCCAGGAAAACAGCGTGATTCACCCAGGGGTGACGTGAAATTCAGTAGCAGAGACAGGACTGGAAACCCACAAGCCCCAGGGCTGCTTCTGACCTTTAAAGCAGAGCATCCCTCCGCTGCTCATGCTGTAGCCTGGAGGCCTGCAGCGGGAATCTGCTTCCACAGCCGGGCAGATCTCCGTTCACAGGGGGGGGTACATCGCACGGTGCAGTAGAAGCGGCGCCCGAGGAAAGGATGGCACCACTCAGCATTCTGGGGAGTGCCCGAGGTCCTGAAGCGGAGACCTGGAAACTAGCAGGGACCTGGAGGAAGAGCAAAGCAGACCCATTCCCCCTTACCTTCAGTGAAGGGTTCCCACTGGTAGAGGCGGCCCATGAACTCCTGCCTGTTCAGGGTGGCACACTGCAGTGCCCGGGGATCAGGGGTGCCAGCTGGGCAAGACTAAGAGAGAGAGAGAGAGAGAGAGATGGTGAGGAAGGGCGTCTTCTATTATAGCAACCAGATACAAGATTCAAAATACCAGGCACTTCAGAAAATCCTTTCTCTGTGTCCTAGATTTATTTTATAGGTCGTGCACTCGGCTGCAGGCACGCAAGGCCCAAGGTCTTCAGGCCCATCCGGAAAAACATTCACAATGGAGCAAAGTTTCTTAAATGGCTTTCTGGCCGGGGCACAGGGGGAGGTTTCACGCTCTCGCTTTCACCCAGTGCGCCTCTTTGGGCTCTTCCCCCGCTCTACTTTTCAGTCTCCGTCCCCGATCCTGGCTCCATTTGTTCGTCGCCTTTCCTCCTTCTCCGTCCGACCCCCCCATCCCAGCCAGGCGAACCCCCTTCTTCAGCGCAGGAGCCGGCCCGTTCCTCAAATCCCATACCAGTAGTGGCTGCGGTGGGGGCAGGGGATGGGGTGACAGGAAATCAAAGGTCCGCCCTCTTAATTCTTCCTCTCCCCGCTTCCCCCTTTAATACAGAAGTCAGGGAAGGGCGAGGCCTGTCCCCGGCCTCCATGCCATAAGGAGCACAACCCTGCAGATCTGGATCTACCCCCTTTACCCCTCACAGATTGCAGGCAATTGTACTTCTGAATTTTTTTTTTTTTAATGTATTTTGATGTTTGTTTTATTTTTATTTTTTTTACCCACTGAATTGTACAGATCTAGCCGGGCAGCAATGCTAACCTAAGTCAGAATCAACGAAATGAAAACAGCTGGCTCTACAATAATGAATCATGGTAAATCATTGCTTCCTCTCCTGGAGATGCACCTAACTAGTCAGACCTTTCAGGATACCCATAATGAATATGCATGGACCCAAATCTATTTCCTGCAAATTCATTGTGGGAATTCTGCAAAACCCCGCTGGCTAGGGTGGAGAAGCACTGTCATAAACTGGTTAACTGTCTACCAGCGCTACTCCATACATAACCTATTACAAGTTCATACACAATCCTATTTAAAAAAAAAAAAAGCATACGGAAGGCCAGAGAGTCAGTCCAACCCCTAATCTGGGAAGAAGCTCATTCCAATCTGCGCGGCCTCCACAGAAATGCTTTGAATTTTTATTCATCGCTTTGGGTGATATTTTTTATCTGGAAAGCGATTAATAAGCGCTAGCAGATAAATAAATAACGAGCTGCCCGGCAGTGAAGGAACCGACAGCAAAGCGAGCCTGTGGGAAGTGCAGTTGCCGGCCCGCTGCGCATCAGGACGGGCGAGCGCGGAAACAGGCAGGTCGTGAGCCCTGCCCGGATCCGTAGACGCAGCGAGCGATTTTAAAGAAACTCGAACTTCGACTGGTGGACTGACGAAGGCCGGACAAGGCTGGAGGAGCGCTGGCCCTGTACTCGGCACCGGAGAACATGCTCACTGTGGTATTTTTGGACCGATTGAAGAAAGTGCGGGTATTTATTTATATATATATATATATATATATTTTTTTAGGTAACGCAGCCAGCAGACCATTGCAATAATCCGATCTAGCAAAAGTCAAAGCTCGTACAGCTGTCCTCGACTGATGTGTGCCCAAAAAAAAGGGCTAGCTTGCCGAATGAAGCACTGCAAGGAAAAACAAGTATGGGACAATCAGTTCCTCTATGCAATGGGGGTAAAACCAGGAACAGATTAACTTGTTCCTTACGGCTTAGAGTCAGGTGGCAACCCTACTGGCCCCGCCCACCCTGATCTAGGATCACCAGTAAGGCCCAAGTCATCAGGGGAAGGCCGAACCGGTTCTGATTTCACCCCCTCCCTCCTTGTGGTTCTTGAAGACACGCAGGAAGTCCACAGATACAGGGGTGGGTAGGGGTTAAAGCCAGGACTGAACCAGCCTGGCCTTCATGATGTGGGGGTTTATGGGCGACCCAGACCTGATGGAGCCCATGTGCTTGTGTGAGGAAAGGTTGCAGAGCTTCACGCCTACACACACACTTAGGCACGCACACTTGACCTGACTCTCTGTTCTCCAGGCCTGCCCCATTCGCTTACAGTAAACTCCCTGAGTGGTGGCCGAAGGAAAGCAGCCGTCGCCTTGTGTTAAATCCTGGCCAGGAACGCAGATGTCCAAGCTAAAACCCGCCAGCTCGGAAATCTAATCCCCGCTTTTCTAAACAACCTCGCTAAAAAAGAAAATAAAACAAAAAAAGGAATCCTGCACACGGTTGCCAAAAATAAAGCTGTTTGTCTGAAACTTGGCTATGTTTAACGAGAAGTCCTGGAAACGTGGCCATCGTGGCACAAGACAGAGAAATGTCTCCAAGTGTCTTGAAAAATGGCTTCCAGACCCCAGATCTGGTTTTCTGCCTTTCCCACGTGGAGACGAGAAATGGTTATATTTATCTCTAGTGAATTTAGCGTGTGTGAAAAGGGCTAAGAACTGATGGCCCCCCCCCCCGCATATCTTTCCATCCTTCCCAAAAAGGGCCAGTGCAATCTCATGCCCTCCCCTGCCTATCGACAACAACTCTGGCACAGCCTCGCACCCATCTGACAAGCCCTGCAACCCTGTCCCCAGCATCTCTCCTGCCTTCTTTACCAGCCCACTCCCTGCTCAGCACCCCCCCCCCGGCACCATCTCAGTCTCTCTGCAGGGCCCAGCATCCCCTCTTCTCCAGAACTCCCCCACCCACTCAGCTTCCTCTCTGTCTCCACCTCCCACATCCACTCAGCATCCGTTCCCTTCTCTGTTAAAAGTGAAGGAGGCGGCAGCTGGAGGTTTCCAGGGTCCCCCTCCCCCAAAAAAAAAATAAATGTTGGCACTTTAGGCAGCTACCTGGTTCGCCAAATGGAAGATCCGGCCCTGTCCCCATAGGAAAGCTGCCAGCCTCCGACACACCTGGTTCATTTCTGCAACCAGTTAACAACAGCTTCTTAGTTCTCAAGGATTTCTCCAGAACGGCCCTTCACAGGCACACAAAAACCAACTTGTCAATCCCTTCGGCTGTCCTTTCGTTTGCTCCAGCGCGCGGGCACCGCGAGCTCCTCCCGTACTCTTCACCGGAGGGACCGGCGGCCGTAGAAGGGGTGACGGGAGGGCGCAAACCCCCTGCCCAATCGGTTCCTGAATTCTCGGCCGAGACCGCTAAAGCCCGGGTGAGCGCCGTGACCGGACGGATGCCCGCTTCACGGGGCCGAGCCCCGGACAGACCCGACGCGTTTCAAATGTCAAGGGCTCCTTCTGAGAGGCTGGAGCTGAAATTAAGAAACCCTGGGGGCCTAGGGCTAATGGGAGGGCCCGGCTCTGGTCCTGGGGTCTCGGACGATTACCTTGCCTGTCCACCCCTACCCCCAAAAACTGGCCCTGCATGCAGGACAGGAGGAAATCACTTGGCTTTCTCTGCGCCTGGGGTCTGGCACCCTTTGCTTCGGTTAAGGAAACAGTGCCTTCCACCCCAGAGATGGCCATGAAGTGCCCTGCATTCGCAAAGTCCTCCTTTTTTTTTATTTATACGGCTTTAGTTCCTCTGCCAGCGCACGGTCTAACAGGATTGTTAAATCTTTATTTCAGCAAATCTGACGTTCTGTTTTAATGTTTGTCAGGACTGCTCCTCGCGCCACTAGCAATGTTTTGATGAGTTTCTGTAAACAAGTCGGGGGCTAGGCTGCAAGGCGAGTGCGCTTTCAGCCACAGAACGGGAGTTTTAAAGAGGAAGAAGCCCGAAAAAGTCACAATGTGGGGGAGGGGGGGGGGGGAACGGGCTTCTTTTCCAATTTTATTTTTTATGAGTTGACTCTTTGGAAAGAGTGGGCCATTCCGGGAGGCGTGTGAAGGTAGGAGGAGCTTCGCCTGAGCTCCATCTCCTCCTGCTCCACGGGGGGGGGGGGGGGGTCTGTCAACGTGCAGGCGCTGTGCGTGTCTCCTTACGCCACATCGGGGGGGGGGGGGGGATGACCTTTTACCTCTGCTCGAACGTCAGCACTGGTGAGCTCCGAAGGGAATGGGTTCAAAGAGGAAAGCCAGAGGGCAGGAGCACTCGGGAAGGAGGCGACAGAATGGTGATGGCTCGAGAGAAGAGAAGCGAGAACCTACGTCTAAAGTGCAGTGAGTTTGGTGGCCTCAGCTGGATCCCCTGCCAGTCTGCCCCAGCTACAGTAACTGCACGCAGTTCGATATGACCGTACCTCGAGATCAGGAAAGCAAAGAGGCTGCAGTCAGCATGGAGGAATATGGGATGAAAAGGGCTAAATATGGCAGCTTTATCTTCCTAATTTGGCCTCTTTAGCTATAGAAAGTAATTTCAGTAGCACACATTGGTAGCACAGAGCACGGAAGCCTACCCCTGCTTACTGTCTACCCCAGGGGAGGCCTACGCCGAGGGCCACAAACAGGTCTGGTTTTCAGGACATCCACAATGAATACGCATGAGGTATAGTTGCATGCACTGCCTCCATTACATGCAGATCTATCTCATGCGTATTCACTGTGGATGTCCTGAAAACCAGACCTGTTTGTGGCAATCCAGGACCAGCGTTGGCCACCCCTGGTCTACTCCATCGGTTGTGTTGCTTGATGTTAAGATGGATCTGCAAAGACTGGCAGCACTCAGCCTAAGAAACAAGGACAGAGAGAAAGCATTACCTCTTGACTGCAGGCCTTGTACTGCCTCTGTTCCCCTTCACAGTAGAAGCTCTCGGTGCCAGGGTGATACAGGTTCCACTGGGGCATCTCAGCACTTGCATGCAGGTCTGGTCTCTGACCACGGCCTCTTCCTCGGGCCCGGATGGGATTCCCACTGTACAGCAGCCACGTGTCCGGCTCTTCCTGCCTGTGAGTGGAAGGCAGCTCCCGGAACGGGCTCTGGGGAGCTCTGGATCTGTGTCCACCCTGCGAAGGGCTATGCTGTCTTTGGCTGCGTGGCCTGGCACCTTGCCCAGCTGGAGTCAATGAGCCGAGTTGAGCGTGAGGCCAGGAATATCGATGAGGGCTGTGGGGGTGCTGATGTTTGGTCATCTTCTCTTCCTCTGGCTGAACCTCACCACTAGTCCTGGAAGCACTTCTAAAGACATTAGGTGAGGACCTTGTGGTTTGCTGCTGTTGTGAGCCCTGCCCATTAGATTGAATTTCGTGCTGTTTGGGCAGTTGAGTTCGTCTTTGCTTGACAAGGGCTCCTACCTGCTGGTTTTGGTTTTGCTGCTGATCCAGAGATGAGCTTTGCTTATTCAGGACATTGAGCCCTGGCCCAGACAGAGAAAGATTTTGTGCACTGGCCCCACTCTTAGCCCTTGGGATTTCCGTGGATCTAACCTCTTCTTCCATTGGTTGGCTAGTTACTGCCCTGCTTTCTCTTGGCTCTGCACTTCTCCTCGTTTTGATTTTGTTCTCCTTCTCTGCTCTTGGTAGATCAAGGCAGATGTTCTTTCTTTTTTCACTAGGCTTCAAGTCAACTGAGACATTATCTTTTGGGCTTCTAAGTGACTCTCTAGGGTCATCCAGTCTCTCAGCCCGTTCACTCCTGTTATCTATCTGAAGCTCTGAAGAGGTAGTGGTCTTGATCTCCCATATCCCAGTTATGGTCTGTAGGGAGCTTTTCCATTTTTCCCCAGTCTGTGATAGATGCAGAATCTTCTCTAGCTTTTCAGTTGGCTGGGGTGCTGCAGGGCTGTCAGAGATAACTTCCCTTACATGAACACTGTCGTTCTTCTGAGCCTGGTACTTATCCCACCGAGAGAGAACATCCCCCTCCAATTCCTCTGACTCCGATGTTTCCTCCATATGCCTCACGTTGGCCAGCAAGAAGACTCGACGATCCTCCTCAGAGGATGATTGTGAGCCATACCTCCCTTTGCTCCCGAGGAAGTCGTCAGACAGCTCCTCTAACCCAAGTTCTTCTGCACTGTCTCCATCTCTGACTGTAGAGGTAGCACGTCCCTGCTTCCTTCTGTCCATGTCTCCCTTGCGAGATTCCCGGTGTCCCGCGTCTACGCTCTCCGAGCCGTCCTGCATCCTATCCTGCTGCTCATTAGGAAGGTCTTTCCTGCAGGAAAGGCAATGGGCTTGGTCTGGTCTCTTGGTCTGAGGTCTGCCCTGAAATTGCTGCCTGCTCTTGGCATCCAGGAGCTTGTCTGTCAACTCTGCCCCCCGAGGCGGCTCCTCCTGGACGTGCGCCCCCGGTGTTCTTTCTGCTAAAGACCCGATCAAAAGAACGACTCTTTGCTTCTGATTCTTCGGTGGAGACTTGGGGTCCGCAGATCGCACATTGTGGTGTCTCTTAAATCGCTGTCCACCATCGCTTCCTGCTTTGTGCAATGGTAAGGCAAAAGGCAGTTTCCCATAGCCATATCTCCCTGGCTTTATGGCATCTCGAACCCATGATCTGTGCAATAAAACAGGGGTAGACAGTTAATTAGAGGTCAATAATGAAAGTCCCCGCAGAGCTTGAACTTTGAAAATCCCACCGCTATGGCCAACGCAGATACAAAACTATAATTAAACACTCATAGTTTCCTGCTATGCCCCTAAGTTTGCTTTTAAAATCCTGGGGGTAAATGGCTGAACCCGAACATACAGTCGTTCACGTAAAGTTACCCCTCCTCTTTGAATGGCATAACTTAGGCCTTGCAAGCTTCCACACTGTGCTTCTTGCCCCTTGGCTGGCATCTATCCCTCACTGGGTCCCAAGAGGACACCCTCTCCTCCTTCTCCCCCCCCCCCCCCCACCTCCGGCCCTTCTGGGGCTCAGCAGGATTTAGAGGTGCCCTGGGCCCGTTTTATGGTGCATATTAACCGCCAGAGAACATAGGACATAATATTACGCTGTTATACCCCCCACCATGGCAAAGCTTCGCGAGTCAGCACTTGGACAGCCCATGCCGAAAAGAGCGAGTGAACGAAACGCTGCCATAAAGCATCCATCCACCGTGGCAAGTTCCAGTTACTTGGTGGTGTATGCCAGCAGGCACTGTGACAAGATACTTCCTTGGACAGGTAATTAAACGATGTTTTCCACATTCAGGGATTTTTTTTCCCCAATTCCATTCCTGTGGTAAACAGGCAAAATTCCCCTCAAGTTGCTCTCTCTCCCAACATGGCAAGAGCTCAAGAGCCAGGGAAGATCACGTTTGCAGAGAATCAAGAATTTTCAGCCTTGCGCTGCCAATTCTCCGCTGCTCGATTCAGTCATTACAGTATTAGATGGAACGGAGTGGGGGGGTCTAGGAGCTTACTGACTACTTTTATTAAGTCTCTTTTACAAGAGTGCTAAATGCTGGCTTTTATCAGAAAATGCATGCAGTACATGGATATTTCTGTAGGGGATAATCAGAAGGTCAGTGACAGGAGGAGGGAGTTGGACTCCATTGGGGTATGTGAGGTCAGGGATGGGAGGAAGGAGTGAGACCTCATCGTGGGGGGGTGTGGGGTCAGTGACGGGAGGAGGGAGTGAGACTCCATTGGGGTGGTGTGAGGTCAGGGATGGGAGGAAGGAGTGAGACCTCATCGTGGGGGTGTGTGGGGTCAGTGACGGGAGGAGGGAGTGAGACTCCATTGGGGTGTGTGAGGTCAGGGATGGGAGGAAGGAGTGAGACCTCATCGTGGGGGTGTGTGGGGTCAGTGACGGGAGGAGGGAGTGAGACTCCATTGGGGTGTGTGAGGTCAGGGATGGGAGGAAGGAGTGAGACCTCATCGTTGGGGGTGTGTGGGGTCAGTGACAGGAGGAGGGAGTGAGGCTCCATTGGGGTGGTGTGAGGTCAGGGATGGGAGGAAGGAGTGAGACCTCATCGTGGGGGTGTGTGGGGTCAGTGACGGGAGGAGGGAGTGAGACTCCATGGCGGTGGTGCGAGGTCAGGGATGGGAGGAAGGAGTGAGACCTCATCGTGGGGGTGTGTGGGGTCAGTGACGGGAGGAGGGAGTGAGACTCCATTGGGGTGGTGTGAGGTCAGGGATGGGAGGAAGGAGTGAGACCTCATCGTGGGGGTGTGTGGGGTCAGTGACGGGAGGAGGGAGTGAGACTCCATTGGGGTGGTGCGAGGTCAGGGATGGGAGGAAGGAGTGAGACCTCATCGTGGGGGTGTGTGGGGTCAGTGACGGGAGGAGGGAGTGAGACTCCATTGGGGTGGTGTGAGGTCAGGGATGGGAGGAAGGAGTGAGACCTCATCGTGGGGGTGTGTGGGGTCAGTGACAGGAGGAGAGAGTTGGACTCCATTGGGGTATGTGAGGTCAGGGATGGGAGGAAGGAGTGAGACCTCATCGTGGGGGTGTGTGGGGTCAGTGACGGGAGGAGGGAGTGAGACTCCATTGGGGTGGTGTGAGGTCAGGGATGGGAGGAAGGAGTGAGACCTCATCGTGGGGGTGTGTGGGGTCAGTGACGGGAGGAGGGAGTGAGACTCCATGGCGGTGGTGCGAGGTCAGGGATGGGAGGAAGGAGTGAGACCTCATCGTGGGGGTGTGTGGGGTCAGTGACGGGAGGAGGGAGTGAGATTCCATTGGGGTGGTGTGAGGTCAGGGATGGGAGGAAGGAGTGAGACCTCATCGTGGGGGTGTGTGGGGTCAGTGACGGGAGGAGGGAGTGAGACTCCATTGGGGTGTGTGAGGTCAGGGATGGGAGGAAGGAGTGAGACCTCGTCGTGGTGTGTAGGGGTAAATGCGGCTTGGCATATTTACTAGCATTTTCCCTTTTTTGTCCACAATGCAGACAGCCTGGGTGCTAAGACTCTGAGAAAACCTCCGAAGGGTTCTCACTTCAGAACTTACCTTCTAGAGGAATGAAGCTCCTGCCTCGGCAGGTCTGACTGTCGATGTCCATTGCCCCTTTCCAGGTCGGTCAGAGCACCACGGTCAGGGCTCTCTGCCTGCTGTCCATCAGGGTGCTCTGGCTTGAAGAGTGGGACCGAAGCCCGAAAGAAGGGACTGTGAAAAGCTGAGCTGTCTTGTCCGGATGTATTCCTTCTACTGCTTGCCCTGTGGAAAGGAGATGATCTGTAATCGGATGAGGTTTCTGGTCTCACCACTTCCCCGCTGGACAGGCCCCTTGATTTCTGCAGCCAGCCCACTTCCTGGTCAAGCGCGGCTTCGGGCCCGTGAGCGAGGGCCGGCCTCCGGTTAGAGAGAGGCCCTCGGTTATGGGTGGCCGGCAGGTCTTCGGCGGCGAAGGATTCGTGGCGCGTGTGTCTGTGGAAGGGTCCGTATTGGTGCGGAGGAGCCTGCCTGGGGCTGCCGTGAAGAGGAACCAAGGGCCCGGCTGGGGGCAAGGCAGCATCACCGCTTGTGTGAAGAGGGTACGAGGGCCATCTTCCTGCGTGTTCATAAAGGCTCGCCCTCTCCCCCTGAAGCCGAGGCTGTGACTGAGCCCGGACACCAGGAGGAGAGGACTCCGATCTCAGGCCCCCGAGAGCCCGCTGGTGAGGAGGCTGACAGGTTCTGCTTCTCTCCATCACTCCAACCCCACAGGGCTGAGAGCAGGAAGACCACGAGCCCCACGTGCCCCAGTCACCTGGGATTTTATTCCCCGTTCCTTCATCTTCTGAGGCTTGCCGAGACTTCCTTAAGGAAAGCTGCAAGAGAAGGCAGGATATCCTTATTAGGCACTTCACTTTATACAGTAGCCCATGAGGGCCTC
This sequence comes from Rhinatrema bivittatum, assembly GCF_901001135.1. Classification (NCBI taxonomy): domain Eukaryota; kingdom Metazoa; phylum Chordata; class Amphibia; order Gymnophiona; family Rhinatrematidae; genus Rhinatrema; species Rhinatrema bivittatum. Next base: position 30,368,825 of record NC_042630.1, read on the forward strand.
TGCTACAATAACAGGTTATGCAGTCCCTGGAGAAACAAACTGAGAGAGAGAACTACTCGGGCAAGAGCAATGCACACAAAACTACCTCAACCTGGAACGCCCTGCCGGAGGAGGTGGTGAAGACAAAAACGGTGCAAGATTTCAAAGGGGCATGGGATAAACAGTGCGGATCCCTAAAGGCAAAGGGAGAGGGGAATGAAGTAAGAGGCATGGGGGTAACCTGCGGGTGAGATACCACACTTCTGATGCAACTCCAACATTGCTCTCTGCTTCAACGGCAGGGGGTGAAAGGAAATTGGACTCAGACGGCAACCAACAAGAGCCCTGACCTTTACAGTCTGAGTAACTGAAAAGTATGGGAAACTGATAATTATGGGAGCTTGCTGGGCAGACTGGATGGGCTATTGGGTCCTTTTCTGCCGTCTGTTTCTCTGTTTCTGTGTAACCGTCTGTTGACATCTTCTACTTATGGCCACCAGTCTTGAGCCTGGAAGGAGCAGATCCATCCACAGGATTTCTGATGACCCACTTCTGAGGCCCTCAAAGTCATCACTGGCAACCCCACATAAACCACCCCAGGTCCCGAGAACAGGGCTCGGTGTACCCAGCTGCAATGGCCCTGCCTCGCACGTCTGGGGTCTGTTTCGACTGACAGCTTTCTGAGGACAAGAGGTAGGGAGGCTAGCGCGGTAATAGCACTACAGCCGTGCTCAAAGTTTTGCCAGCTGGGAGGGCATTCAGGGAATGGACAATGGGAGGGGGGACAAAGCTCCACCCAGGAAGAGGGCAGAATCTGGAGATTAAACATTGAAGAACTTGTGGAGCGGAGGGTCCTTCTCAAATTATAACAAACTGCATATTGCGACTTGAAAGACATTTATTGACCTGTTTGCAGCCTATTCCAAATGAGCCGACGGGGGAGGGGGCGCTGCAATGACGCCTTAACCATGCAGACAGAGTAACACACAAAAGTCAAAAACATCAAACATTTTATTTGCGTTTTCTGATGAGTCGCTCCTTTTCCTGAGGACTGAAAAAGAGGAAGGGGAAGAAAACAAAGGCAGATATAGATATATATATATATTTTTTTTTTCTCCCCCTTGGGCCAAAAAAGGAAATTTCAAACTTTTGCAACACAGCAATGAACTGCAAAATAACAAGCCAGGGCAACGGCAATCCCATCCCGCTGCTGCCTTCGCATTTCAGCTCTATTCCAACATGATTTGTGAAACCCAGACGTGCCTAGGGTGTCCCTGGTTGCTCTCGGGCTGTGTACGGCAGGCAGGGGCAGAAGTAAACAACGGACCTCTTGCAAGCCTAGGTCGGTCGTGGTGGAGCTCCAGGTTGTAGCCCAAACAGCAGGCCAGAGGGGAAACGACGCCCCTGGCGGGAGAGAGCAGAAGCTGGCAGCCCTGGAGACCACGACCCGGGGCATCCTTTCAGGCCTCAAGCTAACAGTCTGCGCTCTCAGCGTGGGGAAGAGGGGAACCTCGGACATAACGTGCGCCGACATCTGAAACCTCTTAGTGAGGGAGATTTAGGGCCTGATTTAGCAAGGGTGTTGTCCTGTCCTGCTCCCAGAACAGTACTTGATAAATCAAGCTCCGAACGTCTTAAGCTTTTGCCAAAACAGAAATCTTTTGGGGAGAGACAGTGGGAAACTGGACAAACACACACAAAAAAAAAAGAGCATGTTCATTGTCAAAATCTGGCCTGGGGGAAACTTAAATTCTGGAGGGAGTGATGCAGGTGTGGACCGAGGAGGAGGAAAGTGCTAGAACCCGCTCTGTTGCTTTCCTACAGTTGCCGCTGTGTGCCAGAGGAATGGGTAACATCCACGCAGCATAGATGCCAGCGCTGTGGGTGCTTGGAGTGCTTGAGCACTCCCCAATACTGAGCAAACTCCTTCATTGGGGTAACCTGCACTGAGTTTAGCCCCCCTCCCCCCGAAACCAATCATTTTAAAAAGTTGACTCCTATGTCATGTTTAATGAGCACAAGAAACTGAGCGCAGAGAATTGGGGGGGGAGGAGGGGAGGGAAAGCCATCAGCTCTGGGGGTCTCGGTAGCTCTTCAAGCAATGGCTGGCACCTGGAGTTACAAACATCTGGAGAGCCTGAGACCAGATGTGGCTGGGAGCCGAATTAATTTCTGCTGGCCAGGAGTCCCCCTGGGAGGGCCAGAAATCAACATTCCGGGGCAAAGCGACCCCACGAGTCCATGCCCCAGCACCCATCTGAAACAGCTGCAGAATTTGTACACCTGCCTGTCTGGCTCAAGGCGAAGAAGCTCTGACTACGCTGCCAAATTAGCGCTGAGTGAAATCTTCATTGCATGAAAAGGAACAAAATCGAAAGGAGCATGCAAGAAAAAAGCAAACGAGAGAAAGAGAGGCTAGGGGAGGAGGGGGTGAGGGAGAGAGAAGGGGAGAGGAGCTCCACAGATCCCCCGACACCCCCCAAGTGAAGGTGCATTTCGTGCTATTTCATGCGTTGAGACTGGGCCCGTGTTTCCTGCTGACTCCGCCCTCTCCCTGCACGCTCTGTTCTGATGAAGAAAGAGGAGTCCATTGATGCCCTGCCTTTATTCCGATACCAGAACCTCCCTTTGCAATAAGAACGCCGGCTTGGGTGAGAGCTGGGGAGGGGCAGTCAGCACTAGGACAGGGCACAGGAAGGGACCAAGTCTATCGTTTCTGGGATTGCATGTGATGGGAAAGGTGGACCTTCAGACATTCTTTAGCGGGGAAGCTGGGGGAAGGGGGTCCTCTAAGGTCCTGGTAACAGTTAAACAAATCATTGATTCAGTGTGAAGGGGCAATATCAGCCTGCACGCTAACTCCCAGGGCTCAAATACAGATTGCAAGGCCTTGGGGGTAAGGGACGCCGTGTCCCCCGTGAGGTAACTTCTGATGGTGCCACAGACAAGGAGGCGATAGGCAAGGACTCACCTTTCTGTGGGCGTGGCACTGCGGCGCTATCAACACAAGCAAACTCAAGGCAAAGGCCATCCAACCCAACCTGTCAAGAAGAAGAAGCCAAGTTAATTTTACTTAAGGGAGGCAAAAAAAAAAAAAAATCGAACACACATTTTGTTCCTGTCATAATCATGTTTGTTCCTGTGGATGCCCGAGGAACTTCCTGCTAGCTGGGTACATTTGTAACCAAGTACACCTGTCCCACTGAGCCACAAGAAGGTGGCACAGGGCGTGCAACCAGCCACCCGTCTGCTGAAGAAAACAAAGGCAGTAACAGGCCTGGACCCTACACAAAGTACCCAAGAGCCGGCATTAGATCCCAGATCCCTGCCTCTCATGCCGGGCCCCCACCTCCTCCTGTTCTGTGCTGGGAAGACAATCACCCGCCCCAGCCTCTGCCGAGCAGGATCTGCCATACATAAAGACATTCCTGTCCTGTTGTTCTGGCATTCCCTTGTGGCGGGGCCTCCACTGGCAGTGCCCAGTTGCAGCCAGCTGTGCTAGGGGTTGGTAAACAGGCTTTCCACTTTGCAGGGAAGTGACACAGGTGGTCCCAGAATGGCCAGCTAACTTTCACAAGGGGATGTGAAGAACCGGACGGGGCGGACGGACACTTCCCCGGGTTGGGAACATGGGAAGGGAGCACCGCTAAACACGGATCCATTTCAGTCCCAGCTCTTCTCCTTGGCCTTTGGCTGCAAGCTGAGCTGAATGCCTGCACAGGTTCTCTCGCCACCATCATCTCTGAGGTGGGAAAATCCAGAGCAGGGCTGGCTGGTGGGGATTCTCCACAACATGGCCAGAAGATGCATCTTCTAGGTCCAGGGCTTCCATTTATTTATTTATTTATTTATTTATTTAACAACTTTTAATATACCGACGTTCGTATAGCACATCACGCCGGTTTACAAGTAACTCAATTAAAGGAGGAAATTACAATAAACAGGGGGCAGGGGATGGGAGCAGGCCAGAAAAAAGGGGAGGGGGTAAGGGAGACAGGAGAAGAGAGGGAAAGATAGGTAGTGTGAGAGAGAGTAAAGAACAACCGTCAAAATAAGAAATAGGAGGAACTTATTTACAGAAGGAGCTATATACAGTAGTTACAATTAGGATAAGATTAATTACATTGGACACAATGCGCAATTTTGTAAATTTGCAGAACGAGGGCGGGCAAAGGAAGGGTGATGAGGAAGTGCCTTAAGAGGGGGGGAAAGGGCGGGCAGGGTGAGAGGGATTGAGGCTGAGGGACTGTATGGGAGGATCTAGGTAGGTGTGTCTAGGTTTGATTGACACTGACATGGCATTGCAAAGTCACAGGACCAGGGGCGGTGCTTCCTACTGTGCAAACTGTACATTTGCATGGAGCAGTAAACAGGGAGGAGAAGGAGCAGTGACAGGACCCGCCACATAACAAAATGAATTCAGCAAAGCCATATCAGAAGATGGCTCATTGTTCTGCACTGCTCATAGCACCACAGTCCACTTAAAATGATTCAGAAAGTGCTGCACACTTTTCTCCTCCCTGACTTACAGGCCAATACAGAACGGTGCGCTCGGCCGAGTGCACCGTTAGCCCCCGTCTGGACGCGCGTTTTCGATGCGCTATTATTACCCCTTATACAGTAAGGGGTAATAGCGCGAGGAAAACGCGTGTCCAACCCCCCAAAAACTAATAGTGCCTGCAACATGCAAATGCATGTTGATGAGCCTATTAGTTATTCCTGCAGCATACAGAAAGTAAAATGTGCAGCCAAGCTGCACATTTTACTCTCAAAAATTAACGCCTGCCCAAAGGCAGGAGTCAATTTCAGCCGGCACCAGGAAAGTGTACAGAAAAGCGGAAAAAACTGCTTTTCCGTACACCCTCCGACTTAATATCATAGCGATATTAAATCGGAGGCCCCAAAAATAAAAAATATAAAAAATCGTAAAAAAAGAAATCAGCCCGCGGCTCGTGGGTTGGAAGACGGACGCTCAATTTTGCCGGCGTCCATTTTCCGAACCCGTGGCTGTCAACGGGTTCGACAACCGATGCCGGTAAAATTAAGCGTCAGCTGTCAAACCCGCTGACTGCCGCCGCTTCTGCCAATACTAAATTGCGCGCCCAGGAGAGTGGCCTGGGCTCGCGTCGGGAGAGCGGGCGCTCGCCTCGGAGTGCCCGCTCTCCCGCGCATTTTACTGTATCGGCCCGAGAGTGGGCACGCTAGGGCTTTATGTTGTGACATCCCTGGGGAGCTCCTGAGACCCTCACCCATAGCCCGGGAGCCTTGGATGTACTTGGATTTAACCCTAAAACAGTCCCTTTCGGTGAGAACTAAAATCTGCTTTGCCAGAATGAAATCTCTCAGGTGACCTCTAAATCTACCCGTGCACACCCTCAGAAGGAACAAAGTGGATTTGAAACTGGAAGTCAGCATTCTGTGAGTCCAAGTTTGGCGCACACCTGGAGAGCCTGTGTCCCCCTCCGTGGGGGTGGCCCCACTCCCTGCAGCCTTAGCAGAGGGCTCAGAGGGCGCCGACAGCGCAGCACCTGGAAGCAAATCCTCAAACGTATGGGGAAACTCACCTGCCGACCCTGCCGTGCCCAGGTGCCATTCTGTTCCAGGTGGGGCGGTTCTCCTGTAGGATCACCTGCTTCCCTTTCTTCTGGACATCAGCCTGAGGCTCCGGTTCTCCTCCTCCTTCTAGCTGTGTCCCAGGCCCCTGCATAGCATACAAGAAACATTTGGAGGTGAAGGCTCCCGGATACACCTTCTTACGTTATTTGAAAGTCCGGTGAGTGGCCTAGAGCTGGCCCAAGCCCTTGATCAGGAACTGGCAGCACATCAGCGACACCCCAGTGCCCACCTTCGACGTGTTTATACAGCACAATGCTTGACTGCCTAATTTTGGTTTTAGGGATTCTGTGTTTGGTGGTTTTAACCCTTCTCCAGAAGGGCATTTCCCAGGATGCTGCTTAGATTCACCTTCCATACAACTGCAGACTTCACCCTCCGTATCCGTGCAAGGGACGAGGATGCAAGGAGCGGGGTCCACAAGCCCCGGCCACCCAAACCCTCTTCGCCACCGGGCAGAGAGGCGTGCAAGAAAACCCATCTGCCCGAGCCTTCAGAGGGCAACTCTGCCACGAGATCTGCGGTCGTGGCACAGTTCATTCTTTGCCAAACGAGGAAAGGATCCCAGAGGGACCGGAAGGTCGCCAGTCAGTGCAATAAAGCAGCTGGAAAAGGACGCAGTACGCTTGGTTGTAGATCAGCAGAGGTATCATTAGCAGGAAAGAAAGAAGTAGCATTGCCAGACCTCCACCCTGAGCACTGCGCGCGGGTCTGGAGGCTGCGGCTTCGTAAGGACACAAGAGCATGGAAGCGATTCGGAGAAGGGCTGCTAAAAACGATGCAAGGTCTGCAATACAAAACCCTTTAAAGGCGCTCAGAGTGCGCTCGCTGGAGGCTGGAGGGCGGCAAGCAGGGCGCAAGGCCAGGAGGAGCCCACCCTGATTGTCACCCCGGGGTGCATGCACGGAGATGTCATTCCGAGCACCCCTTAGGAAAAGCAAGGATTGCAAAAAAAGCCCAACCAGGGTCTGGCTCCGCCTGCCCCCCTTCTGACCTGAAGGCCCTGGTCGCTGCTCACCCCCCTGCCCTTGGATAGCCAAGGGGCTGGGTGCACCTGCTGCCGGGGGGGGGGGGGGGGGACGGAAAGGGCCATTGCCAGTTCCCCTCTGCCTTTTCATGCAACACTTGGAACAGAGAAGCCTTTATTTCAATTTTTAACTGAGCAGAGCAAACACAAGGGGGCCGGGGCCACTCATCCTGGCATCCTGCCTTCCCTCTAAAGCCTTGGAATGAAGTGGGCCAGTCACTTATCCTCCCCTCCTGGGGCGGAGGCTGTTAAATGAGCAGGAAGCGCCGGGCACTCACCAAAGTCCCAGGGAAGCAGGAGAGAGAGAGGTCAGGTGGCATCCACTCCACAGAAAGGGGGAGGGAGAGAGAGGAGGGCCCTCCGACGACCCCCCTCAACAGAGTTCAGCAGAAGTCCTAGTGCGAGGTGGCAGCACCATAAGCCCCCCCCCCCACCCGAGGCTCCACCGGAGGAGCGCTCTTAACAGCCCACAAGTGCCAACAGAGCCCCGGGTAAGCTTCTCACTAGTGGAAGTGAACCAGCCAGAGGGAGACATTCCGGCTGCTTTTAAATGAAAAGGCCTGGTATTTTTTGGCAGGGGATAGCACCCGTGCTGTAACAGAAGGCAGTGTGTGTTAGTCTCGGCCAGCAGATAAGAAACAGCTGCCTGCTAACAGCCGCCAGCTTCACCTGGGGCTGCCCCCGCTCTCCTGATAGATGTAAGGAGTTAAGTAAAGGTGCAGCTTCCTCTCCCCAAACATTCCAAGCACTCTTACTGCCATAGGAGGGCCTCACAGGTGGGGATGGAGGAAAAAAAAAAAAGCCTGAGATTATACAGTCTGGTGATTACGGCTCAACACACAGAGAGAGTCAGGAACGCCACTGACGGTGACTTTCAGGAAAAACAAAATTGCTTTTTCTCCCTGTGCCTCGCGTCTAATCCCAGCTCTGCCAATGGCTTTCTGCGTGACCTTTGGTGAGCGGTCATCAGATGGCATTGGTTTGATATAATGGCCAAGGCGGAGGGAAGTCTCTCGAAGATCAAAAACACGGGCTTCGGTAACATGGGAACCTGACTCCGAGAAGGCTGGGAGGAGATGGGTTGACGTGGACAAACGGTAGACCAAACTGAAAGGCACCATAATAGCAGCAACAAACCTTTATGGGAAAATAGTAATGAAAAGGAAAAGGACATCGATATGATTCTCCAAAGAGGTGGCCGAAAAAAATAAAGGCAAAAGGATCGGCATTCAAAAAAAGGACAAAGGAGCTTGAGACGAGGAAGAATTTGTGGTGAAGCTGAAGGAGACGAGGAAAGAGCTCAGGAGAGCAAAGGTTCAGCTGGAAGAGAGGGTCGCCAAGAAGGTAATGCGAGGTGAAAAAAAACCCCAAAACATTTTGCAGATATATCAGAGAAAGGAGGATTGGCGGTAATGAAGAGTCAGGGAGAAAGGTGAGGGAATAGCAGAAAAATAGTAACCAAATACTTTAGCTCGCTTGTTCACTCAAGAAGGCCTTGGAGAAAGGCCGTTGCCGGTTGGCAAGAGTGTGGATGGGTGTGGGGGAGATAGCACCCCATTTACAGAGGAGAGCGTTTGGGTGGAACAAGGCCATGGGGGCTGGCTGAGATACATCCCGAGATCCCGAGCTCAGAGATGTGCTGGTGGGCCCGCTGCTCAGTACATCCCTGGATTCAGGAGTGGTGCCACAGGACTGGAGAAGGGCGGCAGTGGTCCCGCTTCACAAGAGTGGTGCCGGAGAGGAGGCTGGAAGCTACAGGCCGGTGGTGGGAAAATGAATGGAGACGCTGCTGAAGGAAAGGGCAGTGAACCATCTATAATACGGTGGGTTGCTGGATCGGAGGCATCATGGATTCACCAGGGGTAGGTCCCTGGTCAGACAAATCTGATTTTTTTTGATTAGGTGACTAGAGAGTTAGAGCAAGGATGAGCACTTGATGTGATTTATCTGGATTTCACCAACGCTTTTGATATGGCCTCACATAGGAGGCTCGAACAAATCAAAAAGCCTTGACGTGGGTCCCAAGCTGGTGGAACGGATTACAAACTGGTTGACGGACAGACGCCAGCGAGTAGTGGTAAACGGAGCCTACTCTGAGGAGAGAAGGGTGATAAGTGCAGTTCCTCGGGGGCCGGTTCTGGGGTCGATCCTCTTCAAATTCTTTGTGTGTGAGTGACGCAGCAGAAGGGTTAGATGTAAAAGTTTGTCTAAGATCTGGAACAGAGTGGATGCGCCTGAAGAAGACGCCGAGAAGTGATCTAAGAAAGTTACAGGTGTGGCTGAAGGTTTGGCAGCTGGGATTCAGCACCAAGAAGCGCAGAGCCACGCATTTGGGGGGCGGCAATCCGAAGGCACTCTGCGCCATAGGTGAAAGACTGATGTGCATAGATCAGGAGAGGGGCCTCGGGGTGATAGTGTCTGATGTGACAAGGTGGTGACTAAGGCCGGAGGGATTCTGAGCTACACAGAGGGAGGCATAACCAGCAGGGAAAAGGAGGTGATAATGCCCCTGGTCAGACTCTTTGTGAGGCCTCACCTGGCATACCGCAGACCATATCTCAGACAGGATCAGAGAAAGGCATACGAAATGAGATTAAAGGACCTGAATACGTATACCCCGGAGGAGAGGAGGGACAGGGGAGATATGATACAGACTTTTAAATACATTGAAGGTATTAAGGATGCACAAGAATCAATCTTGTTTTCCAACGGAAAGAAAGCTGTAGGAATAGGGGTCATGATATGAATCTCCAAAGTACAACGTCAGGAAATACATCTTCACGGAAAAGGTGATGGATGCATGGAATGCCGTCCTGGAAGACAATAACAGCAGTGGAATTCAAAAGAGTGTGGGACAAGCACAGAGGATCCCTAGTGGCTAAAAGATGAAATTAAGAAAAGGGGTAATTTCGGGTAACTGTGGTAACCTGCACGGAGCGGCCGTTACTACCCTAAAAAAAAACCAAAAAAAAAAAACTTGCTGGGCAGACTGGATGGACCACGTGAGTCTTTTTCTGCCAACATATACAATGTTACTTATGTTATTATCTTTGCTTTAGCTCCCTGTGCCTCAGTACTAATCCCAGCTCTGCCACTGACATCCTACATGACTCTAGGTGAGTCGCTATATCGTCCATGCCTCAGTTCTAATCCCAACTCTGCCACTGACATTCTACGTGACTCTAGGTGAGTGACTATATCGTCCATGCCTCAGTACTAATCCCAGCTCTGCCACTGACATTCTACATGACTCTAGGTGAGTCGCTATATCGTCCATGCCTCAGTACTAATCCCAGCTCTGCCACTGACATCCTACGTGACTCTAGGTGAGTCGCTGTATCGTCCATGCCTCAGTTCTAATCCCAACTCTGCCACTGACATTCTACATGACTCTAGGTGAGTCGCTATATCGTCCATGCCTCAGTTCTAATCCCAACTCTGCCACTGACATTCTACGTTACTCTAGGTGAGTCGCTATATCGTCCATGCCTCAGTACTAATCCCAGCTCTGCCACTGACATCCTACGTGACTCTAGGTGAGTCGCTGTATCGTCCATGCCTCAGTACTAATCCCAGCTCTGCCACTGACATTCTACATGACTCTAGGTGAGTCGCTATATCGTCCATGCCTCAGTTCTAATCCCAACTCTGCCACTGACATTCTACGTGACTCTAGGTGAGTCGCTATATCGTCCATGCCTCAGTACTAATCCCAGCTCTGCCACTGACATCCTATGTGACTCTAGGTGAGTCGCTATATCGTCCATGCCTCAGTTCTAATCCCAGCTCTGCCACTGACATCCTACGTGTCTCTAGGTGAGTCGCTATATCGTCCATGCCTCAGTTCTAATCCCAACTCTGCCACTGACTCTGTGTGATTTTGGATGAGCTGCTTTACCCATTTGTGCATCAGTTCTAATCCCAGTTCTACCCTTGGCTTTCTGTGTGCCTGGGTTCTAATCCCTGCTCTGCCCCTAACTTTTCATGCAACCTTGGCCATGCTACCTTAGGCTGCAGTGCCTTGGTCTGACGGTGTAGATGTTAGTTATCTCTTGATACAGTGAATTACAAGATGCAGGAAACATTTTTCCTGAAAAGAGTGGGAATTTACTATGAAAGGCTTCTGTCCATGTTTCTAGGGGATTCTCTTCCCCACTCATCTATGCCTCTCACACGCAAAAGCTTCCCAAGAGCTCTGCAGTGGACGTCTGCCCCCAGGTCCTGAGCCAGCACAGAGCTAGTGAATTACATCTCGTTAAGGGCCAGATGGGCTGCATGGATTTTCTCCCATTTTGTGTCAACAGGAACAAAATATTACTTCATCTGGCCTGGATTTATTAATATAACTGTCCCTGCACTCCACCCTCACAGGGTTACATATGTCTTACACAATTCTGAATGACTTCCAGCTACATTACAGCTCCAGGACCGACTGTACGTCCATGGGATCCAGCAGAAAATCACAACAGGCTACAGCATAGAGCCTGGCACGAAGGAATATTTTAAGAATCACCCGTGTGAACTGCCTCTGGCTTTTCTGCAACTTAATTAGCCATTCCCTTGGACAGGTGGACAGCCAACACTACCTGTCCAGGTAAGAAAAAATTCCAGGGGTGCCTAATTAAGCAGAAAGTAAAAAAAAAAAAAACAAAAACTGGACCGACGCCTAGTAACATACTAGTGAGGGCAGAAAAGGGCCAAAAAGGACCCCTCAGATTAGGAGTGAGGCGGCAGAGCCTGGCCACCTGTCCTGTGCATTTAATCTTTATCCGCCCGGCGCACGGGCCTCCGAAGCAGCCACCCCCTTAAGAAAGAGCTGGAGCCTGGGCACTCCGGCTGCTCGCCTGCATCCTGCCGTGGCTGGCGTGGGTGCCCGGATAGTATTCTGGGGCACCGGCGTAGCCATGTGGGGGTACTCAGATGAGAGGCTGGAGGTGGTAGAGCCCGGGGCGCATTACCACATCTGTTCTCTCGCCCCCCCCCCCTCCCCCCCACTAACCCCACGACCAGCCTCCTGTTATGAGGCAGGGGGACTGCAGAGGCGCCCTGCGGGGACCTGATTTTAAAAGAAGGGTTGAAACCATTAACTGGCCCTTGATTAATAGAAAACCTTCTAGGGCGAAAGTCAGGATCATTTACTCCCCCCTGCGACTGTTCTGACCACGGGGAGAAGAAAGAGGAAGCTACTGCTCACAAGGCTAGGGCTGACAGCAGGACCTCCTACTTCCACCCCCCCCCCCCCCCATGATCCCACAATCAAAAGTTTTATGAGCCAGAAAGTGTCAGCAAAGTGAGGATGTGCTTCCGATGGATGATCACCGTATTTTAATGGGGGGAGGGGGGGGGGTATGCTGGGCCCAGTTGGGGCATTGGTAAAAGCAAAACCTGACCTCTGCAATAGGATACACCAATGTTTGGGGAACCATAAGGGTAAGAGGTGTGGGCTGGGAGACCCTACTGTTATTTTAGGGGAGGCTAGGGGAGGGGGGAGCTGATGCCCACCCGGAGGGTCAGGAGAGGGCAGCTCCGACCGACTTTCCCGTCTTTGCTCCCACCTGGTTGAAGCCTCCGAACGGGTAGGAGGTCAGTCTGCTGATGCCTTCGGCTCAGTACCAAAATGATTTCCCTGCGGTGCTGGCAAGAGAAGGATCTGAGCCCTTACTCAGTACAAAAAAATGCATTTATAGCAGATAAGTGGAGCAGACTTGAGACTGGAAAAGCAAACATTTATTTCTTTTCTTTATTTGATTTACGACATTGGTCCCTGTGTATATGAGATCAGACTGGGAGCCAGCACATGCAGTATAAAGGGGGTTATTTTAGCAAATTGGACCTGACATGACAAATAAGAGATGAGAATTACTTTAGAGGGGAGAGGGGATTAGCTTGTGATAAGCAAAGCGCCTCAGGAAAGGGAGCTGAGGCCATTCATTTACTGCCTGAGGTCAGGAAAGTAAAATAATTTCCTGAAGTAATTGGCTTATTGGGGGTCCCTTAATAACTCGCATCTCCTTTTTTTTTGTGGACCCCTCCTGCTTAGCTATCCTTTCCCTAGCACCTGAGCAAATATAGCCAGGAATGTGCACCCGAGGAAAAAAAAAAAAAAAAGCAACAACTCTTATCTGCACTGACACCATAATTTGATCTTCCTGAAAAAATTATAGGCACATCACGGGACAGGCAGCGGATTTCTAGGGCAGGCAAAAATCATCCTGTATCCCCCCCCCCCCCCTCATCAAATTATCTCCCGCCCTCCCCTTCTTCTTTCGGTGGCTCTGGCATGCAGAAGTATTAAAGCATTCACAGACTGCAGTTTGTATATGTGTGTGTGTGTGTGGGGAGGGGGGGGTAATTGGATTTAGAGTTTTTTATTTTGTTTTTTTTTTGGGAGGGGGGTATTGTAAATAATTAGAAGAGAATCCAGATTGAGCAGGTGCTTGCTCCTGCAAGGGAAGGTCCTGGAGGGAATATCTGAATCTGGGCTGTAAATGATGGAGCAAAACTTTCTAAGCCGATCAGGAGGAAGGGAGGGGAGGCAGAAGCAGACGCAGAGACTTAAATGACATTAAAGCCAAGCTGTACCTTGCTTCCAAGTCTCGGGGTAAAAGTAATCCAGCGCCGCGTGGAGATTAAAGAAGCCCAAATCGGATCCTTTCGGGCTGAAAGCGGATTCCTAGTGCAGCCCAAAGGTGGCACGAGCGGCCCGGCGCATCCGCTGGTTCCGAGGCTGCCCTGGAAGGAACCAAAAGCCCTGGATCAGACCTCTCCGTCCCGTCCGGCTCGGACACGCGGGCAGAGTCACTGCGGAGGCCCCGGAGCAGCAGCACCGCGGGCGGGGGATGCGCGGCGGTGTCAGTCCCGGACCCCTCCCCGGGCTCCTCCTCCTACCCCGAGCGATCAGAAGCCAGAAATCAGGGCCCCCACCCAGCTCCTCTCTGCAGTATCCGGAGGGGGGGGGGGGGGAGAGAGGTCTCCTCTCTATACTGTCCGGGAGGAGGGAGTGTCTCTGTTCTCTCTGCACTATCCTGGGGGGGGAAAGGTCTCCTCTTTGCACTATCCGGGGGTGGGAGGTGGGGAGATGGGTGCCTCTCCTGTCTGCACTATCCTGGGGGGGAGAGGTCTCCGCTTTGCAATATCCAGACGGAGGGGGAGGGGGGGGGTGTCTATTTTTTCTGCACTATCCTGGGGCAGGGGAATTTCTCCTCTCTGTACCGTCCTGGGGGGGGAGAGATCTCCTCTCTGCACTATCCGGGGGTGGGGTATTTCTATCTTCTCTAGGGGGGGGGGAGAGAGTTCCTTTCTGCACTATGGGGGGGAGGAAGGGTGTCTATATCCTCTCTGCACTATCTGGGGGGGGGGGAATGGGGTGTCTCTATCCTCTCTGCCCTCTCCGGGGGGGGGGGAGAGAGTTCCTTTCTGCACTATGGGGAGGGGAGGGAGTGTCTCTATCCTCTCTGCATTATCTGGGAGGGAGGGGGTGTCTCTATCCTCTCTGCCCACTCCGGGGGGGGGGGGGGGAGAGAGTTCCTTTCTGCTCTATGCGGGGGGGGGGGGTGTCTAGATCCTCTCTGCACTATCTGGGGGAGGTGTCTCTCCTCTCTACATTCTTCTGGTGGGGGTAAAGAGTTCCTTTCTGCACTATGGGGAGGGGAGGGAGTGTCTCTATCCTCTCTGCATTATCTGGGAGGGAGGGGTTGTCTCTCCTCTCTATACTATCCCGGAGAGGGGGGAGATGTCTCTCCTATTTGCACTATCTGAGGAGGTCTCTCTCCACTATAGGATATCCTGCCCCGGGGAGGGGAGCATCTCTCATGGCTGCACAATCGGGGTGGGGGAGTCCTCTCCCCTGCCTTGGGGATGTCTCTCTCTCTTATTCTGGGGTGGGCATGTTTCTTCTGACGCCACTGTCTTGGGATCTGTGTGCCTCTCTCCTATCTTGTTGTGTCTCATTTCTAACCTGGGATATATATGTGTGTGTGTGTCTCTTATCTGAACTATCCTGAGATGTGCTGTCTCTTATCTGAACTATCCTGGGATGTGTGTGTCTCTTCTATCTGAACTACCCTGGGATGTGCTGTCTCTTATCTGAACTATCCTGGGTTGTGAATGTCTCTTTTATCTGAACTATCCTGGGATGTGCTGTCTCTTATCTGAACTATCCTGGGATGTGCGTGTCTCTTATCTGAATTATCCTGGGATGTGCGTGTCTCTTCTATCTGAACTATGCTGGGATGTGCATGTCTCTTCTATCTGAACTGCCCTGGGATGTGCGTGTCTCTTCTGTCTGAACTATCCTGGGATGTGTGTTTCTCTTATCTGAACTGTCCTGGGATATGCGTGTCTCTTCTATCTGAATTATCCAGGGATGTGCGTGTCTCTTATCTGAACCATCCTGGGATGTGCGTGTCTCTTATCTGAATTATCCTGGGATGTGCATATCTCTTATCTGATCCTGGAATGTGTGTGTCTCTTATCTGAACTATCCTGGATGTGCGTGTCTCTTCTATCTGAATTATCCAGGGATGTGCGTGTCTCTTATCTGAACCATCCTGGGATGTGCGTGTCTCTTATCTGAATTATCCTGGGATGTGCATATCTCTTATCTGATCCTGGAATGTGTGTGTCTCTTATCTGAACTATCCTGGGATGTGCGTGTCTCTTCTATCTGAATTATCCAGGGATGTGCGTGTCTCTTATCTGAACCATCCTGGGATGTGCGTGTCTCTTATCTGAATTATCCTGGGATGTGCATATCTCTTATCTGATCCTGGGATGTGCATCTCTCTTCTAGCTGAACTATCCTGGAATGTGTGTGTCTCTTATCTGAACTATCCTGGGATGTGCGTGTCTCTTCTATCTGAATTATCCAGGGATGTACGTGTCTCTTATCTGAACCATCCTGGGATGTGCATGTCTCTTATCTGAATTATCCTGGGATGTGCGTGTCTCTTATCTGATCCTGGGATGTGCATGTCTCTTCTATCTGAATTATCCAGGGATGTGTGGGTCTCTTATCTGAACCATTCTGGGATGTGCGTGTCTCTTCTATTTGAATTATCCTGGGATGTGCGTGTCTCTTATCTGAATTATCCTGGGATGTGAATGTCTCTTATCTGAACCATCCTGTGATGTGCATGTCTCTTTTCTGAATTATCCTGGGATGTGCGTGTCTCTTATCTGAACTATCCTGGGATGTGCGTGTCTCGTATCTGAATTATCCTGGGATGTGCGTGTCTCATTTGTCTGAATTATCCTGGGATATGCGTGTCTCTTATCTGAACCATCCTGGGATGTGCGTGTCTCTTATCTGAATTATCCTGGGATGTTATCTGAACCATCCTGTGAAGTGCTGTCTCTTATCTGAATTATCCAGGGATGTGCGTGTCTCTTATCTGAATTATCCTGGGATGTGCGTGTCTCTTATCTGAACCATCCTGGGATGTGTGTGTCTCTTCTATCTGACTTATCCTGGGATGTGCGTGTCTCTTATCTGAACCATCCTGGGATGTGCGTGTCTCTTATCTGAATTATCCTGGGATGTGCGTGTCTCTTATCTGAACCATCCTGGGATGTGCGTGTTTCTTGTCTGAATTATCCTGGGATGTGCGTGGCTCTTATCTGAATTATCCTGGGATGTGAGTGTCTCTTGTCTGAATTATCCTGGGATGTGCGTGGCTCTTATCTGAATTATCCTGGGATGTGAGTGTCTCTTCTATCTGAATTATCCTGGGATGTGTGTGTCTCTTATCTGAATTATCCTGGGATGTGTGTGTCTCTTATCTGAACTATCCTGGGATGTGAGTGTCTCTTCTATCGAATTATCCTGAGATGTGAGTGTCTCTTCTATCTGAATTATCCTGGGATGTGAGTGTCTCTTCCATCTGAATTATCCTGGGATGTGAGTGTCTCTTATCTGAACTATCCTGGGATGTGAGTGTCTCTTCTATCTGAATTATCCTGGGATGTGTGTGTCTCTTATCTGAACTATCCTGGGATATGTGTGTGTATGTGTGTGTATGTGTGTGTGTGTGTGTGTGTGTGTGTGTGTGTGTCTGTCTCCTCTTCCTCTTGCTGGGAACCAGTCCAGATTCTCAGCTCTGACTCACACATTACCTAAAGAAGCCCTCACCCACCCAGTGTCAACAGGTCCTATTACTCCTGCGGCCTTCCCCCTCCATGCCATCTTGTACCTCCCACCCTCCTCTCCCTTATTTACCAGGTCTGGGCACTCCCCCCTCCCAGCTCCTTACCTTCTCCCTCTCCTGTAGCAGGGAGCTGCTGTCTCCTCCAGTAGCTGCTGGCTCCCTTTCTGGTACCCCCTCTAGCAGTCTCCCTCCTCTTCCTCCCCTTCCCCTCCCTCCCCCAGTCAGCGCCTTTACCTTCAGCTCTTCAATGGAGTCACTGTGTAACAGATTTAGTCCTGAATTTGAAGGCACACACAGTGAGCTGCTCCCCCACCCTCCCCGCCTCTCTTCTGGATTCCAGTGGTGAGGGCCAGATGTGCTAAGGGGGCTTCCTCCATTCTGTACCTATGGAGCAACTGCTTAACACATCTGCTACTGAAAGCCTGAAGCCAAACCGACCAGCACGCCTGGATCAGGCTTACTCTTTTTGTGTGCATTGAAGTACTACTTAAAAATCATCAATCCGTCGGCTTCTTCATCACCCAGCCAACCAAGGTGGCACTTTTACACAAACAAAAGTTATTTTGCCTTTGTTTCCACAGGATTCCCTTTACTATATTCATGCATTTAGAGCAGGGCCTTGGATGCTGACGGACGAAAGCTGCCATGCCATCGGTTGCTGATGAGGCCACTTTGGGGCATCGCATCTGTGTGGTTAGGGCCAGCTGCAAGCAGTGGGGGTCGCCCTCAGCACAGATAACTTCAATTAAAGCCCAAGCCAAAGTCTTCCCTTATCAGAAGATTAGTGACCACCCTGGGCCCTGCTGAAGTCACTCAGCCTCCAGCTTCCCAAAAGGCAGGCGAAGAAGCGTTCCTTGTACACTGTAGCACTATATCCCTCGCCCAGCGGCACTGTAGCGCTAAATCCCCCACTGCCATAATGCCATGATTGACACTGTTCCCTGGTGTGGTGCAGGGTCAGGGGTCGCCTAAGGCCACACAGTAAAGGGTGCGTGGGGGAAGATTTACACCCCAGGTCACACGGAGGTAAATTTTCTAACTTTTGGAGTTAAGGTCCTAAATTGGTCCTTTTGAAAATTTATTAGGACTGACTGCCTAATTCTCGGCTCCTAGTTTTACTCGACAGCTAAGTTTAGGGGTTAAAACGTGGGCAGTAGAGGGCAGGGGG
This sequence comes from Rhinatrema bivittatum, assembly GCF_901001135.1. Taxonomy (NCBI): domain Eukaryota; kingdom Metazoa; phylum Chordata; class Amphibia; order Gymnophiona; family Rhinatrematidae; genus Rhinatrema; species Rhinatrema bivittatum. The sequence continues at coordinate 30,386,757 of NC_042630.1, forward strand.
GGGGGTAGAGTTAGGAGCTTGGCACTGCGCCTTTCAGCTCGAGGAGCCAAAATCTGGGCATATGAAGTGCAGGCCCTGAAATTAGGATTTTCAGGTGAACCCTTAATCCCTCCCTTGAGTTTGGCTGAAAATAAGATCCTAAATCCAAGAGCTCAGCTGTTTTTTAGTGTCAGCCTCACAGTATCTAACAAGGTGTCTCTGCTGCAAGCTCCGCAATCTCTGAGAGCATGGTGAGAGTGAGAGACCCCCAGCAAGGCTGCTGGGTTTACCTTGATGGGCCTAGACGGTGCTAGAGCGGAATTTTACTTTCATGAGCAACGAAAGCAAAATTCCAAGGCCCACTGAAAAGGGAGCCAAGCCTTCTCCGCAGAGGTCGCTGTTCCCAAAATAAATAGGAGGCAGGGACTGCTTCGGTCCCTCCGGGCCCCTGACTGATGCCCCGCTCAAGGGAGGAATCGGAAAGACTGGGAGAATTTGCGGGCTTTCCTGCGGTCTTGCCCGTCCTTGGAGGAAGGGGCGGGGGGGGGGGGGGGGGGGGGGGGGGGCTGCCAACAGGGGTGACCGCCCTTGGCCCTGCAGTTTGAGAGGGCCCCGCGCCGCCATGGCAGCCCGATCCTCAACGCTATAATCTCAGCGTTCCTGAACCCTGCTGCGGTTCATTTGCCCTGTGCCCCGCATCCCCCCTGACTCTGAACAGACAGGGTGGCACCTTGCCTCTGGTGCAGGGAGAAATTCTGCTTGCAAAATCCTGTGAATCATAAGAGAATTAGCACCGTAGTTCTCACCCTAATGTCTTACAAACAATTTTAAAAGAAACCCCAATCCACCCTCTTGCCAGATCCCTACCACCCTCCTCACAGGAATTTTAGTTTTTCAAACTGCTCCTCCCCCCCTTTTCATTTCTCAGCATGTCCAGGGTTCAGTCCTAGCCCTGGCACACATGCTTTGGGATCTTATTGGTTTTCCTGGGATCCGTATATCCACTTCCTGGACCAGGCAAAGAATTTCAGAAAAATTCCACTTTCAAATGATTGTAAGAAGGCGGACGACCTTGGCCAGGGCTGGTGTGGTTTTTCTCTTAAACTAAAGTCCGGTGCATGGGTTATCTTTGGACACGAAGCAGCGGATCAGATCAAGAGCCAAACCCCTGTCATATCCATCAACATCTTTGTACCTGAATAAGAAATAATACCGCAAGCCCCCTGGAGTATTGGCTAGTTTTTAGATGGTATTTGTGTACTCTCTGAATAAAAAAAGCCGAGGTAGCTCATGTTTGGGGAGCCGGAGGGAGCAGCCTGAGCAGATTACAACTGCCCACGCTCTCTTCCTTGGAGGTCTCCCCTACACGAGACGTCTCTCACTGGCAACCTTCTTCTCATAAGAGCTGTAAACAAGACCAGATTAAGGTGGTAGGAGAGCAGGGAGCAATTTAACAAAGCGAGACCCCCCCTCCCCCCAAAAAAAATATATAAGGATTAAAAGTGAAAACGTTATGATCTGGACTGGATGTGTACATTTTATTGCTGTTTTGTTCTATTGCACATCTTACAGAAATATTCCAAAGTTAATGGCTGGCTGATTGGATTTGTCGGGAATTTTAATATAAAGCAACTTAAAAAAACAAACAAACACCAAAAATGTATAGAAATAAAATATGTTAGGTACAATTTCAGTGTGTTGTGGGGACCTTGGCCTGCTGTATTGGTTTCCCCTCTAATCCAGTTTTGGTTGTAAATGCACCAAAGAACTGGGGGGAATTCCAGAGGGTTTCTTCTCCCTGATATTTAATTTATTTACATCTCTGCCCAGTGGTGGAGAATTCTGTGCAGATCCACCACAAAGTGGTAATGAGGTTTTACAGAAGCTGATGATCACAGCGAGAGCCATATGTTACTTATTACAAGGAAATCCTCCGCAGGCCTGGTGCACTTCCACCGGGAATTGCCATTCTTGACTCTCTGACCCCACCACACTATGGCTACTGATTAAAGTTCACGGCTAATTAAATGACACAGCTTCAGCTGAGGCAGGGAGAGGGCTACCTGTTATCCGTATCACTTATGATAGTGGGCATGGGCATCCTCAGCCCTGGGCCAAGTCCATGGCACCTGTCAGGATCTATGTTACTAGATCACACACCATTCACCAGCTCAGGGAAGAACACATCTTGAGCTTCCAGTTCCTGATTCTCTGTGCAGTAACCTAGGGTAGAACAAAAGAAGGATTTCTTGGCAGTGCAGGCTCTTCTTTTTAAGGCACAAGGAAAGGAGAAACACCAGTTGTTGGGCTTAAGGTGCTGGAAGCCACTGTTTTGGAAATGGGGTTCAGGGAAGATGAAGCAAAGCATTCTGGACCAGAGTCCAGTGGAGTCTTAGTCAATGGAAAATAATAGAGAATAGCTTTCCCGTTGTCTGGCATTCCTTGGCACTGGATCAAAGCACCGTGGACTCATGGTGTTCCCAGACTCAGTCCGAAAACAAAATTCCTCCTTCTTTCAGGTCTCTCCGCCTCGCTCGGTTCCTATTTCCAGCCCCCCCCAACAGAAGCAGGAAGTGGCTGTTGCCAAAGAGCTGATAATATTAGTCATAGAGGCGTTGTCAGACACAGGTCTGCCCTCCAGCCCTCAGAGTATTCCAGGGCTGCCCAAACCTGTCTCGCTGACCCCATAGCTACTCGGGTTTTCAGGGTATCCACAATGAATATGCATGAGATAAATTTGCATGTGATGTATATGCAAATTCATTGTGGAGTAAAGATGTGTCATCTGAGGAAAGGACCTGATTTCAACCCATGTTTCTTAGAGATGATATAAGGTTCCAAAGATGCCAGATTTCTCCAGGATAACTATGGGTGCTAGAGCTCTGCCCTATATTTGGTGGATGATACAGACTGTCTGCTTAATCAGAGATTAAAGAGCATGTGCCTTCGGGTTTTCAGGGTATCCACAATGAATATGCATGAGATAAATTTGCATGCAATGAAGTCCCAGCATATGCAGATTTATCTCATGCAAATTCATTGTGGAGGTCCCACCCCAGAACCCCCTGTTTTTTTATTTGCGCACGACCCTGAAAAATACGCTCTTACGCGCACAAACCACGCGCGGAACTTTCAAGTCTCAACTGCACAGCTGTCCTGCTTTGCCATCTCCGCGCGGGAATGGTGGGACGGGCTGGGGAAAATCCCAAGCCCTTTGGGGATCCAGCATGAGACGCTTTATGTTGACCCCGCTGACACTTTAATAGCTCTTTAATTACGAATTCCTTTCCACAATAGAGTTTGCAATTAGTCACTTCAACTGGATAAGCCATAAAGTGGTTCCGCACAGGTTGGGGGCCCCCTGCTGAGCTGACAGCAGCAGCAGCAGCACCAGGATTTCCAACACTTGACACCTTTTTCATTAGCCTGCCAAAAAACAGCTGGGTGGAGCGGTGAGTGAAATGTGGGAGTATCTACTGAGGGGGGGCAGGCAAGAGGTGACAAATTGCCCCCTGTTCCACCAAAAAAAAAATAGGACCGATAACCTCAATCTTTCTACTCCCCCCACCCCAGGAGACTCACTCTGAGCATGTGCAGCGCTGCCGGTCCCCGTAGAGACTGAGCATGCGCGGCGCTCCCGGAGCCCCACGGGCCCCTCCACTTCTTCCCGCGTTTTTTGCTTCAAATCCGAAGCGAGCTGGGCATAGCAGTGCTGCGCAGGCTCCGAGTCCCGAAGGAGGGCATAAGAAAACAGGACTGAGAACCAAGAAGGAAACGTAAAGGAAGAGGATAAGGCGAAATGAAGGTGAATAAATGCAAAGGTTTGAAACATTCTATTGAAAAGTATTGTATTACAGAGTAAATTGGCAGACCAGTTTCGGAGGGGAACGGGGAGGAGGGAGAGAGGCATGGTGGCCTAGGCATCCCCCCCCCTCCCTTTTTTTTTTTTTTTTTTTTTTTTTTTTTTGCGGGGTTGAACTTATGAGTGCTGGGAACATTTGTGGTAATCCCTGGGTTTGGGGTGGGGTGCAGAAGATCCATGGAACGCCACTGCCTAGTGGTCCCCCAAAAGAGAACCTGGCAGCCCAGCACCTTCACGCTTGCTGCCCCCCCTGCAGCCTGTTCAGGCCAAGCCTCAGCAACATGGGGGAGATGCACAGGCTGAGGCCAATGCAGAGCTGCTCTCGCTAGATGAACCTTGTGAGCCAGAGCTGATGAGGTAGGAGGAGATGGAACTGGCCTAGGGGATGCTGCTGCCTGGGTAGGAAAGGGGGAGAGATGCTAGCCCTATCAGAGAGAGAGAATGGGATCTCCCTGCCTGCTGGCAGGAGGGAAGAGGAGCGACAGGAAGATGCTTCTGCCTGGCAGGGGAAGGAGGGGAGACCAAAGGAATGCAGTATCTGAAGCAAGAGAGACCTGCTCATGTGGGGTGAGAGAGAGGATATTGCTAGCTATTTATGAAAGAAGAAGTGTACTTTGCTGACAAAAACAAATTCCTTAATCTGTATTAATTTATTTTCCTGTTGATAGCAGGGCTGAATTAGCCATGCTGTCATGGGGAACTGTTCATCAGGGCCCAGGAGGCGGAGCTTCTAAGTAGAACACAGAGCTTTGCTCTGTGCGGCTGCGCATGCCTTCCAGTGCAGAAAAACAGTCTCTCCTCAGTCTGTTTTTTCCACGTGCGGGAGCACATGCGGAGCTAGTTTCTCCTTGGGCTAGTTTTTTCAAACAGAGAAATGTCCTAAAAAAGAGCACCCAGGCTTCCAGGGTTTAAACCTTGTGATTGCAGCAAAATCATGTCCATCACTGATGGACATGATAGCTGCTACTGCTGCCTGGGACCGGACCATCAACAGGCCACATGTCAACATTGCACCAGGATGTTGCCACGAGCCCGGCGACAGAGGGGCCATAATATCCAGGCCCTGAAAGACGTGCAATTGGGGCCCCCTGCCTTCGGAGGCACACTCATCGCTGGGACCCAGTAAGCATAAGACCCCCCAGGTAAAAAGGGCAGCATCCGTGCAACCCTCCACCCTCTGGAGATAGAGCCCAGAGTTTAGTCCTTTATAGCCACGACTTGACGAGGCATACCGGACAGCGGCACTCGAAGGAGTTGAGGCCGCAAGTAGCCAGGGACTCAATTAAATTTGCGTCGTCAGCGTCGACGCCCTTCGCAGTGAGTCGGGGACCCGATTGAAGCAGGCTGACCCATCAGTGTCTAAACCGGTGCACTCCAAAGCATCGACGCACTCCAAGGACTCTGCGTCGAGACATAAAACATCGATGCACATGAAGCCGACTCACACAATGTCGTTGACTCCAACACAGAAAACATCGGGATCGATGCCGAAGCAGACGCCCGAAGCACCTATATCGACGCAAAAAAAGAAAAGCTCAACACAGACAGTGTCTACTTCGACGCTGAGTGCGTCACTAAAGACGCACAAACACAAATCAGCAGCTCACGTCGCCTCGCAAAAACCACAGCAGTCAAAATCAACGCAGGACAAATCTAAACAGGCGCACTTGAGGCCTATATCGAAAACACCTCAGCCGCACACCTCAACTCACGTAATGAGTGTCCACAGTCATAGAGTAGCGGGACCTACGAGCAGCGGCCGGAAGGATTCCACTTCCTCGGAAACAGGAGGAGTATTTAACCCTTCCCCCATGAGCTTCCATAGCTCACAATCCTCGCATCAATCCAAATCACCCGAGAGTGAGCATGGTACATCAAGACCGCAGTGGGCAGGAGACTACGTGAGACTTACCACCTCATCCCTGAGACGTTCAAGATCTCCTCCAGCAGGGGAAGACATATCACAATGTCCACCAGCCAAAAAAGTAAAGAAAACTACGGTACTGGGAAACGACACATCGCCCCATCTGAGAGACACACATGGCAAGCAGAGAATGCCACCAAAAACAAAGGAGGCATTTTTACAGTTGTAGTCAGCCCTCTCTGGCCTTTTTGAGATAAGAACATAAGAAAATGCCATACTGGGTCAGACCAAGGGTCCATCAAGCCCAGCATCCAGTTTCCAACAGTGGCCAATCCAGGCCATAAGAACCTGGCAAGTACCCAAAAACTAAGTCTATTCCATGTAACCATTGCTAATGGCAGTGGCTATTCTCTAAGTGAACTTAATAGCAGGTAATAGACTTCTCCTCCAAGAACTTATCCAATCCTTTTTTAAACACAGCTATACTAACTGCACTAACCACATTCTCTGGCAACAAATTCCAGAGTTTAATTGTGCGTTGAGTAAAAAAGAACTTTCTCCGATTAGTTTTAAATGTGGCCCATGCTAACTTCATGGAGTGCCCCCTAGTCTTTCTACTATCCGAAAGCGTAAATAACAGATTCACATCTACCCGTTCTAGACCTCTCATGATTTTAAACACCTCTATCATATCCCCCCTCAGTCGTCTCTTCTCCAAGCTGAAAAGTCCTAACCTCTCTAGTCTTTCCTCATAGGGGAGTTGTTCCATTCCCCTTATCATTTTGGTAGCCCTTCTCTGTACCTTCTCCATCGCAATTATATCTTTTTTGAGATGCGGCAACCAGAATTGTACACAGTATTCAAGGTGCGGTCTCACCATGGAGCGATACAGAGGCATTATGACATTTTCCGTTTTATTCACCATTCCTTTTCTAATAATTCCCAACATTCTGTTTGCTTTTTTGACTGCCACACTGTACCGACTATTTCAATGTGTTATCCACTATGACACCTAGATCTTTCTTGGGTTGTAGCACCTAATATGGAACCCAACATTGTGTAATTATAGCATGGGTTATTTTTCCCTATATGCATCACCTTGCACTTATCCACATTAAATTTCATCTGCCATTTGGATGCCCAATTTTCCAGTCTCACAAGGTCTTCCTGCAATTTATCACAATCTGCTTGTGATTTAACTACTCTGAACAATTTTGTGTCATCTGCAAATTTGATTATCTCACTCGTCGTATTTCTTTCCAGATCATTTATAAATATATTGAACAGTAAGGGTCCCAATATAGATCCCTGAGGCACTCCACTGTCCACTCCCTTCCACTGAGAAAATTGCCCATTTACTCCTACTCTCTGTTTCCTGTCTTTTAGCCAGTTTGCAATCCACGAAAGGACATCGCCACCTATCCCATGACTTTTTTTACTTTTCCTAGAAGCCTCTCATGAGGAACTTTGTCAAATGCCTTCTGAAAATCCAAGTATACTATATCTACCGGTTCACCTTTATCCACATGTTTGTTAACTCCTTCAAAAAAGTGAAGCAGATTTGTGAGGCAAGACTTGCCTTGGTTACAGAGATGGCTCTAGCCAGGGAGGCTCTGGAGCCAAGTCCTCACAATGAAGCGAGGCCGGTCCACTCCTCCGTCCCGGTTATAGGAAGTTGGTAGACTATATTTTTTATGAGGAGTGGGCCAAAGTCACTCTGGACCAATGGGTTTTAAGCGTGATAAAGCAAGGTTACAGTTTAGATTTTGCTCGTCCACTAAAGGACCTGTTCATGACCTCCCCTTGCCCCTCCGTGGAGAGGAGACTAGTGATGCTTGGAGCCTTTGTTCCCATTCCCTTGGAAGAACGATGAAAGGGACGTTACTCCATTTATTTCATGGTTCCATAGAAGGAAGGGACTCTTCATCCAATTCTGGATTTGAAGAATGAATGTTGCTTTCAAAGTCCCTCTCTCATTGCAGCGGTCTGCAAGGGGGAGTTCTTTGTCTCTGGATCTGACAGAGGCATTCTTGCTCATAAGAATCCGACCCATCAGATTTCTGCAGTTCAAAATCCTCAGCATGCATTTTCAATTTTGCACCTTGCTGTTTGGACTGGCAACAGCTCCATGGACTTTCCCCAAGGTGATGGTGCTGGTAGCAGCAGCTGAAAGAAAGGAGGGGGTACTGGTGCACCTGTATTGGGACAACTGGCTTATTCGGGCAAAGTCTGAGACCCTATGCAGGCAAGCGGAGGATCTGCTGCTGTTGCAGTGCTTGCGATCACTTGGCTGGATTGTGAATTCGTCCAAGAGTTCTTCCATTCCTTCTCACGTGGTGGAATTTTTGGGAGCACGCTGCGATACCAAGCTGGAGTGCATTGGCAAGTTGCAATTGCAAGTTTACAAATTGCTGGAGAGCCAAGTGCCCAGGGTATGGGAGTACATACAGATTCTCTGCTCTATGGTGTCCAGTGCCTCTGGTGTTTGCAGGTGGTGTTACTGTCCCAGTGGGATCAGTTTTCAGAGCAGTTCTAGCTTTCACTATTGCTTACAGACTTGGCCAGTTCCAGCCTCTCCGATTGGGCCTGGCAGACAGCTCCCCCAATCTATGCAGGACCTGTGGTCGGTGAAGGAAGCATTTTGGTCTCAGTCGCTTTCAGGTGAGGGCGGTATGGTTGGTGCTGCATGAGTTTTTTCTTCCTCTTGCATGGCCGTCTGGTCAGTATCTTGTCAGATAATGCAGTGATGGTGGCTTATATCAACCGGTAGGGTAGTACCAAGAGTCGAGCGATGGCTCGGGAGCTAATCCACTGGGCAGAGCAGCATCTGGCATTGATAGTGGCTTCTCACATAGCCTGGATTGACAATGTGTAAGTGGATTTTCTTAGCCGTCAACAGCTGGATGGAATGGAAACAGTTGGAGGAAGCAATTGGCTCTCATCTGTTACAGGTGGGGCAAGCCCTGCATGGATTTGATGGCAACTCATCGAAATGCCAAGGCACCCCGCTTCTTCATTGCAGAAGAGAGGGTGGAATGGAGGGAGTCTATACCTTGGTTCTTCCTTGGCCGCAAGACATTATGTGTTTCTGCCGTGGCTGCTGGTGGGCAAGATTTTGCGGGGGGGGGGGGGTGTGGGGCTTCACCAGGAGATGTGATTCTGGTGGCTATAGAATGCCCTCGGTGGCTTTGGTTTGCTCATCAATCTAGTGGTGGATGGCCTGATGGGACTCGCTCTTCTGCGCCAAGGTCCCGTATCTTCAGATCAGGCGCCTTGCTTTTGTCTCGCAGTTTGGCTTTTGAGAGGGAACGCTTAAGTGAGAGGTTTCTCTGAAGATGTTCCTATGTAAGCTTCCATTGCACATTTCTTTTCTTTCTTACAAAGAGGTTTGAAGGGTTTCTCCTTTAACTCTATCATAGTTCAATTGACAGCATTAGTTTGTCTTCGAGGCAAGGTCCACGGAGCAGCTGTGGCTGCACATACGACTGTGGGGCGGCTACTCTGGAGGGGTGAAGCATTTGTATCCTCTGGTTCAGAAGCTATCTTTCCTGGAGTCGTAACTTGGTCCTCAAAGGCATGTGTGCGGCACCATGTGAGCCTGTTAGGTCGTCTATGAAAGATCTCATTTTGAAGGAGATTTTCTTGGTTAAAATTTGTTCCATCAGACGAATCTTGGAGCTTAAAGTCCCTATAGATAACTGTTGCCATCCATCAGGGGCTGCTTCTCAGGTAGGAATCACCACAGCCCTTTAAGCTTATGCTTTTCTGCCCCTGGCAATGGGTATGTTTGCTGGATCTGTCTTGCCTTGTTTTCTTTTCTTTCAAGTTTTCCATCCTCCAAGCTGATGCAAGAGTATTTAGCCTCAAACTAACCTTTGGTCCTGCACCCCTCTCCCCCAGCTTAGCTACTGTCTGCAGCTCCAGCACAGTGCGCTCTCCTACTGGTGGCAGTAGCTCCAGACAGCATCTGTTTCTTACAGTATTGCCTCTTGCACAGCACCCCTCTAGGCCACATGCTGGCTGGATTTTGCTGCTCTTGGATGACCACCTTGTTTGTGTACTGGAGGCACCGGCCCTGCCATCCTTCATTAAATCTTTCCAATAAGTTCATGTCTCCTCTGCTAGTTTTCTTTTGCCTCTCTCCATCACCATTGTATTACTCTGCTGATTTGCTGCAGGGGTGAATTAACCAGCAGTCAGAACAGCCAAGTACCTATGGGCAGCCTCCCTGTATATGAATCATAGGAACATAAGAATTGCCATGCTGAGTCAGACCAAAGGTCTATCGAGCCCAGCATCCTGTCTCTGACAGTGGCCAGTCTGGGTCACCCAGGCTAAAGAGTAGATCCATTTATTGCTGCTTGGCTCTCCGGAAACTTGTCCAATCCCCTCTTAAAACCCTGCTGTGCTAGATGCCAGCAAATTCCACAGTTTGTTTGTGCATTCAGTGAAAACAAAAAACAAAACTTGGTAATGTTCTATTTGTCTTTTTGACTGCTGCCACACACACACCTGCAGATTTCAATATATTGTCTGCAGTGTCTCCAAGATCATTATTGGATCTGCTGGCTACTTGCCTAAATTTGACTTATAGAACCTCCTTTCACCTTCCTATGTCATTGGGACTCACATGTACCATGACAGCCATCTCCTCTAAATCCTATCTAGATGATGCATTAGATCTGCCACTTTCACACCAAGTTACCAGGCACCTACATTCCTAATGATCAAATCACCAACTATGATGGCCATCAGCCCCTGTGCACGGACCCTCTGAGACACATCCTCGGTGTTGGAGGATAAAACGCAGCAGAGGGCAGGTCCTAGCTACAGAATCACTTCCTGCCGCACCAAAGTGATGCTCTTCTTCTTCCAGTTGACCTTGCTTCTCCCAAGCAGCACAGGGAAGCAGGACCACACTCCTGTGTCCCTGAAGTTTCCCTCTGTTTGCCTCAGCTCTGGTTCTGTCACTTTGGCCTCCAGAGATCGGATTCATTCTCTGAGAGCCGAACTCCTTGCACTGGATGCGTGCGTACAGTCTCTCACCAAGAGGTAAATAATCAGATGTGGCTCTTGGTGCAAAAGACATGTTGGGGGCCTTCTATCTGCGTCTTAATAATGTTGTGTTAAAGTTATTTAAAGTTGCATAAGGAGTAGGAAGGTTTAAACTAAATCAAAATACCCAATAAATTTAAGGGACTTAATTTTAACCTGTTTAACTAACTGTTCTATTGTAGGCCATTTACAATTGTCAGGGTTGATGTAAATACCTGATTTGTTTCTTGTTGAGAGAAACTTTACTCCTAATTTGGGTAACAGTCTATACAGAGAGATAGAGATAGTTACCCAAATTAGGAGTAAAGTTTCTCTCAACAAGAAACAAATCAGGTATTTACATCAACCCTGACAATTGTAAATGGCCTACAATAGAACAGTTAATCAAACAGGTTAAAATTAACGTGTGTGTATGTATATGTAACTGGGATGGATGGGAAAAATCAGACACCACTGATTACTTCTCCAGGATAGGGCACTCACATCCTCCCATAGCAAAGAATTAATTTTTGCCAGCTAATGCACACAGAATAACTTTAGCCCTCTATTTTCCTTAACATTCTTTCTAGCGACACAGAATAAACTTTAATCCTCTATTTCTTTTGCAAGCTTTGAACACACCCTTTCCCCCAGCCAACCAATACTTGCAGATGCCATGTGTGCATTCAGAATCCCTCGGGATTTCTTTTATATCAGCCGCTGCATGCCGTACCATCTTGGTGGTGGTAGGGCACCTGGGGAATAAATCCACTGCTGCATCTGTGTAACTTCTCATTGCTCTCTCAGCCTCATCTGACTTGGTAGAGTAGGATGGGTTTTAATGTACTAAGTATCTTCAGAATCCATTATTTCTATGTTTAGGACTGGCATTGGGGTGGGGAAGCAAGGCCATTTCCCGGGGTCCCCAGCACTACAAAAGGCCCCCTTGGCAAAACTGCATGATCTCACTGAGACAGAGCTATAGGGTGCTGGCCAGCACTGGCCAGGCTTTGTTTCTTGATCCCCCAGGGCACCTAGCACCAGCTCTGTCCATTTTATTAGTCAGAAAACCTTTTCCATAAATGTTCTGTTCCCAGACATCCTCTGACACTGTGTGTGTGTGTGTGTGCGCAATAGCCTGCAGAATGTTGGCTATTTTGCTGGAGGTTTTTATTTGTTTTGAGGCCATGCCCGCGATCAAGAGCGTAGGAAAGCAGCTCCATTGTTTTATCCAGGCCCTATCTCTCTGGCCAGTCACTGGAGTGATGTGATGTCTGAGAGCCCCTCTCAACACCCACGGGCGTCCTGTGATGTTGGATTACTGGTCTTATCGCTGTACTTCTGGGAATTTGCAGCCTGAGAACACCTCCTCCCCCCCCCCCCCCCCTTCCCCCTCTGTCTCTTCCCAGCAGGATCCGTTGGCTTTTCCTTAATTTGTCTTCCATTTATGACTAGACTATAATGTGAGAATGAAAGATAAAGACATTGATGTGATTGACATCCCTTAGCAGTATTACTACCATACTGCTGTCGTAATGCAACATCAGGTTGTAGAGTACCTAGGCCATTCTATTATCACAGAAATACCAGAGACCCAGTGTGTTTAATTGTGAGACTCTATTGGTTTTCAGCCAATGGAATTGGCAGTCTCAGAAGCTCAGTATTCTGTTCACGAAAAATTATCTGCTCAAGAAGCTCCGTGAAAATCTCTTATTCTGTAGTGACGTCCCTTCATAAGCTTGTTGTATTCAGCACCAGTGCAGCTGTTTCCTGGTGGTTTTCATGGGCATGAACAGGGCTATATGAAAGGGAGGACAAGAGAGGCTTTCTGCTCTCAGTTGGCTCTTCAGGTTCCCACTTTACCTTCCTGTATCTCCTTCCCCAATGTCATTGGCATCCCTCACTTGACTGGAAGTGTCCATGTGGAGGAATCAGTCTACTATGTGGACATCCTTTTGGGCTCAACCCCTACAATCATAGAAATCTATACTAATGGGCAAGAATATTAAAGAGTGATTACCTCAGACTGCCAAAGTACTGATGCCTTTGCATATTTAATCCAGTGCCGGACACAAACCCCCTCCCCCCAAAACCTAAAAAGAAAGTAGAATCTGAGACCCAAAGGGTCGACAGTTCTGGTTTTGTAAAGCTAGGCTTATCCGAGCCCAGTATATAGTATCAGCAGGTGCTGGGCGTGCTGAGTGCTTGCCAGCAGCATGCTTTCCCCAGAGTGCGCTGCAGAAGGATGCCTTGCATTTCTTGCATGCCAAGGTGGCCTCTGCTGAGTCAGTTTGTGCTTCAAGTTTAGTAAACTGTTTTCTCTCACTTTAATAAGAGCTTTATATTTATCTGCTTTGGATGACATTTTGTAAAGGCCAACATATGTTATCTGATTTGTACTTTTCACTTTTCCCTTACTAAATAACAACTTACCTCCAGTCTGCAAGAAGAGGGCCTAAATTAGATAATTCCAAAGCCAGACCTAGTTCTCCCTTTCCTTTGCTGACGGGCCTCTTGCTGGCTGCTCTGACAAAATATGAAGGTCCTGCTGCATACTAACTAATTAGCACTGGAGCTCAATTAGTTCTGATTGGCATTGTGTTGGAGAGGAGCCAAGAAACACTGTGGTGTCAACTCTCAGGGAAGACTCTCTTCTCAAAGGCTAATGTGCAGAGAAAGATGCCAGCACACTGCCAAGGAGTTCTGTGTAGCTTTGGAGTCATTTCTTCAAGAGCACATCGCCACCACCACTGGACTGGGCAACCAAGGCCTGCAGAGCATGGAATAAAAACAAGGCGATCCACCCTACAGAATCTGAGCAAGTCTGGTCACTACCGAATCCTGTGGCCACACAGCTAGGCCCTGGTAGCACTTTGGTACAGTGAAGATGGGTCCTCTTGCCAGCACTATAGGGAGCAACTGGACAGTGCCCTTGAATTTTTTTTCACTCTGCAGTTTAGTTAAATGGATGGGCCTAGTGGAAAGAATAAAGCTTCTGCACCTCGTAAAGCAAAATCCTGCTGATGCTATTGAAGTTGTTAAATGAGTGACCGAGCTGCTTTTTTGCAAGAAAGGGGTTGTAACATAGATATTTCCATGTAATAGTATTATCCTCTTCCAGTTAATATGCACAGTTAGGAGGAGGAGGAGAGGATCCTGAAAGCAGAGTTCACCCAGGCCTTGGTATCAGTTGTAAGCCCAGTCATTTTATTATCCAGAAACACATGCTGTGATGAGGGAACGTTGAAGAGGAGTATAGTTGGAAGTCTGTGTGTGTGGTGTCTGTGAGGGTGGAAGAACATAATTGCCATCCTGAGTCAGACCAAAGTCCATTGAGTCCAGCATCCTGTCTCCAGTGGTGGCTAATCCAGGTTGGAAGTACCTGGCAGATCCCACGAGTAGATGTAATTCCTGTTACTCACTCCCAGAGATAGCAATATTGTGTTACGGACCTTTCCTCCAAGAACTTGTCCAGACCTTCCTGCTATGCTTGTCACCTTGATCACGGCCTCCGGTAACAGATTTCACAGCTTGATCGTGCGCTTAGCGACAAAGTACTTTCTATGATTTGTTTTAATCTGCTGGTTATTTCATGGAGTGTCCCCTTGTTTTAGTGAATAATTCTTTTATTTTCATGTTCCACCCCAGTCCTGATTTTTATAAACTTCTATTGTGTCTCCTCTTAGCCGTCTCTTCTCCAAATTGAAGAGCCCTCCATCCCCTTTATCATTTTTGTCATCCTCCTCTGTGCCCTATCTAGTTTTGCTGTGTCTTTCTTGAAATGGGAACACCAGAAATGCACAAGTATTGTGTGTGGTTGCACAGTGGACCAATATGAAGGCAGTATGATATCTTATATTTTATTCTCCATTCCTTTTCGGATTTCCATTTTCACCACCAACTCACCTTGAGCTGAGAATTTCAACGTATTGTCTACAAGGATTCTAATGTCCAATTTCTTGGGTGGTGACTCCCACTGCAGAATCTGGAGTTGGAGTTGATAGATTTCCCTAGGTGCAACACTTTACACTTTTTGACATTAAATGTTAACTGGCCATTCACTTGCCCAGTCTCCTACTCTCACAAGGTCCTTCTGCAGTTCCTTGCAGTCCACTACAGTTTTAACGAATCTTGAATAATGTGTGTGTCATATCTGCAAATTTGATCGCTTCACTTGTTTGTTTTTTTTCTGAATCGCTTCTGTGCTACCTCTTTAGACTTGGCCAGCACTCTTAAGCAGGTCTGGATTTAGACACTGGCTAATATTGCCTACCAAGGGTACCTTGAGACCTGATCAGGTGTGCCACAGAAGACTCGCCACTGGCTGATGCTCAGGGCCAGGCCAGCGCTTGGGTTCTGCTCTCAGGACACCAGCAGTGGCTTTTAAATGTGCAGGAGCTCCTTTTTGAGAACATGCGTAATCGTGCAGGCCTCTTCCTAGCTACAGTGGGAGTAATTGGGCAGCATGCAGGGCATGGATAACTGGGCCCCGACTGATGCAGCACACAGTATCACTTCATCTTCCCTCTCCTCCGTCCAGTCTCTCTTATCCCCAGGCTGAATGAGATGGGAAAAGCATGCACTGACTCAGTGGACAGAGATGGAGATCTGGTAGCCACACCCAGCAGCCAAGATAACTAACCAAGGCAGCTGCCCTCACCACGTAGACTTCTTCTGCATTTATGTAAAGGGAGCTGGTCCACTGTGAGTTCGTGTCTTCCCGCCTCTCGCCCTTTTGTTTTATAATTTGGAAGAGACAGGTGGGACATTTAATGCATCTGCGGTGCTATTTTTTTTTTTTTTTTTTGCCCTGCTGCCACTCGAGCCTGCGCTCGCAGAAGAAAGCTCCCTGTGGGGCCAGCACAGAGGCCCAGCAGCGTTTCCACGACCACATGGGTTTTGATGATAACACGATGCCTAGGCGGGAGGAGGCAGGGGCTGCTGCTTCCCTTCGGGTTTTCTTCCGTGAATTTTTAAGATGATGGCGAGTGCAGGCCTGGCCACTCTGAGGGGAGGAGGCCAAGGGAAGGATCTGGGTAGGTGCAGTTTGGGGTGTGGGCATATCAGATTTCCCCCCCCTCTAACTTCTTGGGGAGGGGGATCCACCCACCCTTCCCATTGGGCGCCCTAATAAGTCTAGCCCTGCTTGTAAGGAACCAACCTTCGGTAGCCTTCTTAATTAAAGGGGGAGTAGGGCATGGGCAAAGGGAAGGAAGACCTTCATTTCACGTGAAACCTGTGTCCCTCACAGCCGTGACCGTCTTGGAGGAGCTCAGCATTCCAGCAATGGGAAACCCAGATTATCTTTGGACATGCCCGAGAAATTAATCCTGACCTTCCACTCTTCAGTATGCTGAGCTAGCCGTGGTCTGACATCTTGAGGATGTCTTCCGGATTCTGTGCTGGAGTACAGATGGTTTTTTTTTTTTTTTTTTTGGTGTCTTTGATTAGGGGAGCACCTGGGTGGGGGAGGGGAGAATTCGTGAAGGATGGTCCCTGAGCAGCTAGGGAGTTCGCCCCATATGGAAACAATAGACCTATCCATCCTTCAGTGGCTTCTCTCCTGAAGTTTGCCTTCACAGCTCACATCTAGTTGTTCTAAAGGACAATTCAATAGAAAACAACACTTTTTTTTTTTTTTTTTTTTCCATACAAAACTTGTGTGCGGTGACCCTTTGGGTTCATTACCAGTAAGGGCCTAGTTAACTCCAGAAGGTAGGAAAGATAGATTAGTAATTAGGGGAGGCACCATTTGGTACAGCCCCTGCATCTGAGGGTACTGGGATGGCCATCCTCTTGTGAGATAATGAAGGCAGCTTCTCTCCCTTACAGGCCAATACAGAATGGTGCGCTCAGCCGAGCACAACCGTTGGCCTCCGTTTGGATGCGCGTTGCATGTTGACGAGCCTATTAGGTATTCACCTGCAATACAGAAAGCAAAATGTGCGGCCAAGCACTGGGGATGTGGGTGGGGTGCTAGGATAAGCAAGACCTGCCCTTTGCACCAGGCAAGTGTACAGAAAAGCAGGAAAAACTGCTTTTCTGTACACCCTCCGAGTTAATATCATGGCAATATTGTCGGATGCCCCCCCCCCCCCCCCCCCCCCCCCCCCAAAAAAAAATCTGCCCGTGGGTTGGAAAACGGACGTTCAATTTTGCCGGCATCCTTTTTCTGAACCCTTGGCTGTCAGCAGGTTCGTCAGCCGTCAGACCTGCTGATAGCCGCCTCTTCCGCTAATAAGGAGGTGCTAGGGACGTTCTAGTGTCCCTAGCGCCTCCTTATTAGCGCAGGCCCTAATTTAAATAGTGAATAGTGTGCCTGGGTGCGCGTTGGGAGAGCGGGCGCTCGCCTTGGAGCGCCCGCTCTCCCGTGCACTTTACTGTGTAGGGCTGTGCAGCCTGTTTGTTGGAGTTGGGAGGGCCTACCCTGGACTTGGGCATCCCTTGTTTGCAGTAATTGGGGGGGGGGGGGGGGGGGGGAAGGTTGGGAAGCAGCCTTTCCTATCTATCCGGGTTCCTTTTTTGGGAATTTTCCACTCTTTTTGTAAGAAGCCTTGTGAGACCCCTTTTTGGCCTGGAGAGCGGTTACAGGGCAGTCTCCCACTGGGGGGTGCTAGGATAAGCAAGACCTGCCCCTCTGCACCTTCCTCCAGGACAGAGGTATGGTGGTGAACTGCTGCAAGTGATGTCTGCTGTTTGAAATCTGTTTTAGGGAAGAAGATTTTTGGTTAGAAGATCTGGGAGGAAAGTTTTACTGCTCCCTTCCTGCTGAAGGAGGAACCTGGAGAGGGTTGTGGTGTTCCTGTGGGGATCCTCTCTTTCCATCAAGGGATCCAGACAGAGAGAGCGAGAGAATTGTGAGTAAGATCAAATCTGAGATATTCTGAGGACCTCCATCAGGCATCTTTAGCCTGGGGAAGAGGTATTTTGGGACTTTGTATAAGACTGATATTACCATTACCTTGCCAGTTTGGGAGTGGTTTTTTTTTTTCCTGTCCAAACAAGAATACCCCTGCTTATGCAAGCCCTGGAGTTTGTGTTTTCCCTTACTCTGGTAAAGAGAGAGACTGGGAATTGTACATGGTAAGGACCGTTCTAAATCCTGCCATTGATTTGTTAGAGAACGCTCTCCTGCATTGTTTGTTGGCACTCACGTTCAAAGTGGAGAAAGAGGAGGTGTTACCTCTCTGATCAGACAGTTTCACCCCTGCTGTCCAGGGTCTTGGAGGAAAAAGTCCTCCCTCCTGCCAGCAAAAGAACCCAGCCCTGGGGTCAGAGAGACTGTGTGACCAGAGGTTGGAGTTGGAACTTGGCCCTAAGATATATTCAATTCCTTCATGGCCCCATTGGTGTTTAGTCATCACCTGGAATTGGGAGTTACATGTGTTATCCCACAAAAGCAACATCTGTATACAGCTCTTATCCAGTTGTGTTCGCTGGTAGTTATCTGTCTCAGTTCCCGTGGGTCCAGTTTTGATTTTACTTTAAAAAAAAAAAAAAAAAAAAAAACACATGTGTGCATGCACTGGGGTAAAGCAAGGAATAGTTTGGTCTGGTTGGGTGACCTGGCATAGCCTGAAGTGCCCAGAAACCTCTTGAAAGAATGTCTGCCTCAAGATTGAGGTGAGGTGGCAACCCTAATCTCTGGTACTAGTCTACTGCATTCTAGTCCTCGACAACATCTGGGCTAAATTGTCAAAGTGAATAATAATATACTCATGAAATACTCCTTGCAAAAAAAAAATGCCTAAGCAAGGAGGAATTCACCCAGGGTGCACCTTGTCCTGTAGTTTCTCTGAAAGATGGATCTCGTTGTGCGTTTCTTGGCTCCAACGGAGTGAGGGGCAACGCAGGAATCATAAAAGTGTAACTTAAACACCGGGAAGCAGTCCAGAAGTGGAATGTGAGTTTAATTCCAGCCCTCCCCCACCCCCTCTCCCAAGATATCACAGCCCTTATTCAGGGCACTTCATGTGTTTCACATTTAATGGTGACTGGGGAAAGTCAGCCAAAGATATGAAACTTCACAGCTGAGTGAGGAGGGCCTTCTCCAAAAGTCACGGCAGAATCGCGGCCCCTGGGAGCGCTGCGGTATGGCAGCTGTGTGCAGATTGCACATCTGTCCTGCCCCCTTACATGCACAGGTCAAAATAACCCAACACTAGGATACAAAAGGAAAACAGAGAGATCTTTACTAAGAGCGCAGAACATCTGACAGTTCATAAACATTCAGGAATTTCTAGCATAAAGCGATTACACTGAACTGTAAAACTCTGGAAGAAAATGGTGGGATCATGTGAGAGGCACCAGTCCTGATCTTTCTGCAAAACGCTTTCTCTCAAGGCAGTAAGGGCCAAAGGCCAGAAAAAAATCTGATGGACAGGATGCTACCTCACATCTTAAGCAGTCAGGTTTTCAGGATTTCCACAATGAATGAGAGGGTTGGGAAGCAATGTACTAATGGGTTGAAAGCCAGAAAAACAAATGTTGCCATTCTTACCCAGGGCAAGTCTGTCTCTAGGTAAGCTTTGCCCTGTATAATTGAGTAATATCCCATGCATTGGCTGGTTAGTGCCCTCCAACTTGCTAACCTCAGGGTAATCCCCCCCACTGCAAGCTGTCTTATATTTAAAGAATTAAATATTCTTTGGGTCGTTTGGCCACCCTACCTATCTCGGGAGGGAGAACATAGGCTATCTGATGTTTGCTGGAGGAAGCAGGGCCTACATTCTCTCTCCTGAAACTGCGCCACTAGGCCACCCTGCCTCAGACATGATATTTGTTTTTAATTTTCTAACTATAAAACAGCTTACCCTGGGAGGTAACATAAGAAACCAGAACTGGCCAAAAGTCTCCCTCCAAACATCGAATTGCTGGCAGCTCTTTTTCAGGGTGCAGGAGAGCTGGTATTGTCCTAGTAATTAGCTCCACTGAATTAATTGGTTGTTTGTGCCTGGAGAGCCAGACTCCTACTGATGCTACTGAGGGGGATCATCCGTCTTTCTGCTGTCTACCATCTACTGCCTGGCTCTTTAAATTACTGTCCCCACGATGACGCTGAGGTGGCTTGCAAAAGTTTCAGCAGCTTCCTCTTCCTAAAACTGCAGCAGTTGAAACTTTTTATTTTTTTAATAAATTAATATTGGGCAGTTGGGTGTTTCACAATAGTAACTGTTAAAATCTGAAGGGATTTAATATTTCCAGCAAGACTGGTGGAAGATAGCTCAATTCTCTGCATGGCTTGGATATCTGTCAGAGCCGAACTAGCCCAGCTCCCCATGTGGCATATCTGTCTCATCTTCCTCTCTGGCACCAACTGAACAGTGCTGGAGGGGAAGCAGAACGCTGATCTGTGGTGTTGCTCGAAGTCAGTGTGAGCACACCTGGTGCCCGCTGAGGCTCTGTGGGTATGATTGGTGTATGTACGATTGGGATTGCAATGTTGATATTTTTGATAGCTTTATAAATAGAGTATCGGAATTACCAGTGCACCTTATGAATGTATTATATTTTTTGTCTTTTCACACAGATATTGTTAATTTTTACAAGTCTTTGATATAAATTTAATAAACCTGTAATTGAAAATGTTTTGAGGATTATATAAAAAGTAATTCTCTGTTCGTTTGGGTTTTAGTATTGATTCATATTCAGAGGGCTGATACATACACTTTTTGTATTTACCTGATTAGGTTACATTTACCTGGTGCTAGTCTTCTTGAGGAGCACCATCTCCATCTAATTTTAGAAGTTATTACTGTGCAGCACTGAACTATATAAAATCTGATGTTGAACGGCTTTCTATAAATAGATGTGCTGCAGAGGGAGTTGGTACGAATGGCTGTGAAATCCAAAAATACCAGAGAGAATGAGGGGAACTGATCACCCTAGACACACCCTGCTTGTTATATCCTTTATTCTCTGCTTCTTGCTCTCAGACCGATACAGTACAGTGCGCTCCAGTGGAGCGCACTGTTAACCCGCGAATGGATGCGCGTTTGACGTGCTAGCGTTACCCCTTATTCAGTAAGGGGTCAAATGCGCATCCAACCCCCCCCAAACCTAATAGCGCCCACAACGTGCCAATGCATGTTGATGGCCCTATTAGGTATTCCTGCGCGATTCAGAAAGGAAAATGTGCAGCCAAGTCGCACATTTTACTTTCAGAAATTAGCGCCTGCCCAAAGTAGGTGCTAATTTCTCCGTGCACCCTCCGACTTAATATCATGACGATATTAAGTCGGAGGTCCCAAAAGTTACAAAAAGATAAAAAAAAATTGAAGTCGGCCCGCGGGTTGAAAACCGGATACCCAATTTTGCCGGCGTCCGGTTTCCGAACCCATGGCTGTCAGTGGGTTTGAGAACAGACGCTGGCAAAATTGAGTGTCTGCTGTCAAACCCGCTGACAGCCGCCACTCCTGTCCAAAAAGAGGCGCTAGGGACGCGCTAGTGTCCCTAGCGCCTCTTTTTTTACCACCTGGCCTAATTTGAATACTGAATCACGCACACAGGAGAGTGCGCAGACTTTACTGTATCGGCCCGTCTGTTAGAGAGGGCACTGAGTGAGATGGGCTTCTGCACTGACCCAGTGTGGGGTTTCTTACATCCTTATTTCTTTTGGGTTCTGGTACCTGTCAAAAGTGGTGGGTTCAAATACAAAATGCTCCTGGTTTTGACCACATCTGATCTTTTTACATAACCTTTCCACCTTGGGGTTATCTCTTTGCTGGTCAGGGCCTCTGTAAGATGAGATTTGGTGGAAAATGAGTACAGTTCCCCCAGTCAGTCCTGTTAAGCATGCAGTATTTCAGGAACTCTGTAAACAAAAAGGCTCATAATCACACAGACAGGCTGATGCAATATAGTGTGCTCAGCCGAGCGCACGTTTTGGATGCGGGTCCAAAACCCCTTATATAATAAGGGGATTAGCGCGTCCAGGACATGCGTCCAAACCAGTGCGTAGCTAATAGCACTCATCACGTGTAAACACATGTTGATGAGTGCTATTAGCTTTGCCCACTTTTGCAAAAACAAGTGCACTCGGTGTGCACAGTTTTACACTCAAAAATTAATGCCTGCCCCGGAGCAGTTAACTTTAGGGGCTCCTCAAGAATTAACAGAAAAGCAGAAAATGCTTGAAAAATTGACCATCCGTTTTTCCTAACCTGCACGGACAGCCACCTCTCCTGGGCACCTGCTGCTGAAGAGGTGCTAGGGACACAGTTTCCCCTAGCGCCTCCTCTTTGCTGCAGCAGCCCATTTAAATATTAAATCAGGCGCCCGGGAGAGGTGGATCGGCGTGTGTTAGGAAAGCGGCACTCAATTGTGAGCACCTGCTCTATGCGCGCCAATATTGCATCTGCCTGAGAGTTAGAGCAGAATACTGAAGCTGTACAGCACAACCTCAGTATAAACGTGACCTGTTTTTCCATGCGTTCACGTGAATGCTACCACACTATTTTTTTTTTTTTTTTTTTGTATCCATGGTTTTCTTCAGGATATCAAGGGAAAAGTCAGAACTACAGCAGTGGGGCAAAACTAAGACTGCATCAGCCCGTTGGGTTGCCTGGGGAGTGAGATTGAGGTGTTTATAACAGCATAAGAATTGTCATGCAGGGTCAGACTAAGGTCCGTCAAGCCTGGCATCCTCTCTCTCGTCAGTGGCCCCTCATTAAAAAAAAAAAAAAAAAAAAAAAAAAAAAAAAAGTAGATCCAGTTTCTTGTTCACTCCAAGCAACAAGTACTGGGTTTCCCGGAGTCATCTAATTGCTTACGGACTTTTCGTCCAAGAATTTGTCCAAGCCCGTCTTAAATCCCACAATATTTTTCTGTGACCACATTCTCTGGCAACAAATTCCATAGCTTAATTGTGCATTGGTTAAAAATACTTTTTTTTTTTTTTTCTGATTTTTGTTTTAAATGTGTTGCTTGCTGACTTCATGGAATGCCCCCAGTCCTATTTTCTGAAAGAATAAACTGATTGTCATCTCATGATTTTATAGACCTCCATCATATCCCTTCATCAGCCGTCTCTTCACCAAGATGAACAGCTCTAGCCTTTCATCATAAGGGAGCTGTTCCATCCCTTTCACCATTTTTGTTGCTCTTCTCTGTACCTTTTCTATGTCCACAGTGTATATATAATTTTTTTTTTTTTTTTTTTTTGGGATGTGTGACCAGAACTGCCCAGAGTAGTCTAGGTGCAGTCGCACCATAAGACCTATACGGAGGCATTTTGATGATCTGTTTTATTCTCCATTCTTTTCCCAATCATTTCTAATGTTCTGTTTTTAATTTATTTATTTAAAGCTTTTATATACCGACGTTTGTTTGAACATCACATCTGTTTACATATAACAGCAAAAGAGGGGGGAAAGGAAGGTGAAAAATAGCTACATCAAACAATCGGGCCAATACAGTAAAATCGCGGGAGAGCGCTCTCTCCTGTGCGCGCGATACAGTAAATAAATTTATTTAAATTAGGCCTGGCGGTAAAAAGAGGCGCTAGGGACACTAGCACGTCCCTAGCGCCTCTTTTCGGACAGGAGCGGCGGCTGTCAGCGGGTTTGACAGCCAATGCTCAATTTTGCTGGTGTCGGTTCTCGAGCCTACTGACAGCCATGGGTTCGGAAACCGGATGCTGGCAAACTTGAGCATCCGGTTTTCGAGTCACGGGCCTATTTCAATTTTTTTTTTTTTTTTTTTTTTTTTTTTTAACTTAAACTTTCGGGACCTCAGACTTAATATCGCCATGATATTTAAGTCGGAGGGTGCACAGAAAAGCAGTTTTTACTGCTTTTCTGTGTACTTTCCCGGTGCCCGGAGAAATTAGCGTTAATTTCTGAAAGTAAAATGTGTGGCTTGGCTGCACATTTTACTTACTGAATCGCACGGGAATACCTAATAGGGCCATCAGCATGCATTTGCATGTTGCGGGCGCTATTAGGTTGGGGGGGGGGGGGGGATTTGGACACGCTATTACCCCTTACTGAATAAGGGGTAAAGCTAGCGCGTCAAATGCGCATCCAAATGCCGGCTAACGGTGCGCTCCGTCGGAGCGTACTGTACTGTATCAGCCTGAATATAAATAGTAGCATCAATCAAAATGAGGAGAGAGAGGTTTGAGTTGACTGCGCATTGCACAATATATTGTCCACAATGACTCAAATATCCTTTTCCTGGGTGTTACTGCTAATGTGGAATCCAACACAGTGAATTTAAAATTGGGGTTACTTTCCCCATGTGCATCACTTTGCATTTGTTCACATTACATTTCATCTGACGTTTAGATGCCCAGTTCCCTAGTCGCATAAGGTCTTTCTGCAGTTGCTCAGTCTGCCTGTATTTTTTTGAATGTTTAAAAATACGGGCAGACTGAAAAGCTAGTTATCCTCCTGCAATCTAAGGCATAGTGCACCTCTGTAGCTGGTGGGAGCTATGTAGCTCCCTCCTTTGTGTCCAAAATGTTCCTTGGACCCCCGCTGGCTTCCTTTTTGCTGCCTTTCCTGCAGGATGGAATAGGGATCTCCTGGCTGCCCTCCTCTCTGCTCACTGTTGTGGAGAAGGGGTCGGAGGGCTGAAGGGTCACATCCCGCCAGTCCCTAATCTGCTTCCTTGTTAAAGTATGAAGTTTTTAGGAGTCCTGTTCTGGGAGGGTTTAATTTCTTCTTCTCCTCCTCCCCACCCTGACTGCCCTGGCTTTTGTTAAGTTCCTTAAAGCTCCATCAATCATGCCTTGCACTCCATGAGCTGCAAGGTCTAAATATTCAGGCAATTGTTAAAACAATCTTTCTTTCAGGGTCTTGGAAATTCTGCTTCTTACAATTCAATAATAGGCTTCATCTCCTCTCCTTACAAACTGTAGAAGGAGTATAGGAAAATCCATGTGCATATATCAGACACAAGGTTGGATTAGTACAAATTTAAATTTGTGAGCAGTAGCATCAGTTGTCAGGGCTTTCCACTCTGGCTGCTGTCCATTTGTGCATCTTTTGTAAACATTCAATCATCTTAAAAAAAATCTCTAAAGTGAGCACATCTTTCATTCCTCACCTCTTGTTTGGGTCAGAAACAGCTGAGCAGCATTTTGGCTGCAAACTCATAGGGAATTTTAAATATATGGGTTTCAGGTTTGTTGGGGGGGGGGGGGGGGGTGTAAGGAAAAGCACACAGGGATTAAAGCTAAAATCACACAAATATAGCAAGAGCCATGTATTACCACAGCTCTCATATTACAGAAATTTCAAAATGTGTCTAATTCTTTTTGTGTCAGTCTAAAGTGAATTGGATGAGGATGGGCAGGAGCAGTGGGTAATATAAGATTCAGAACCAGAGCTGGGATCTAGTGCCAGGAGCTTCTATTTGCAATTACCACCTGGGGAATTTTCCCCTGTATTAAATCCCCTCCCAACTTACTTACCTTGCAGAGAGTGTCCTCAGCTGTGGGGGCCATGCACCAGACCCCTGCAGTCATGGGCCCTAATGAATCACTATTATCATCCTTAAGTAATGGCCATGACTTCTGACACGGGGGGGGGGGGGGGGGGGCTATGAATGCCTGCTGTCCCCAGCCCTAGCTAACCCACGAAACTGAAGGCCTGACAGTGGGTATCAAACTTGGGACCTTCTGTGTAGCTGTGCACTTACCACATGCGCCACTAGTTTTTCTTAGGATAATTTTAACATATGTTAGGATAATTTAATTATGAAGGCACTGAATTCTGACTATATATGAAATGTGCATGAATGGACAGAATAGCTAAGAGTTGAAGCCTTGACTAGTGCAACAGCTCACAAGTTTCACACTTGTACTGATTCAACCTCTTTTTCTTTTGTGTAGGTGTGTAAACAAGTCAGGTAAGACTCGGGGGGAGGATATGTACCCAGGGCCAATGCAAGAGTATTTGGAGCCCTAGGTGAATCTTCAGTCGTGCCCCTCATAACTGGCCCCCCCCCCCCCAATTACCTATTGGCTGTAGCTCCAGCACACTACACCAGTACACTCTCTCTCCTATTGGTGATAATGGCTGCGGACAGCGATCCCTCCCTTGATGGTATTGTCTCTGGTGCAGCACCATTTTGAGCCTCATGCTGGTGGGTTTTTCCACCCCCAAAATTGTGTTGCTCTGGACTACTGCCTAGTTTGCCTAATGGAAGCACCAGCCCTGTCCTTACCACTACAGCACCTGGGAGTGCCAAGGCCTGTCTTGGTTGTGGAGAGAGTGCTGGGGGCCTATTCTGCCGCTGTAATTGTTAGAATGGATGCATTCAGCAGGGGTACAGAGAATCTTTTAAATGGTAATAAGTCATGAGCATGGCTCTCCCAGCTTCGTACATAGGGCCAAGTTGCTCTGGCAGTAGCCTCACTAATTTTTGTGGCTATAAAGCTTGGCCATAAGACGTGGATGGGGAGCTCTAGGGCTTGTTAAGTAGAGGAACTTCTACATTCAGTTACTCGGAATGGTAGAGTCTGAAGAGGTAAACAAGAGCTGTATTTTCTTTGGCATGTTACTCCCAGAGATTTAATGCAGTAAGATACTAAGGAAAAGAACACCAGGCCATGCCAGTCCAAAAGGAGGGTCTGGGAGGATCCTTTCCCTTTCCTGATGACTTGCTCCCTTCCTGTCAGCTATAAATAAAGGCGGCTTGTAGGCCATTTATAGCAACCGGACACAGATCCAAAGAGGCAAATCCTAAAGAGAGAGAGACAACAGATGAAGGGTGCTGGGATGATCCTGTCTGCTTGGGTAAAAGATCAGTCAGTCGCTTTCATTTTGCAAGAGTCACATAACTGTGTTAGATGGCTGACAGTCCCTGCATTTCACTAGAAGAGTGGTGCTGCTAGCTTCTTTCACTCGCTTCCATTGTAAAATGCAGAGAGATGTGGCTTTTTTTTTTTTATAGAAAATGTTATAATCACATAGGACCCTGGCGGGAGGGAGAGAAGGAGGGGTTGTCACTGCCCTGGCTTGGCCGAGATGCCAGTGTGAAGTCATTGCAATGTCTTGTCGTGCGCCCTCTGAGCTCAGCAGATGGAGGAACCCAAGAGCTCGTAATGTCTCGGTCCTCTCCAAGATTATTCTGGCTTTCCACTCCTCACCTGCCAGGCCAAAGGTGGAGGCTCACACTATCCCCCAGCCATCCCAGCTACAGTTCTTAGTGACAAGCTTCCTGTGCTTGGCTTTATGGATGGGACAAAGCTGTAAACTTATCTCAAGTAATTCTCCTTAATATAGGGAAGCAATGGGGAGGGCAGAATCACACAGACATGCTATGAACAGTTATGAGCAAAGGTCTAAGCCCCTGGTGAAAGAGTATGTATTAGTGAACAAAAGCTGACATAACCTGTATTATACATGGTCCAAAGTTAAAACATTATGTAAGAATGTGGATTCACTCTAATCCTTAGCAAAATGTATTGCATTATATAGTGGCAACATTGGACCATGCTTACTGAGGCAAAAATGTCCAATGAAACTGCCTTAGTCTAATCATGGGTCATAGTCGACCAAAAGATAAATCTTTCTAACCTGGAGGCTTGTCCTTGGGTGAGTTATACTGCTGGAGGCTCAGGAACATAGCCCAAGCAGGGATGAAATTTCACTTTAGTCCTGAGGAATGGATGCATCGACTGTCCCTCTTCTGCATTATGAAATCTAGGCTTGGGTGCATGCTGGTAATTTTGACTACATTGTCTGAGACTCCTGGAGGGAGAACAAGCTCACGGTCATGAAGCAGCCCTCTGTTGGATCCTGCCCTATAGAGGAAGCTGCAGGAGGGAGATCCATGGGGATCTGTGAATTTGGCAGGGATCCTCTCAAAGAGAAATTTTCAGCAGTTTGGATACCACAGAGGTGACAAACCAATTTAGCTCTTTTGGTGAGGCTATAGTACCTTTGTAATAAAGACCTAACTTTGGTGAGACCAAGTGAAATTGCTTTGGAGGTTATTTGGTTGGCAATAGCCTTGCTGGAGTCATGTGAGTTAAGCTAGCTAAATCCTTAGTGCTTTTTTTCTTTGGGTTTGCAGCACAAGGTTTGTGATCAGCAGGTGTCTTTGGACACTCAAAAGATTGCTGAGTTAGAATGGTAGATGGAGGCGCGCTAGGGTGAGGATGTGTGGCGTCTCTCTCCTCATCTTGGAATCTTTCCTAAATGCCTCACTCGGGGTGAAAGCAGAGGGCCTGTGAGAGGCTGAATTTGGAAGCCTCATTGCTGCGTACCATTAGAGGGCTCTTGGACACCCAGATCCTCAGAAGAAATGGTGTGCCGGGTGAAGAGTCGCAGGAGGAACACTGTGGAGACGCGCAGACATCCGGCGTCTTCCATGACTCCGTAACCACTATTCCCGGCTGAGCGAACAGCCCCCGAAAACCTGGCAGAGTTGGATAGCTTACCTGACTCGTCTGGAGTCGTTTTCGGATGACGTCAGGAAGGGGGTCCTGCAAGGAGCAGAAGATGCTCAGACTAGAGCGGCGCCGCCAGAAGCCACTGGGTTGGAAGGAGAAGACTTCCATAGAGGAGAAGTACAGGCTCTGGAGGAGCTAGTGTCTTGGCAAAGTGGTGGAGAAATTGAAGGAAAGCCACAGGAATTTGAACTGGAACTTGGCGTTGCCCAAGGCAAGCCTTGCCTTGGGCAAAACTGCTTCACTTTTTTGAAGGAGTTAATAAACATGTAGTTAAAGGCGAACCAGTAGATGTAGTACATTTGGACAAAGTTCCTCATGAGAGGCTTCTAGTAAAAGTAAAAAGTCATGGGATAGGTGGCGATGTCCTTTTGTGGATTACCAACTGGCTAAAAGACAGGAAACAGAGAGTAGGATTAAATGGACAATTTTCTCAGCGGAAGGGAGTGGACAGTGGAGTGCCTCAGGGATCTGTATTGGGACCCGAACTCTTCAATATATTTATAAATGATCTGGAAAGAAATACGACTGAGGTAATCAAATTTGCAGATACAAAATTGTTCAGAGCCGTTAAATCACAAGCAGATTGTGATAAATTGCAGGAAGACCTTCTGAGACTGGAAAAATTGGGCATCCAAATGGCAGATTATTCTTCCCTATATGCAAGGTGATGCATATAGGGAATAATAACCCATGCTATAGTTACACAATGTTAGGTTCCATATTAGGAGCTACCACCCAAGAAAGAGATCTAGGCGTCATAGTGGATAATACATTGAAACCATCGGTTCAGTGTGCTGCGGCAGTCAAAGCACACTGTTAGGAATTATTAGAAAGGGAATGGTGAATAAAATGGAAAATGTCATAATGCCTCTGTATCTCTCCATGGTGAGACCATACCTTGAATACTGTGTATATATCTATTCGCCACATCTCAAAGATATAGTTGCGATGGAGAAAGAACAGAGAAGGGTGACCAAAATGATAAAGGGAATGGAACCATCTCCCCTAAGAGGAAAGACCAAAGAGGTTAGGACTTTTCAGCTTGGAGAAGACTGCTGATATGATAGAGGTGTTTAACCTGTTCTAGACCTTTCATGATTTTAATGTGAAACAGTTATTTACTCTTTCAGATAATAGACTAGGGGGCACTCCTTGAAGTTAGCATGTGGCACATTTAAAACTAATCTGAGTTCTTTTTCACTCAACGCACTATTAAAGTCTGGAATTTGTTGCCAGAGGATGTGGTTAGTGCAGTTAGTATAGCTGTGTTTAAAAAAGGATTGGATAAGTTCAATTACCTGCTATTGATTAAGTTGACTTAGCAGTGGCTATTTTCTATTACTAGCAACAGTAACATGGAATAGACTTAGTTTTTGAGTACTTGCCAGGTTCTTATGGCCTGGATTGTCCACTGTTGGAAACAGGATGCTGGGCTTGATGGACCCTTGGTCTGACCCAGTATGGCATGGTCTTATGTTCTCCAATGGTAAGACCTGAAATCTTTTCATTGGAAACGATATGGATGGCAATAGACCCTGAATAGCAATGTAATCGCACAAATTAGCCTAATAGTGGAAAAAAGTGGGGCTAATTGAGGTACAATTACAGAAATTGAAGGAGAAGCAAGTAGAAAACGGGAAGTGGATTTACTAAAAACAAATATTGGATATGAAAAATCAGTGTCAAAGTTTGGTGAAGGATAATCTGTATTTCCTGAGGAAACTGGAAAATCTGGACAACCAGCAGAGAAGTAGAAATGTAAGTAATACATTTCCCAAAGAAGATAATTCCTCCGATGGAGATGTGGACTAAATTTGCACTAGGAGTCTTGAAAATTCATCAGGCAACTTTTATCTCCACTCTCAAAGATTTTCTATCTTCCATCAAGAAAAAAGATGCCTGTTGCAACAGCTATCCCCACTGAATTTGCCAGAGATATTGGAAACGTCAACTTATGAAGAGGCCCAACCAGCAACTCTGATCATCTTTTCTATTAGATTCTGACAGAGACTGGGTGCTCGGTATATTTTTTAAATCAGCGAGAACTATTCATGGGAATGAAAGTACAGATTTTGCCAAAGACGCCGTTAAGGAGGAAGCAGTTCCTGGAATTAAGATCTAACATAATACAATTTGGAGCACTATTCTTTCTGAAAGTTCCATGCAAATGCCTAGTTTAAATTTAAGGATTTAACTTATACGTTCAGCCTTCTCAGTTGGGTAAATTTATAAGAGATCTCCAGCTTTGCCAGAGAGTAGCCCTGTATTAGAATCTGTATAACCTCATAATGTGGGTAGAAGTTCGTTGAAGTAGAAACCATTTCAAGATCCAGCGCTTTCAATCAATTATGATTGTTTTGTGTTTTTCTTTCCTTTTTTGGTAATAGGTCGTCTCTTGTGATGGATCTCCTGTATCGTATTGAGGGCTATGGACATTTATGGCAATATTGTATTTCTGTCAAAGTATGAAGGTTATGTAATATTGTGATGCCATAATTATTTTCCTTTCAAATGTAACATTGAAAAAAGTTAAACAGAAAAAAAAAGAATGGTAGATGGAATCTGAGGTGGTTGATACAACAGTCAAAGTAACCACTTGGGTTAAATTGAAGATGTTGGAAAATCATTCAAGAAGATTAAATCTGAGACGTTTGAATTTTCTGATGTCACCAACTATCTCGTGTTGAGATGTTAAAAATGTGTGTGTATATATATATATCTCCTTTTAATCGACTCCATCTACAGCAAACAGTTGTTTCCTGGGGAAAAGCAGAATGATGGAGAGCAGGGAAGGAATCTCAACTATGACTAGTCTTGACTTAACTCAATTATCTTGAGCAGTCTTTTTGGAAGAGGGAGTCATTAGAGCTACACTGTTGGTTTCCTTTGTGTTGGTGCCTGATCACGATTAGATTCATAGACTATATTTTTTGTTTTTGAGTCAAAAAATGTGAGTATTTCCTGATGTTGCTTGAGACATGCCACGACACAGAGGTCTTGGATACTGAGCTTTTTTTCCCCCTGTGTTACCTTTCTAAATGTCTGATTTAAAGTGAAATGTTAGCTGCTTTTGGATTTGTTAAAATATATCTAGGAAGTTTCATTAAATAACTACAAAGAGTCTCCTAGTCAACTGCTTGTGGCTGTTTAGTAAGGGATGTGATGGAATCTTATTGCATAGGTTTTGCTAGGTGTTTATTCCTTGTGCACTTTTTCTTTTTAGTGGTGATCCTAATTGCCTGTGGTTCCCTTTCCTTTTAATTGTGGGCTAATAGGATAGTAGAGGAATAATCATTGTGCTTGCTTTTGTTACTTTATACAAAATAATGAAGAGGAGTAGGCTATGAACCCGTGAAGCCAGGGTTCAAGTCACACTGCCATTCCTTGTGACCTCGGGTAAGTCACTTTATCCTCCATTGCCTCAGGTACATACTTACAGGGTCATTTTTCAAATCATGTTAGGGCCTCAGTGCTTTATAATAGGCTCTAACACATGTGATATCGCTGCCATAGTGCATGTCCCTGCCCAGCTACCCTCGCCTATTACAGTGATCTTTGCGTGCTTTTTGCATGCATGAATGTAAATGTGTGCAAAAAAGGTCATTACTAGGCAATTCTATGCAAAGATTTTATCACGGCCAACCAAGAAGGTGGTCAGCCACAATAAAATAACACCTCCCTGGCATGTGTAAGATGTGCGGCGGGAGGCCCTATTACCTCAATGCGGGTCCCAAGGCACCTGCTCCACACTTAACATGGTAGGGGAAAAACTACAGCCAAACGGGGAGGTTGAGTGGGGGTCATTGGCTATCAGGGGTGGTTGAAACGGGGATCAGCAACGACAGATGATCCCTCTGCTATCCTCAGCCAGAGGGGGATTGGACTGTGTGGCACGTGGCCAGAGTCCAATCCCCAGTCACATAACAGGGGTAAGGTGAGGTCTGCGCCATTTTGGAAAATGGCACCAACCAGGATGGCTACAAGGGTGCACCTGTCCCCATTGCGGGATAGAACATAAGGTAAAGGGGTGGCTGGAGGGGGGATTGGTCTTTGGCTATCAGGGGATCAAAGAGGAGGGGGTCAGCTGTGCTTATTGTCCTTTTTTCTTTTCATGGTGTCGGGGTAGGGTTGCCAACTGTCCAGATTTCTTCCAGATTGTACAGATTTTTTATTTCTTGTCCGAAAGCCAAATGGAGGGCTTAAATTGTCCAGAAATAGTCTGAGTTTTAGTCCTTAAAGACTTTTTTTTTTTTTTTTTTTTGGAAACTGGACTGTGTATT
The DNA here is from genome assembly GCF_901001135.1 of Rhinatrema bivittatum. NCBI lineage: Eukaryota > Metazoa > Chordata > Amphibia > Gymnophiona > Rhinatrematidae > Rhinatrema > Rhinatrema bivittatum. The sequence continues at coordinate 30,419,180 of NC_042630.1, forward strand.
ATCTGCTGTGGTTCATCCCCTGTTGACGGGTGAGGTGCTGTCTTGTCTGCCCTGGCTGTAGAGGGCGTTATTCGTTGGCTCAGTGGGAGAAGGGGGTGGCAGGGCTGTTCAGTCCTGCGCTCCCTTTGCTTGCTGTTCCCAGTGCTTCTCCTTACTGCTTGTGCTGCTGCAGGTATAAGAACATAAGAAATTGCCATGCTGGGTCAGACCAAGGGTCCATCAAGCCCAGCATCCTGTTTCCAACAGAGGCCAAACCAGGCCACAAGAACCTGGCAATTACCCAAACACTAAAGATCCCATGATACTGATGCAATTAATAGCAGTGGCTATTCCCTAACTAAACTTGATTAATAGCCGTTAATGGACTTCTCCTCCAAGAACTTATCCAAACCTTTTTTGAACCCAGCTACACTAACTGCACTAATCACATCCTCTGGCAACAAATTCCAGAGCTTTGTGTGTTGAGTGAAAGAATTTTCTCCGATTAGTCTTAAATGTGCTACTTGCTAACTTCATGGAGTGCCCCCTAGTCCTTCTATTATTCGAAATGCTGTGGTCTGACCATCCACCAAAGGAAAAGAGAGGCAGGCTTCTCAGTGCGAAGAACAAAAGATGCCCAGAGCTGGCCTGAAGAAAAGAAGCCCTGCAGGGACTTTGGCGGCCCAAAATAGAAGACGGGCGCTGGTGCCAGCAGAGCCCTCAGAAGCAAAGGACCCAGGCCCCGCAAGCTCATCAGCCTGTCCTGCCGGCAGCCCAAAGAAGAAAATAGGCCTGGCACTGGCAGCGTCATTGACCAGAAAAAAATGAGGCCCAAAGAGGAGGAGAGGCCCGGCTTGAGTTTGTGTGAGTGTGTGCATGGGTGTATGCATTTATTTATGTGTATGAGACAGTGTGTGTCTGTAAGACAGACAGTGAGCGTGGATGGGTGAGCAAGAGAGAGCTTGGATGTGTTGAGTAACTGTGTCTATATGACAGAAAAAAGTTTGTGTGCTTCCCCCCCCCAAATCCCCCCATCATCACTAATATACAACAGTCTTGGTGAGTGGAAATAAAAAGCTGGCAGGTATGGAGAGTGGGGGATTTTTTTTTTTAATCCTTATTTTAATTATTGGGTGTTTGTTTGCTGGTTTGAAATATTTTATGGGGGGGTTTAGTTAATTTTTTTAAAATTATTAATAATTGGATATTCTATTTGTCAGCTGAAATATTTATTCTTTTGATTCATATGGTTTTATAATTATGACAGGAAAATTGGTTCTTACCTGCTAATTTTTGTTCCTGTAATACCACAGATCAGTCTAGACAAGCGGGTTTTATTCATCCCTAGCAGCAGATGGAGGCAGAGAACAAAACTTTGGGCACTGCCACATATACGAGAGTATTAATCGACACCCAAGCCAAGATGATAAAAAATAAAGAGCGAACGAGGCTCCCAACATGGATACTCCTGCCCAACTAGATAACCATGCAGAAATGCTAAACCTAGAAATTGAAGCCAGAAAATGGCAAATCTGCTTTGCAAATAAATACAGCAGTAGACCAAGCAGTCTTTTGGCAGAGATCCTCTGGGTGGGCCTCTGGACTGATCTGTGGTATTACAGGAACGAAAATTAGCAGGTAAGAACCAATTTTCCTTTCCTGAACATACCCAGATCAGTTCAGTACCAAAGTCCTCTTACACTGGGTGGGAGCCTGAATGACCCGCTCTAAGAACACTCTCTCCAAAAGGGGTCGCTTCTGGGGCCCGCACATCCAAACGGTACTGCTTGGTAAAAAAGTGTGCAATGAGGACCATACCACTGCTGTACAGATCTCTTGGGGAGACACCAGCTGACACTCAGTCCAGGAATATTGCCTGAGCTCGAGTCGAATGTGCTCTAAGACCCACTGGAACAGCTCTTCCTCTTGATACATAAGCGGCAGAGATCGTCTTTCAACAAACGAGACAGATGCCTTTTTGTCCTTTTTTTGCTCCCCTGAACAGGACGAACAAATGATCAGAATGACGAAAGCATTAGTGACTTTCGTTAGTAATACCACCAGTCTCACATCCAAAAGGTGAAGCTTTCATCCCATCGAGGATCCTGAGTCCAATAAGGAAACCCAGGCAATTCCACTGATTGGTTTACATGAAAAACAGACACACCTTAGGAAGAAATGAAGGTACCGTACGCAAGGACACCGTATCGGACGATATCCAGTGAAACTGATCACAGCACGAAAGCGCCTGCAATTTGAAATCCTTCTAGCTGAACAGATAGCTACCAAAAAGACTGTCTTCAGCGTCAGGATCTTCAAAGATACCCAATTCAGAGGCTCGAACAGCCCCCTCGCAAAGGACCCGTAGCACGAGATTAAGATTCCACGTGATGCAGAGGTGGACGGAGATGTTTGCCTCCTCGTAGAAAATGCACCACATCCGGATGAGATGCCAAGGCCTTCCCCTGGACTCTCCCTCTGAGAACCCAAAGCGGAAACCTGGACCCGAAGGGAACTATGGGCTAATCCGTTGGATAAACCCACCTGCAAGAAAAGACAAAATATGGGACACCTGAAGAGGATCCAACCCCGGTTGTCCACACCAGGTCTCAAACACCTTCCATACCTTGGAATAGGCTAAAGAGGTAGCAGGGCGTCTTGCTTGGAGCAGCATGGTAATTACTGGTTCTGAATACCCCCTCATGTGCAATCTCCTCCTCAAAAGCCAGGCCGCGAGACAAAAGCAATCCTCCCGATCAGGAAAATATAGGATCCTGAAGCAGGCAATCCGGTAAATGGGTCAGGCGTAGCAGTTCGTCCCCTGCCAGCTGCACCAGTTATGCAAACCACGGATGGCGAGGCCATTCCGGAGCCACCAGAATCACTGACCCCACGTGGCCCTCTACACGCCTGAGTTTCTTTGCTATCAGCAGCCACAGAGGAAAGACGTACAGGAGGACTCCGGTCGGCCACGGACATACGAGGGCATAGACTCCCTCCGGCAGCTGAAGAACCTTTGTGTCTTGGTATTGACTCATTGCCATCAGATCGAACTCTGGGGTTCCCCACCGTTTGCAGAGAAGCTTCCAGGCCCTCTGAGAGAGTTCCCACTCCTCCGGATCCAACTGCTGCCGGCTGAGGTAATCCACCTGGGCGTTGTCAACTCCTGCGACATGGGAGGCGGCGATTCCTTTGAGATGAAGCTCTACCTACTCGAACAGCAGCTGAGCCTCCTGCGCTACTGTGGGACTCTTGGTTCCCCCCTGGCGGTTGAGGTAAGCCACTGTGGTCGAATTGTCCGAACTCGCACCATCCGATCGCGGACCAAGGGCAGAAACTGCTCCAGAGCTCGGCGCACTGCTCTAGTCTCCAGGCGATTGATGGACCATGTCTGTTCCGACGTCAACCAAAGGCCCTGAGCAGACCTGCCCCCCAGCCCCGAAAACTTACATCCATGGTGACCACCACCCAATCCGGGACCTCTAGAGGCATCCCCCTCTAGATTGTTCCGCGTCATCCACCAGACTGGCCCTGGCCGACTCAGTCAGAGCCAGGGGCATGAAATATTGTTGCAACAGAGGATTCCAACAGGACAACAAGGCTCTCTGCAGAGGCCTCAAATGGGCCCAGGGCACCAGTTCCAATGTGGATGCCATTGAGCCCAGGACCTGTAAGTAATCCCAGACCTTCTGCACCTGTAGACTAAGCAGATGCACTATCTGCCCCTGAATCTTGTTCACCCTGTCGTCTGTAAGAAACACTCTGCTCCACTGGGTGTCAAAACAGGCTCCCAAGTATTCATGGGAACGAGAGGGGACCAGATGGCTCATCTGCACATTAATAACCCAGCCTAGAGATTCCAGGACTGACCGGACACATTCCTCTAGTGACTTTGCCCATATCAGCCAATCGTCAAAGTACAGGTGCACCAGCAATCCCTCCTGTCGCAGTGCTACTGCCACTACCACCATCACCTCTGTAACGGTCCATGGGGCGGTGGCCAGCCCAAAAGGTAGCGCTTGAAACTGATAGTGATGTCCCAGAACCATGAATCTGAGAAACTTCTGGTGCTCCTAACAGATGGGGATATGCAGATAAGCCTTGGTGAGATCCAGAGACGCCAAAAACTCTCCTCCCTGTATTGCCGCAATTATGGTGCGCAACATCTCCATCTGAAAACGTGGTACCTTTAAACTCTGGTTGACTTTCTTCAGGTTTAGGATAGGTCGGAACGTGCCTACCTTCTTGGGCACCATGCAATAGATGGAATTATCTGCCTTGTCCCTGTTTGGATACTGGCACCGGTACAACCGCTTCTAGACTTAACAACTGCTGAAGTGTTTCCTGGACTGCTGCCCGCCTGCTTCGGGAGAGAACGCGACTCTAGAAAGACAGACCGCAGTCGGTGGGAAAATTCTAAGGCGTAGCTGTTTCTCACCACGCTCAACACCCATTGGTCGGAAGTGATCTTGGTTCACTCTCCATAGAACTGGGCCAGCCTGTACCCGATTACCAGAGACAAAGAGTGGACCTGCTAGCTCTCATTGTGAGGACTTATTGCCACCGTCCCCTGGGTGGATCTGCCTTTCAGGCCCTTGAAAGGACCATTGCCTATGTGAGGACTATTTTGGGGCCGAGAGCCTCGTCTGATGAAAACATCTGGACTCCTGAATGCAAGGCCGAGAAGAGAGGTTTCCGGCCAGACTTTTGATCCTCTGGCAGCCTATTGCCCTTAGTCTCTCCCAGCGACTTCATCAGACGAGAGATGTCCTCACTAAACAGCAGTTTCCCCTGAAAGGGCAGATTACAGAGCTGTGATTTTTATGATAGATCTGACCAGTTGCATAGCCACAAGTGTCGTCTGGATGCCATCACAGACACCGTAGTGCGGGCTGTGTTTCTCACCAGGTCATACAAGGCATCTGTGCCATAGGCAATCCCTGCCTCCAGGTGGGCCGCCTGGACTGGGAAAAGAGTCCTGGAGGCTGACAGCTCCTGCGGCTTCTGGATCCAACACCAGCAGGCCCGCTGCATCAGACTTGCACATACTGCCGCCCGCAGGCTGAGCCCCAGGACCTCAAAAGCTTGCTTGAGATGCACTTTCAACTTCCGATCCTGAACATCCTTCAGAGCGGAGGCTCCAGCCACCAGAATAGTGGTGATCTTAGTGACTGCCGAAACTGCCGCATCCACCTTCGGGACCTTGAATGTCCAGATGGTCCTGCAGAAGTGGATAAAGCTTGGACATCTCTCTGCCAACTCGCAGACCCGAGTCGAGGGAATCCCACTCTTGGTTGATCAATTTCAGGATTTTCTTCGGAATTGGGGAAAGCGCTGGAGGGTCTCTGTAGGCCATGCAGAACTGGTTTAACCCCTTCAGCATCTGAATCCTCCAGGGTGAGCTTAATCCCCAGCTCCTCCAACTCTTTTTTTTTTTTTTTTTTTTTTTTTTTTTTTTTTTTTTTTTTTTGAAAAGCTGGATCACCCGCGGATCATTGCCTTCAGCCTCCGGACCCTCCAAGTTCGCCTGTTTAGTTTGGGGGTCCCCCTCTGGATCCAGGGGACTCTAAATCGGGTCCTCATCCTCCAGACTAGTTGGAATATTCCGAGTCCGATCGCACTAGCTGTCCCTTGTGAGACAGTTTGCGGGCCCGCGGAACCTTTAGGGGGACCTTCCCCTGCTGTGCCGAACCTGTCGGGCCTTCTGTGACACTGCACTTACCTGCCTAGCCAGGAAGGCTTTGTGCAGTAAAAGTATGAATTCAGGTGAACCCTCCCCAGGGCCCCCGTAGAGCACTTGGGCTGTTAGGGCCTGAGACATCGAGCTTTTTCCCTAGGTAGAAGCATGGGCGACAGGAGTGGTGGGGCCCCCCTATCCAGCTTTGCTTCTGCGGCCATAGCCACTCCCTCCTGTGATCCCAGTGCCACTGCTGCTGTCTGCGAATGCCTCCACGGCTTTGCTTGCCTTTCAGACCCCCCTCCAGCTCACTCTGTGCAGAGGAGGTGGTCATTCAGGCCACCCGGGCTACCACAGGCCCTGTAGGTCTCTCTGAGTTGCTTGTCTTTCATAACAAACACCAAGAAATAAAGCATGGTAAAACGAAAATCCAAACGGGCAATCCTATGCTTGCCATGCTTTCCCGCAGCCCGGATTGCAAGGGGGAGGGGGGCACAACACAGCTGTCAAACCCTGAAAAGGGCACACTGCCCCAAGAATTTCCCACCGGTGCGGTGAACAGGCTGCTGCCACGACTGAAAACCGCATGGCTCATTCGGGAGTCCAGCCAGCCCCCACAGAAGTGAATCTGCCCTGTCCGGGACCACCCTCCTCCGAATGATCCCCCGAACCGCCCACTTACTGCCTGGCCTGCAAGACGATCTCGCCGAGGATTTCAGCCTGCTAGGCTGCACAGCCTGCCACATGCTTCTGCTGTTGCAAAAGCTGGTGCCTTTGTGTTAAAGTTAAAGGCCCAGATATACAGGAAAGCACAAAAATAAAAGTAAGAGTACTGCTCTGTCCTGGGCAGGTGTAGGGACTTCAGGCCCACCGAGGGAACCAGACCATTGGCTGTCAGTGGTCCCGGGGTTGTAGGCTGAAGCTGGCCAGGGGCATCCAAACCCCCCCCCCCCCCCCCCCCCGTTTGCCTGGCTCAACCCGAGGGATGACCCTGCTGCAGGAGCCTGTCACCTTGGGGAGCAATTTTCCTTAAAATGTCCAGTCAGGACTGCAGGGTTAGCATCTCTATCTGCTGGAGGTAGAGAAGTACTGAGGGTCTGCAGGTGGCACTCTTGTATATGTGGCAGTGCTCAAACATTTGTTCTCTACCTCCATCTGCTGGTAGGGATGAATAAAACCTGCTTGTCTGGACTGATCTGGGTATGTTCAGGAATTATGTTTTATATTTTATGAGGAATGGTGGTTTGTTTTTGTTACACTGCATAAAGGATTTGGCTTTGGTTTCCACTTCAGTTTTTGCCTGCATATTTATATTTTATGGTCTTTCTATTCTGTATTTGATCTGTCTGTGTTTTGCATGTGTGACAGAGGTGAAGTATTCTGCTAGCATGGTGTTTCTGTGTAGGGATCTATAGCAGCCTCATTTGTTCTGTTTTTCTGATAAGTGGTATATTGGTGTGTTATAGCTTGCTATCATATTAGCAGTGTTGCCTTCTCATAGGTAGGGGGTTTGAGTGGTGGCGGTTAATGCTGTTTTGATGTGGGAAGTTTACTATATTGTAATTTTAAATTGTTTATTCATGGCTTTCTGAGAGAAGGCCGCTCCCCACGTGTTAGACTTAATGCCATTTGGTGTGTTTTTTTTTTTTTTTTTGCAGTATTGTCTGGTTGGTATAATGGCAGTGCATGTAAAAACAATGTACATGTTTGTTTTAAGTGGTGAGAGTGCACTTTGAATGTCCTTTTTTATGTAAAATCTGTAATAATTTTTAGTTGTGTGTGGAGAAGGGCATGGGGACAAGGGTCTAAGGGTATAAGTTTCACCTAGAATGCCTAGTATGTTGCACTGGCTGTGATCAGGAGCTACACAGAGGCAGAGAGACAAAACCAAGACAGTGGGAGCTGGAGAGAGATGAGTGATATATTCCCCCAAATAATGGCATAGGAAGAGTCTGACTGTTTACTGTCCTCTGGGAAAACACCATCTGCCTCTTATGGTACAGGGAACAGCTCACAGAGGGTCCAAGATTTATACCCTAGACACACTGCCTGAAAAACATCAGTCTTTGGCCTTCAATCTTACTCATTGGGATCTCTGGGGATGAGTTTAATGTGAGGGCTGGGATCAACCTTCCTTATGCTCACAATTCTTCCTAATGGGCTTTTTTTGTTTTGTTCTCTTCCCCCCCCCCCCCCCCTCCCCTCCCCATCTATTGAGAAGGGAGCATGCGAGTGAGGAGCCTTCATCATGCTGCTTGGCCCTTGTGAGTAATCAATAGTAAAACCATCTCCTGAAAGATGCTTGAATGCTGAAATACAAGCAAAAAATAGATTATGCTATTCCAAAAACATATTTAAATTTATTTTATTTAAATTCTTTTAATATACCGATGCTCAAGACAAGGTCTTATCGTACCGGTTTACAATAAACTAGGGGGTAAACCAGTTAACACTGAAAGCGAAAGTTACATTACAACAGGGAGTGTGGAACTGGGCTGTTAGAAATTGTTAACTTATCCTTTTTTCTAACTGGAGAGCAGAGCATGTAAGCAGAGTAATTGCTTACATGGTAAAAATTATATACAACTTACAGTGTAGTCGATTAGGCAAGTTATATGAAAGCGCAGTTAGCAGAAAAACAGTTCCTTTGTGTGGCGGAAAGAGGACGCAACCTTGGGGTGCAGGACAGTGTGGGTGACCATGAGGCTTCTTCAAGGATATGCTTGGGCGAACAGCCATGTTTTTAATTTTTTTCTGAATGTGATATGACAATGTTCCTGGCGGGAGAGAATTCCAGTGATGCGGACCGGCAGTTGATAGCGCTCGTTTTTCAATGGCGTTGTGTATAGCGGATTTTTTCGGGGGAACCTGGAGGGAGTCTCTGTATGCAGATCTGGTAGGTATTGCTGAGGCGTGTGGTTTGAGGGGTATGGTGAGTTGGAGAGAGGATTGCTGAAATATGGTTTTGTGAATGATGGTCAGTGTCTTGAAGAGAATTCTGTAGCGAATGGGTAGCCAGTGAAGTATTTTTAGACTCTGAGTGATGTGGTCCATACGGCGAGAGTTTGTGAGGATCCTGGCTGCAGCGTTTTGCAGCATTTGAAGAGGTTTGGTAGAAGAGGCTGGGAGACCAAGCAGCAGCGCATTACAATAATCAATCTTTGAGAATAGTATGGCTTGAAGGACCGAACGGTAGTCGTGGAAGTGGAGGAGAGGTCTTAACTGTTTTAGGACCTGTAGTTTGTAAAAACCTTCTTTAGTGTTAATTAATTTTTTAACGTTCATTCTGGAGTCTAGGATGGCCCCAAGGGCTCTCACTTGATTTACTAATGGTGTAGTAGTAGTGATGGCTAGCGGGTTGTTATCATTGGGGGAAATGACTAGCAGTTCGGTCTTGGACGTATTGAGAACAAGGCAGAGGCTTGTGAGAAGGAGGTTGATGGCATGAAGGCAGCTATTCCAATAGTTTAGAGTGTCGGAAACGGGATCCTTGATGGGGATTAGGATCTGCACGTCGTCCGCATAAATGAAGTAGTTGAGGTTATTGAGAAGTTGGCATAGGGGGAGAAGATATGTTGAATAGGGTCGGCGAGGAACCCTGGGGAACTCCTTGCTTGGCCGCTACAGGGTGAGACTCTTTGATTATTTTTACTTTATAATATCTGTCGCTTAAAGGATTTTAACCAGAGGAGTGCAGAACCTGAAATGCCTATTTCCATCAGACGGTTGATGAGGATTGTGTGGTTAACTGTGTCGAATGCTGCCGAGATGTCTAGCAGAGCTAGCAAGTATGATTGACCTTTGTCTAGGCCCAACAGGATGTTGTCCGTTAATGAGTAGGAGAGATTCTGTATTTCTGCGTTTCCTGAAACCGAATTGAGATGGATATAGAATGTCGTGGGAGTCGAGGTAGTCTGTGAGTCTAGTATTGACCAGTTTTTCCATTAGCTTGGCTATGAAAGGTAGGTTGGCGATGGGGCGAAAATTTATGGGGTTGGATGGGTCTAAGTTAGGTTTTTTTAGTAATGGTTTCAGAGAGGCTGTCTTTAAAGCGTCCGGGACTGTTCCGTGAGTGAGTGAACAGTTTATGATGTCGGCCAGAGGTTTGGCGATGATGTTAGGGATTGTGAGAAGGAGTTTGGTCGGGATTTGGTGTATTGGGTGCGATGAGGGCTTCATTTTCTTGATGATAGATTCTATTTCCAAGGATGATGTAGTATCAAAATATTCTAGAGACCGTTTGTGTATCGATGGGGTGTGGTTTTGGTCAGGTGGAGGCTGGGAGTTTGGAATGGGGTTAGAAGATGTTAGCGGAATAAGTAAATTTTTATTTGTTGTGGTATATTGAGGCTCAGGGCAAGAAAACCTTGCCCTGAGCTGTGTCAAAGTGTGCCCCAGAAAATCCAAGGACTGTGAGGGACTGAGACTGCTCTTGCCGAAGTTGACAACCCAGCCAAGGGATTGAAGAAGTTAAACTACCCGGGTGCCTGCTGCCTGACCTTGTGATAGTGTCTTCGCCCGAATGAGATGTGGATGAACTAGAATCCCCTCCCATCGAAGAGCTGCCGCCACCACTACCATAATCTGCGGGGCGGTCGCAAGGCCAAAGGGAAGGGCTTGGAACTGAAAATGTTGACCCAAGATCTTGGAGCGGAGGAACCACTGTTGAGCTTTGAGAATGGGGATATGAAGATAAGCCTCCCTCAGGTCGAGAGAAGCAAGGAATTCTCCCTGATGTATCACTACAATCACTGAGTGCAGTCTCCATTCGAAAATGAAGAACCTTGAGGGACTTGTTGACCTGCTTGAAATCCAAGATTGGACGAAAAGATCCTTCCTTTTTGGGTATCACGAAGTAGACTGAATAATGACCCGAGCCCACCTCTTTGGAGGGGACGGAAAGGATAGCCCCTAGGTCCAGGACTCTGGCCAGAGTCTGCCATACAATGAGCTGTTTGTGACGCGGTCCGTGGGGAGAGAAATCTGTCCCTTAGGGGACAAACAAAATCCAATGTGTAACCGCGCCTTAGCATGTCTAAAACCCACTGGTCCGAGGTGATTCGAGCCCACTCCTCATAGAAGAGGGATATTCATCCCCTGATCTTGGGAGTCAAGGAGTGGGTAAGTCTAGCATCATTGAGAGGACTTGGTGGGACCCCCTTGGGCTGCCCCCTCCCTAGCTGGTCTGCGGCCCCGAAAGGAACGAGGCCATGTCTGCGATCTGGAAGATGGAGTCCGCGGAGTCGTCTGTCTAGGATTGCGATACAGACATTGCGTGTGGGACCAGCTTCTAGAGGGATTAAACGATCTCGAGGATCGCGGACAGTCCTCGGGCAAGCTATGTACCGCATTCTCACCGAGGGACTTAATGATCTGGTCCAGATCCTCCCTGAGAAGAAATTTACCCTTAAAAGGAAGCGATCCCAGGCTGGACTTGGAGGAGGAATCAGCTGACCAGTTGCGAAGCTAGAGAAGACGTCTCGCTGCTACCAGAGACACTATGGATCGTGACAGTACGCGTAGTAAGGCATTCGCTCCATAGACTGACAGCCTCCAGGCGGGCCGCCTGGCTTGCTTCCTCCGGTGACAGGTCCTGAGAAGTAAGGAGTTGCTGAACCCAGCGGAGTCCCGCTCTCTGTGTCAGTGAACTACAAATGGCCGCTCGGACTCCCAAAGCCGAAACCTCAAATACCCTTTTGAGGTAGACTTCTAGCTTCCTGTCTTGTTCATCCCACAGGGCAGTACCTCCCGTAACCGGGATAGTTGTCCGCTTGGTAACTGCAGATACTGTGGAGTCCACCTTCGGTACCTTAAGAAGCTCCAGGAAGTCCTCGGGAAGAGGATATAACTTTTCCATTGCTCTGCTGACCTTAAGCGAGGCCTCGGGTGTATCCTATTCCCTGGCCAATAGCTGTAGGAAGGTGGGATGGGTGGGGAAGGCCCTGGACAGAGGGCGTAGACCCACTAGGACTGGGTCCTCCTTCTTGCTCGAGGAGGTGGTGACTGGGGTGGAGGGCCCCAGAGGATCCTGGGGGGGGGTCTATGTCCAGCTTCTGTAGAATATGAGGGATGAGTGCATCCAACTCGTCCTTCTGAAACAATCCGGAGCACACTCGGGTCATCGCCTTCCATCTGTGTGGCGAGGAGGGGATCATCCTGGCTAGGAATGGGGTCATCCTCAGCCTGATCTGGGGTTGGGCCAGCCCCTTCCCCCGGTGGGAGGGCGAAACGCACCCTGGAGGTCCCATGGGTGGCCCCTGGTGCCACCCCCACTGGGTTATGGGCCCCCAAGGGATTATCCGCTGCCCTGGGAACTTGGGGGTGGGGTCCTGCTGTGGGATCCGTGGCCTGGCCCAGCCTTGCCAGGTAGGCAGTATGCATGAGCATACTGCCTACCTGGCAGTTTTTACTGTGAGTTTTTTGCCTCTACCGTCAACTTCTTTTCAAATTCTCTCTTAGCCTGTCTTATCAATGTCTTACATTTAACTTGCCAATGTTTATGCTTTATCCTATTTTCTTCTGTTGGATCCTTCTTCCAATTTTTGAATGAAGATCTTTTGGCTAAAATAGCTTCTTTCACCTCCCCTTTTAACCATGCCGGTAATCGTTTTGCCTTCTTTCCACCTTTCTTAATGTGTGGAATACATCTGGACTGTGCTTCTAGAATGGTATTTTTTAACAATGACCACGCCTCGTGGCCATTTTTTACTTTTGTAGCTGCTCCTTTCAGTTTTTTTTTCTAACAATTTTTCTCATTTTATCAGTTTCCCTTTTGAAAGTTTAGCACGAGAGCCTTGGATTTTGCATACTGTTCCTCTTCCAGTCATTAAATCAAATGATCATATTATGATCACTATTGCCAAGCGGCCCCACCACCGTTAACCTCTCTCACCAAGTCCTGTGCTCTACTGAGAATTAGATCTAAAATTGCTCCCTCTCTCGTCGGTTCCTGAACCAATTGCTCCATAAAGCTATCATTTATTCCATCCAGGAACGTTCTCTCTCTAGTGTGACCCGATGATACATTTACCCAGTCAATATTGGGGTAATTGAAGTCTCCCATCATTACTGCACTACCAATTTGGTTAGCTTCCCTAATTTCTCTTAGCATTTCACTGTCTGTCTCACCATCTTGACCAGGTGGACGGTAGTATACCCCTATCACTATAGTCTTCCCCGACACACAAGGGATTTCTACCCATAAAGATTCAACTTTGTATTTAGTCTCAGCCCAGACATAAAGTGCCACACCTCCTCCCGAGTGCACCTCTCTGTCATTGCGATATAATTTGTATCCCAGTATAGGACTGTCCCTTTTGTTATCCTCTTTCCACCATGTCTCTGAGATGCCAATTAAATCTGTCATCATTCACTGCTATACATTCTAATTCTCCCATCTTACTTCTTAGCCTTCTGGCATAAGCATACAAACATTTCAAAGTTTGTTTTTTGTTTGTACCGATACCCTCTCTCAAACTCACCCACCTCACCTCAACTCGCGATCGAGCCCTAGCACTTGCCAGGCCCTCCAGCTGGAGCTCAATGCCCCAAGATCTAAGACTTCAACCCAACACCCAAAACTTAAAAAAACAAAAAAAATTTGACAACCTGGCTGATTCAACAGGACTTCTAACACCAACAACCATGAACAACCACACCCAGAAACTCTACTATACTTATAATAACCTCTGTATAGAGTTTATTTTTTTGCACACTCATTCTATTTAAGTTTAATTTTCACCTTTATCTGTTCCCCTTCTATGACTACCTCCTGTAATTTAACTGCCCTTTTAACAATTGGAGATGTTCCTTGAAATCTTTGAAATGTATTTTCCTACTTGCTACAATGTAAACCGATGTGATGTGTAAACGAATGTCGGTATACAAAAAACTCTAAATAATAAGAAAACTCCTCCACCCTGCAACATTCCTGCAAGGGCTGTGGGCTTTCCATTATGCTCATGTTGGTACAATCTGAAGAGCTGTTTGTCTGTCTAGGTACTGTTGTCCTGTGCTGCTGCATGTATAGAAGGACTAGGGGGCACTCCATGAAGTTGGCAAGTAGCACATTTAAGACTGATTGGAGAAAATTCTTTTTCACTCAACACACAATAAAGCTCTGGAATTTGTTGCCAGAGGATGTGGTTAGTGCAGTTAGTGTAGCTGGGTTAAAAAAAGGTTTGGATAAGTTCTTGGATGAGAAGTCTATTAACGGCTATTAATCAAGTTTACTTAGGGCATAGCCACTGCTATTAATTGTATCAGTAGCATGGGATCTTCTTAGTGTTTGGGTACTTGCCAGGTTCTTGTGGCCTGGTTTGGCCTCTGTTGGAAACAGGATGCTGGGCTTGATGGACCCTTGGTCTGACCCAGCGTGGCAATTTCTTATGTTCTTATATTTACTTCAGCTGGAGGGCCACATGTGCAGTGAAAAAAATCCACAATATACTATAAAACCTAATAAAGGCTGCCTAGATGTGACCATTAAAAAAAAAAAAAAAAAAAAAAAAAAATTCAGCTGCATTTTACAAACCTTTTGGCTTCTACATGCAGAGTTTATCTTTCAACATCACATATGCAATATGGAGCCTTTATTTCCATTGGAAGTTTATTAAATTCCTCTTTATTATGTTACAACAGTCTCAACATCAATGAAAGCAAGTTAAAAAAAAACAAACAAAAAAACCCAAAAGTCTGAAATGTATAATTAAACGAGCTCTAAAGTTGGAGATAAGAACAAGCCCAGGGCTGCTCTTCAAAACCTTTCATGAAAAGGGCAGGTGCGGGGGAGAGGTACCCCAGAGCAAGCTTTTGGTGATTTACCCTTACACCTGCTGGGTTCAAACACCAGCCTCACTGCACTTTCCCCAGCATTGGACCTCAACAGAACATTCAGGGGCCACAGCTCCTACTGCAGCTTTGCCCCAAAAGCCCCACCCTTCCTGGGATGCTCCTCTGGGACAGGTACCATGGGCCTCAGAGGAAGCGCACTGTGTTTTAGCCCTCCGCAAAAGGTTTGCAAAACCTGCATCTCAGCTGAGGCTTATCTGCATTCCCCTATCCCATCTCTCCCCAAGAGGAAGAAGCAGGGTGCGAGCTGGTGGCATGGCCCTACAGGGCCTGCCACTTTCATCATCCTTAGGTGGGCAAACTGAGACAGGTTACAACAAAACAAACAATCTAATCTCCATTCATCTACTCCTTTCTGCTTTATTTTTGACAATCTCAATTCACTTCTTTCTGCTTTGTAACAACCCCCCCCCCCCCCCCCCCCCCCCGTCAAAAAAAAACAAAAAACAAAACAGTTCCACCACCCCTCCCATAAACATAATATACACAATAACACATGAATAAGTGCAGATTCACTGCTGGTTTATAATATATATATATAAAAAAAGCATTACTAAATGTAGTAAATAAATTCAGCACTTTTTTGTTTTTTTACAGCTTCCTCTTCTGTGACCTGAAGTGATCTTATCTGATCACAAGTAGAGAGGGCAGCACCGTAGGGCAGCAATAGTGCCTGCATGCACATGCTCACACACGCAGGACAACAAGAATCTGCATGCATCACCACCGGCCCAGTGCTGGCAGCCTGACTCAAGAGCTCCAAGGCACCCATCTGGTCAGAGATAAGAGCATACATCGAGGGTTGTTTTTTTTTTTTTTACACAAACAAACACCATTTTAGATTTTGCATGCAGCTTACTCCCCATGTACATGAATAAATGGACTGCGGATCCTCTCTCCACAAGATGCCTAGAAGGGAAGCCATCAATAACAGAGGGTGCCTGGGAGAGGCTCATAGTCTCTGGATTTACCCCAGTGCATGCAGGAAGAGAGAGAGCTTTGCCATCCCTGACTCCACGCCTGTTGTGGGGATAAAGTCAGGACAAACTTAACCTGTCCCAGGTTGAGAAGGTGGGGTCCCAAGACTTGGGCTGGCAAGAGACAGCAGAAAAGGGATGAGGACTAGGTCGCAGTAGCTCACTCAACAGGCAGGCAGCAAGGGACAGTCAAACAGCCACAGTGACCCCACACCAAATTTCCCGAGCTTAGGGAAGTTGGAGGTTACATCTGATAAACATTCTAGTTTTCCAACCTCCCCCATTGCTAGGACAATCAAGTCTGTGCCAGCCGAAGAGAAATGTAAAGCAGGTTTCTTCTTGTTTGAAAAGATTTCTTGCAAAGATTATTCCCAGGCCTTACATATACAAGTCTAGATAATCCCACTGGTGCAACACCGCCATTCAGAGGAGATCCCCCTGCCCTACCCACCCCAGCTCCTGGGGGCTCCTGCTAGTTGCCCCCCACTTCCATGCTGGCAGCAGCTATGGAGACTTTGGCCAAGTAGTTTATGTTGAAGCAGGAGCCACGATCTTGCTGGTTACAACACTTTTGGGTGTCCTTCCAGGAACTTCTGTTGGTGGTGCATAAGGTTTCAATAAACTTGTCCTTCTGCAAAGATTAAAAAAAAAAAGAAAACATTTATAATGAGCATTTCAAAACACCAAGAACAACACTAAACAGCTGAAACCCTTTTAGTTGCTTGGCTAAAAACCTGTGATGTCACACACCAAGGAGGATGATGTCATTGGATGGTACCAATTAGGGAAAAGGCAATAGAGAAATAAAAAAGTTTTTATCTATGTTCAGCATCAGACCCATGCCACCCCTTCTTGTGAGCATGGCCTGGTACATTCTTTTCACCGGTCTTTGGTAAATAAAAAAGTAAAATGGTAACCAAATCTGTACTACCAACTGATGTGCATTACTTACCTCCTGCTCTGCACAAGCCACTCTATCTTCGGAGGAGAGCAGGCAGCAGGTCTCCGTTATGCCCTTCACCAGTAAGGGGATCTGCTTCCTAGGAAGCATGCAAAGAATTAAACCGGGCCGTGTTTCATGTTGTCTAGAGGCAGTGCAACATTTACAAAAATCATTCCAACTTTAGCATTCTTACAGCAAGTCAACAAAGGTATAATGCATCAAATCTCACTCGCTGTCTGAGCAACATGTGTTTTTGGGTGATGATGGGAGGATGTGTGTCTTCATCTGTAACTTTACAAAAGGGATAGGTCAAAACAGACTATAAGGCCGTTCCAGCCTCCCCAGTTTGTTTCCTGGTGAAAGACCAGAGAACCAAGTTGAGTTCTGCCTTTTCCCTCATTTCTTCATAACTAGGGACCCTCTGTGTCTGACTCAGACCTATTACGGTTTTAGCTTCCATCACCTCCCATGGGGTCTGGTTCCATGCATTCACCACCCTTAGCATGAAACAGTATTTCCAAATGTTGCCCCTACGTCTGCGCCTGTGGAGCATGACACCTTCTCCTCTTATTTTGCAACTTACTTTTCACCGCATAATGCGTGATGAGAAGGGCAAGAAAAGAAAAAAAAATGGGAAAATAGATGTTGCTGCCTTCCACGGGCCAAGTTTCTCAATTCATTAGAAGTTGGATGAACAGGAATAGCACTATAGATAAGTTGCCTTCTTAGGGAATGATGCCCATGTATGGAAATTAAGTGCCAAACTGCAGTAGCAGCTGATAAGAAAAGGCCCAGCACCAAAATTATTTCCAACATCTATTAAGTTTTATTTCACTTGGGAAAGAGCTGGCCCTTTTCTACGTTCTAGCATCCTGTGCCCTAATGCAGGAACCAGGGGCTTCCATCTCCAGAAACTTTCCCTACTTTAGCTGGGGCGGGAGAGGGGTGAAATCTCCAGGAGCTACAGAAGTCGTGGCCTCCTGCAGGCTTCGCACCCAATTTTAGCTTCATTATTGCACCAGACCCTAAATTCCAGCCTGCAAACTAAAGTGGTGCAAGTGCCTGGTGCTTAGCCACAAGGTGGCGCCATAATCTCAGCACTAACCATTTATACTGCTAGCCCAGCCATGCCCACATGCCTGCACACACTTCTTACTAATACTTTTTTCCATTTAGATTCCCGCCTGTCATGATACTTCAAAGCAGATTACATTCTGTTACTGAAGCACATTTAAGACTAATCTGAGAAAATTCTTTTTTACTCAACGCACAATAAAGCTCTGGAATTTGTTGCCAGAGGATGTGGTTAGTGCAGTTAGTATAGCTGTGTTTAAAAAAGGATTGGATAAGTTCTTGGAGGAGAAGTCCATTACCTGCTATTAAGTTCACTTAGAGAATAGCCACTGCCATTAGCCATGGTAACATGGAATAGACTTAGTTTTTGGGTAATTGCCGGGTTCTTGTGGCCTGGATTGGCCACTGTTGGAAACAGGATGCTGGGCTTGATGGACCCTTGGTCTGACCCAGCATGGCAATTTCTTATGTTCTTAAGGTATTTCCCTATCTCCAAGTTTACAATCTAAACTTGTGTCTGAGGCAATGGAGGGTGAAGTGTCTTGCCCAAGGTCACAAGGAGTGGCAAGGGCATTTGAATCCTGGCTTTCCTGGTTCTTAGGCTGCTGCTCTACCCCTCCACTCCTCAGATGTCCTGTGCTGTGACCTGTGTCTGCATGTAGTTTCTAACACTCACATATGCTGATATAAAAGTGTTCCAACTTGGGGGTGGTGGGGACCCTGAGCAGTCAGAATCTCTTGTGAATAAAAGTATTAATGTTGCTGAAGGAGAAGAAGGCTGCTTACTGTTTGCT
The DNA here is from genome assembly GCF_901001135.1 of Rhinatrema bivittatum. Lineage (NCBI taxonomy): Eukaryota > Metazoa > Chordata > Amphibia > Gymnophiona > Rhinatrematidae > Rhinatrema > Rhinatrema bivittatum. The sequence goes on from NC_042630.1 coordinate 30,437,474, forward strand.
AAGGATTTTCATGTCACCACACAGATGCTGCAGGGTCGGCTCCTGCATGTCTCCCAAGTTCAGCGTATGAATCTCCCGGTCGTAATTGGGGTGGGGAGCACTGCTGGAGAAACAGCTATATGTGTCTGCGCTGCTTTCCTTCTTGCAACACTCGTGGTGGCTCGTCTTCACCCCGACCTCATCCGTGCAGAATTGGTCGAGAACCTTCTCCCACTGTGAAGGGGGGGGAGAAGAGAGCATGAGTGAGGATTTAATCAAGGGATAAAGACAGCCACATGCTACCTGCAGAACTCCATATCCAGGAATGAGCGAGAAACCTGCTCCATGTGTGTTCAGTTCATGCAGAGGCTCAGAATAGCCAGCATCCACACATCATATGCTTAGCTTCCCCAGAAATCCAGGTGTGCATCACATGTACATACATACATTCCCACGGAGGCTCGCACACCTCAGCTCCCAACACCCACCCACACTTATTGCACCCTCTTCTCTTGACGGCCAGCCCTACACTTACTGCCTCATGGGCACAAGAGATGTCCTCATTCTTGCAGCATTTTTTAAACTGAGCTTCCAGTTGGTTGATGGCTTTAGCCTGGCGCTGAAACCAGCCAAAGCTGCTTCTGGGGATGACACTCGATGGGTAAGTGGATCGGAACTTCCTCAGCCTGCAGATGTTCTGGATGGAATCGACCATGGGCTCTCCTGGTGGGAAGGAGATGTATGGCAGCTTCTTTCCTGATGCTCCATGCAAGTTCATTCTTTGGCACTCGGAGGTGGCTGAGGAACCAGCAGCAGAGCAAAGGTTTGCATTGCTGGCAATTTTCAAGACTGGTGTATCAGCAACGTCCATGTCAGGGGAAGCTCGAGGATTAAGGGAGTCATAGCTGGGATACGGTGCCTCCTTTTCAAAGCAAGAGTACCTGGCTGAGTCGTCCTCCTTGCAGCAAAAGTATGGACGGGTTTTAATAGAAAATTCCTGGTCACAGAACTGCTGCAGCTCATTATGCCACTGAAACAGCAAAAAAACAAGAGAGTACTCGGGTCACAAATATGTCTTGACATGGGGCATCACAACTACAGAGAGATTAATTACCATGCATGTCCATACCGCAACAAGAAGGGAATGAAGCTACAGGACTAGGTGTCTTAAGAAGGAGAGGCACTGGGGCTCTGTATCTGGAACAGAGCGAGATCAAGAGGCAGAGGGACTGGGAGGATGGGTGTGAGGGTCTGGTTCTGTGAAAGGGTGAGGAAAGGCAGCAGGACGGGCAGGGGTGAAGCACATTTCTCAACAAGCCCTAAATCATGTATACAAATTACTACTATAAGGACGTTTAAAAGTTATTATGAGGACTGTTCCTCGCCTCCCCCATATACTCCATTGTTTATTATACCCTCTCTTCGTGCCCTCTCTTACTTCCTACTCCAAGTTAACATATCCTTGTTATAATGTAACTTTATCCTCCTTTCAAATTGTCTCTTGTTATTGGTTGTTTATAGTTACTGCTTGTTTGATGTAAACCGAGTTGATTTGATTTGTATCCAGAAAGTCGGTATATAAAAGCCTTAAATAAATAAATTTCTCAGTGATATGCCATGTGACCTGTACTAGTGACAGTGTGGTGCAGTGGGGGAAACACTCACCACTTCCTGAGCACAGCTTAGCTTCTCTGTCTGGAGGCAGCACTCGCTGAAGCCCGCCTCCATCTGGTTAATAGTCTCCCCCTGACGACTGAGGTGGCCAAATCCCGACCGTGGCAGATTGTGCATCCCATAATTGGATTTCACCCTGCTCGACAGGCAAATGTTGTCTATGTTGTTTTCAGTGGGGCGGCCAGGAGGGAACTCAGCCAGGTTTTCACGCATGGGAGCTTGGCCACCGCAAGGCCGCTTGCCCTTACACTTGGACTCGGGTCTTTTCCCTCTGGGTACCAGCACGGACTCTTCCTGAAGGCTGAATGGCAGCGTATCAACTGCAGGGAGAGAAACCAAAGAATTCACAATATTATTCATTAGTGAGAAAGCTAAATGTCTGCAGAAGCACTGAGGCCCCTTGGCCCGATTTTGTTTTGGCAGTGTACCCTTGTGGTCTGCCCTCTTGGGCTGGCATCACAAGATTGTCACTCTGTTTACAACAAGCACATCCATTTCCCGGACATGGATCTATATGACGAGGGCCACCAACAAGCTCGGGGGTCACCATCTGGACTTGTGGTTCTGGCTTTTCTTCAATTATATATCTCTGGATGCTAATAGGGTAAAACCAGGACTGGCTCAGGCTGACACTTAAGCCCTGGGGCTGGTTGGCGACCCCACCTCTTGCTACCTTCCCCCTTCACTTTTAAGGGAAGAGCAGATTTAACTGGCCCTGTCCATTCCAGCCTTGGGCAACTTTTACAGGGCAAGACCCATGGCTGGCAGGTACCTTCTTTCTGGTGCATGATCGGCAGTTCTGGCTCGATTTCTCGCTGGAGTCCATCATCAGATATCCTCGTTTGTAGTATACGATCTGGGAAGAAGAAATAAGCAGAGGTTTGAGCTCCCAGAATAAACCGGTTACCGCTCTCCGGCAGTGAGTACAAAAGGAATGCAGACATGGGATAAGATGTACGCTGCTGGCTCAGTCCAAGGGTTCGAGTCTAGCATCTCGTCTGTGAAAAGGGCCAGTCCGGGTTGCGTGAAAGAACCCGGCACATCCTAATAGAGAGATCCATTCTCTGATACTCACTTCCAAGAGACAGACGTGGCTATTCCTATGTCTACCTGGCTAATAATTATTAATGGCCCTGCCCTCCAGAAACTTATCCCAGCCTTTTTAAAACCCTATCCTGACCTCATCCTCCTGGCAACACCTTCTAAAACTTAATGAAGCCCACGGGCAGAGGGGGAGAGGTTTATATCCTGCTGGGCCTTCTTGGGGGGGGAAACATCCGTGTCCCTCTCCCCTCCTCCAGTGCTTTTTCCCGCACATGAGTGCTCAGGTTACCAGAAGGCTCAGTCTGTCTGGTCAAGGTCAGATGAAGCTTCATTTCCTAAAGTTTGACCCTTGACTAAAACAAGTTTATACATTCTTTTTAATTTTTATTGAACCAAAAGTGTTTAGTAATGCAACAACTCCCAAGTACATAACAAAATATATAACAAGGAAAAAAAAACAACTTTATAAATTCTAAAGCCGGATGTGTTTTTCAAAGCAGCCGGTGTCCAGCACCACTGCTGGTGGTCAGAAAAGGAGCTGCCAAGTTTGAAAACTTTCCCAGTCCTGCAGCAGGAATATGGTTTGCCACAGACGGAGTTCCTGGCCTATGCACAATTACGTCATTTTTTAAAGAGGCCAGACATAGAGCGGGTCCTTGGGAAGGGTGCCTCTCTACTGGAAGGGTTTTGTATGCTTATCAATAAACTTTTGGAAGAAACTGGGAATCAAAATGTGACGCATTTAAAAGCGTGGGCAAAGGACTTAGGGGGAGACTGGACCGCGGACAGGTGGGAGACTTGTTTTATGGGGCTGGGGAGGAACTATATGTCTGCTGCCATGATTGAAAACGAGTATAAAATGTTATATCGTTGGTACATTTGCCCCATACAGGTAGCGAAGTGGTATCCCCAGACACCTATCACTTGTTGGAGATGTGGTGCACCAGAGGGGTCTTTTAGTCATATCTGGTGGGCCTGTCCAATAATACAAAATTTTTGGCGGGGGATCCAGGGGATGGCCAAAACAATTCTAGGGACCGACATACCACTTCGACCGGAATGTTGGCTTTTGGGTTTATGGAGAGAAGTGGAGGGAATATCAAATGAGCGTCTACTCAGATTAATGGCTATTGCAGTCAGAATAGTTGTAGCGAGGTGGTGGAAAAGGACGGAAGTTCCTCCTATTCCGGTGGTGGTTAATAAATTGCTGGCTATTCGTACCATGGAGAAAATTACAGCATATCGCAGGGACACGATGGTGAAGTTTGGAAAAATATGGGGCTCTTTCGATGGTTGGTATAAGCTCTATACATCAGCCAATTTGGGGGGGGATTCACATGCTTTCAAGGGGACTTGAAATAATGAGACCGCGTTTGTTATATGAGGATTACTATTGGAAGTATCTTCTTTAAGTACTGAATGTATGTAGCTCCAGTGCCAAACAGAGAAGTCAGGGGGATATTGCTCACTGTACTGGTTTTATAATAATCTGTTATTCCTGATGGTAGTTGAACCCATGTTTGTTTGATTGTTCATGTTCTGTGGGTTAGACGGGGGGGAGTAATGGGGAATTATTGAAAACCTTGGACTAGGAGATACAGCTGTAAGAAATAATTGTTATTATGTATTCTTTTATAATGTCCAAATAAACAGTTTAATTACAAACAAAAAAAAAAGAAAGAAAAGGAGCTGCCAGCTAATCTGGGAATTTATGATGCTGACACTGGCCCCTCTGAAATTTCCAGTGTGGTTTTTTTTTAATTTTTTTATAATAACTCTGGATTCTGCACTTGTTTAGTGCACTAGGGGAGTTGTAGTCTCTGCATCTTCAACGTGCAATCAGCCACTGCAGAGAGCAGGAATGCTTCAGGGCCAGCGATAGGTTGGAGTGGGTTTTCGGGACCCAAGCTGGGGAAAGCCCACTCATCCCTGGACCGGGAGGAGGTAACAGGGTGACAAATCCAGGACCAGGACTAAGATCGCCATCTAGGAACTCCGGCTCTCTTGGCAACTCTGAACGTACCACCACCCACTCCAGCTCTCAAAGAACTGGGAATCAGTCCAACACCTTCCCCATTCATGCAGGCACATTTTAAAACTGAAAAATAAGCCTTCAGGGTTAAAAAGCTCCTTGTCCCAAACTGCAAAGCTAAGGGTGAGTCTTTCAGGGGCTGATACGGTCCAGGAAAGAACCCGCTTCCTAACCCACTTTCACTGCACAGTAACTGACCGAGACTAACCAGCCAAGATAACCTGAGGGTCACAGAATTGTCCCAGATAGGCAGCAGGGAGATCGCCCTTTCACTGGTTGACATTTACTGCCTACCTATAATCAGCTCTTTAAAAAAAAAAAAAAAGAGTTTTATCAGCAACATCTATCACAATAACAGATACCAATGTGCATAAACACTGCAGGAACCAAAGAAACCCAGCAGAAAAGTACAGTCCAGCAGAGCAGAATACATCAGTAGCTTTTCGGCTCCTTTTGTACACAAGGTGCAAACTGGGTACTGCAACCCAAGGTCACAAGCCCCGGAAAAGCACACTGGGAAGTTCATACTTGGCTTTCTCATCAGTTGTTATGGTCAGTGACTGGTGGAAAATCTGCCAGTGTCAGATGCCAAGCCCTAGTACACTTTTTCCAGAAAGGAAATCTTGCCCAGCCTTGCTGGAAAAGCACTGGGTCCCTTTTAGGGCAGGAAAAGAGCAACTCAGCTGTCTTATGCCCTGCAGTGGCATGAGTCATCTGAAATTATGATACTTTCCTTGTGCCATGTGAGATTAGGGACTCCTCACCGGTGTGTCACGCTCGGCCAGCTCTCTTTTGCAATCTGCGTTAGGAAATTGCATCTGGTAGCGATGTGCGTGTGAAATAGGGCTTCTTCCACCCCAGCCAGCCACGCTGCGGAACCATTTGTTTGACGACGGGCAGCATGTGGGGCAGCACACGAAACCAACTCAGCCGCTCTCTAACTCAGTCCTTGTTCTGGGACCGCACAAGGCCATCTGAAATGAATTCTTCCTAATATGCACCAAGTCCAGATGACAGAAACATTTTAACTACTTTGGGTGTGGGCTGCTGAAACAGAGACTGTACTGTGCTATGTTTCTCACTCCTCGTTCTGCTTTGCCTGTGGGGAAGTTGCTGATGCGACAGTGACACGTGGGCACCAGTGACATCCAGGTTGTTGTCATACCAAAACACTGTTTTTCATTTTGCAGTTTTATGCTCAAAATTAGAGCAGTAAAAAGCAAAGAGGCTCCAGGAAGGTAAGCCTAGACTCAAGCCATAGGTGGGTGGTAGGAGAAGAGCACCTGAATTGGAAAGGCAGCCAGCCAGTATATCCAATTGTGCAGCAGTATGATTTAAAACAAAACAGCAAACTGTCTTTTTAATGAAGCAGCTCAGAGAAATATCTGCAGGGTTAGAACTGTTTGCAATATTTTACTTCCAAATTAATTGACGACACCCAACAAGTGAGAACAGAACAGCTGCCTGTAGTGCAATCCTGGCCCCTCTTCAAAGCATGCATTGAGCAGGTCTGGATCTGCCAGCTCTTCCCTTTGACAAGCACCAAACCCCTCAACCCTAAAGTTGAAGAAGTCATTGTCAAAAGCCACGAAAACTGGAACACACAAACACGCATTCACCTCGGCAAGGTGCGGTGTAACAGAAATACAACACACTGCTTGAACTAGACATTAACTTCCCTATCGGAAAAGAGGGAATAGTATTCAACAGAAGGAAGGAACTGGGTGTTGGGCTTATGGGGCCAGATTCACGTTCACGACTGTTGCACACCATCATTGAGGAAGTTAAAGGCATTGATGATATCTGTAGTTGGAATCCATCCAACAAGCTACCAAATACATTATTGTATCAACACAGACTTCTGGCCTTACATGCAAAATGACTGATTAAATGCTGAAGACCTCACCACTGCCCCTGGTGTACGTCAATCCGGGAAGCCATAAGGAGAGAGCGGTTTAGTACTGAGGTGGAACCCACCACCACCCCCGTCTGCCTAGGGCCATCAGATGCAAAGACTGAACAAACCCAGATCCCACAGGAACCAACACCACCATCAGCTTTCTATGTGGCCCAAGGCTGGATTAGGGGAGTGAGTCTGTAGTACATCCCCTTTTTGAAGGGAACTCGCCCCCCCCCCCCCCCAACCTCCTGAGTAAGGGCTCATGAGTAAGGAAGACCCCACAAAAAAAAAACAAAAAAAAAAATGCCCAGAGTGAAAAAATAAAATTCCAGTTAGGTTTAGGAGAGCTGCCTCTCATGATAAACATGGTTTAAAGCGAGGCCAATGGCTTACAGGCAGCACTGCCTGCTGTTACATGGAAGGTCCCTGGTTTGATTCTCGGACTGGGCCTTCCACACCCTATATCAGCCAGGGTTGGGGATACTACGGAAAGAGCAATCATCACTTAAGGGGGAATAGGGGAAGTCATGGTTATCGTTAAGGGCGACACCTGTGATACAAAGATCCGGAAGGAGGCCCCGCTGCATAGCTCCCAACTCGCTGCAATGACCAAACTAGAAACTGGGGGGGGCGGCGGCTATTACATAAGAAGAAGTCTCAAAGCCTCAAAATCCAAGCCCTGGTTCTAACAGAGTTGGAAGAAGGAGGGAGAAAGACCTAAATCAGGCCAAAAATATAGTCCGCGGACACTGAGGGCACTTCCGGAAGCCAGTCGCCATCGAAAAAAGACAACATGCTGTTGGTGGCCGGGGAGCAGACGCTCGGGAACAGACTGCAACAACTCTGAAAAACGAACCTACCAAACACTGGAGGAACCGACATGCAAAGGGGGACCCTGGAGCGGAAACACCAATGAAAAAACAAACAGATAATTTTCCCTGTGAGGAAAAGAAGGGAAGAGCTCTACAAACCCACGAGGCAATCAGCACTGTGGAAAAAAAGGAGACTGAAGGGGGACCCCACGTGGACGTGCGGATAGTGGCATGCTGGGCACGCTCAATGTGCCAGTCAAAGTTTCTAGAAACTTTGACAAAAGTATTCCATGCCGGGCTCCATCTGATGATGTCACCCATCTGTGAGGACTACCATCCTGCTTGGCCTGGGAAAAATTTATTTATAACTTTTTTATACCGGTATTAGTAGATACATCATACCGGTTTACATAATAACTGCAGGTTGAAATTACATTAAACAGGTGCAGGGTATGGGACTAGAAGGAACAAGAGTGATAGATTGGAGTTAGCAAACAAGTGCAAAAAATAGGTAAACAATATAAAAATGTATCAAGTGGCAAAAACCTGGTAAACAAAGTAAGCAAAGTAACCTAACTTTATACATAGGCTTCGGTCAAGTATTTGCAAATCAAGTATTATTGCAGCAAGGCAGGGCCAGGGCTGGTAACACACAGCCTGAAGTACGGATGTGCCAGGATGCACCATGGAGAGAGGACGTGCGTGATGGCTGAAGACACAAAGGGAATGTGGACAAAATGCAAGTCACAGACAAAATGCAAGTCACAGACAGAAGGAGCTTGTGCAGCACTCAGACTCCCTTTCACCGATGAGCTTTTATCAGCTCAACCATGGCCCTGCAGCTGCGCAGAGTCCTGGGAAGATGACCCAGAACCAGGGCTGCAAACTTTTCAACCTCCAGTGCCTGGAAATATTTTGACTCCTTGCAATCAAAACTAAATGCTCCACTATCCAAATCTTGCATTCCCCCTATGGCCCTGCAAAGTGGAACATGAAGACTGGATGGAGTGATGGATGAAAGATTGTGAAGATCTGGCCAGGGCTGGTAACACACAGCCTGAAGTACGTTCAGCAACTCTGCTCCTAAGCAGGACCAACTATTTTTGTGCCTGTAAAGTAAAAGTTTGAGCCACTTCTGTTCGTTGCACAATCTCTCGGAAGGCACAGATGGAAGCCAGCAGCACCTGACAGCAATTAAAACCCCTTCCTGACAACTCCCTAATTGGGAGCAGACGTACCATCCATCTCCCCACAGGGAATCGGAGTCTCTTTCCCCTCCCTTGCTAAAAAAGCTTCACAGCCAAGAGAGAGCAATCAGACACAGTGAAGGGGTGGAGGGACACATTTGGGAATCTCTGACTAATCTGGATTGTAGGGAATGGAAGGGGAGACCTGGAAAGAAGGTACCCCTACTCCCATAATAAAATAACAAAATGTTACCCTAACTTCTATCATTTCTCTCTCCTATAAAGAATGTATGCCAGAATTATGCTTTTGGGATGCAGAGAGCCAGGGGAAGCAGTACAGGATTGGGGTGAGAAACTGAGTTGCACCAACCAGGAGATGCCAGACCTCAGGGAAATTGTATCTGATGATCTCAAGGTAGCGATACAGCATGATCAAGAAGAATGCTGGGGTGTCTAGGGAGAAGCATAACCAGCACAAAATAGGAGGTGATGATGCCTCTGCACAGGGCGTTGGCGAGACTGCAACTAGAATACTGCGTCCAATGCTGGAGGCCGTATCTTCAGACAAAGGCAACCCGAATGGTGCAGCATCTCCAGCAAATGCCCTATGAGATGAGACTGAAGGATCTAAACGTGCATATCACAGAGGAGAGGAGAGACGAGGGGATATGATAGAGACAGTCAAATGCATCAAAGGTATAAATAATGTACAAGAAGCAAACTTTTGTCATGGTATAAATCTCCAAAGGGGGTAGTCTTGGGAGCAACATGCAAAAATATTTCTTTACTGAAAGGATGGTGGATGCATGAAACTGCTTCCGCAGGAAGGTGATGGAGATAAAACTGTTACGAGAACTCAAAGCCTGGTATCAACATAGAGGGTCCTGAGTAGTGAGGCAATGAGGAGAGAGTCAGAGACCACTGGGATCTATGGCGTTGCATGGGGTACTGTGGAACTGGGCAAGACTGGACGGGCCAAAATGCTCCTTCCATCCCGTACAGCACAGAGAAGAAACCCCAGCCAGATCCCATCAATTCTACCACCGGGGGCAGATTTCTGTGACCAAATGGGTTCTCACGTACAGAAGTGTTTTTACCTGCCTGTCTGAAAATGACCCTCCATCAACACAACTAAAAAGCATAGGCATTGTCATACAGTCCGCAGTGCCTTTAGTTCTATTTGGAGCCAGCGAGCTGTTCAGCTTGGGAGAAGGGGTGTGCATGGTTTTTTTGAAACCATGCATTTTATTTGTCATGAAACAGCAGATGCAAAGTCTGCAGGTCCTTTGTACCCCATGGCAAATTTCAAAGCAAAAGCACCCGCAGATTTTGTCCCATTGCGAAGGGTTTAATATTCCTCCTATATGCTTATCTTCAGTCTGCCGGTTCCATTCAGCTTCATCCATGAACAAACCTCAAATATCCCTAAGGACGTGCAACCTGAAGTCTACAGACAGATCATGGTTAACCCTGGGACCTGCTAACCCCTGCCAGCACATCAGTCGTACCACCCTCTGTATGTTGGGCAGTGCCATGTGTGCTCACAGCACCCAGGTGACACGCACAGTGTCCTTTTAGAACATAAGAACATAAGAAAATGCCATACTGGGTCAGACCAAGGGTCCATCAAGCCCAGCATCCTGTTTCCAACAGTGGCCAATCCAGGCCATAAGAACCTGGCAATTACTCAAAAACTAAGTCTATTCCATGTTACCATGGTTAATGGCAGTGGCTATTCTCCAAGTGAACTTAATAGCAGGTAATGGACTTCTCCAAGAACTTATCCAATCCTTTTTTAAACACAGCTATACTAACTATGTCCTCTGGCAACAAATTCCAGAAGGGAGCATGCTACAGGATTACAGGCCATGCCAGAGTCTAAGGCGAATCCCCCCTGGATCCCTGGGAGCAGCCGGGACGGGATTTCTGCAGGGCACGGGCCGTCGTCTGTGACACTGTAGCCACCATGAGCCAATCCCATCCAGACGGTGTGAGCTCATTTGTGACTTTTACCACTATAGCTGCTGCTCCCCATGATTCAGAGGAATTCCTGGGGAGGGGCGCAAAGAAGTAGAAAAAAAGAGTAGCAACTGAATATTTTAATTGACCCAAGATGGGTGGCACTGCCCTTCATGTGTTCCTTTAAAAAAAAAATTTCCGAACAGTACACAGCAGTACCAAATCGGTGCCCGATCTCAGTAAGAGGGTGTAGAGGGGCGATGGTGCCTTTTTGGAGTACGGGGGTCTTCAAAGAACAAAGCAGAATATAAATTTGTTTTCTCTTGCCTCTGTATTACCTAATTCTTGGACTTTGGGAGAGGCTTCCCTGGGAAGAGGCACACAGTGCTCGGAGCAGCACTACCACACAACCACAAGACACTAAACACACTGAGATGACAGCTCAGAGAGACAGAATACACATCAGACACTGCTTTCATTAGCCATTTTTGTAAATAAAGCTTTCTTTTTTAGCTTTTATTTCTTCTCCCTCCCCCCCATCTCCCCAAGGTGACAAGTCTGGATGAGGTGTGGCCCTGCTGTGAATACTATTGCCCCTCTCTCCGGGATCAGAGGGCATAACCACATGCGGCCCCAGGTCCGGAGGCCTTCGGGTCTGGCGCTGTGATGCACAGAGCCATCTCATCTTTTAACCCAGGCAAGAAAAGTGAGGTTTTCATTTACCCCAGTGGCTGAACAGGGAATCCCTTCAGGCAATGTCAGTGCAGCAATTTCACAGAGTCAATACTCCACCCCACCGATTCATAAACCACAGCCAGTGAAAGCTGACAGGCAGGCCCAGCGGAGACTGAGTCAGAGTCTGTGCTTCTGGCTTTCACTGAAACCCTCAAACCTTTCCATAAAACCTTATGGGAGACCCTGCCAATGACAGAAGTTAATACAATCAGGAGTGGGGTGGAACATGTAAACAAGGGAACTGTTCTTTACTCTTTCAAATGGTACCAACTCCATGACAATAACCGGCAGGGGATTCAAAATAAATGTGAAACGATTTCTTAAGTCAATGTGCAGTCAAGCTGCAAGATATGTTGCCAGAGTTGGTGGTCAAAGTTAATAGCCGAGCTGTATTCCAGAAAAGTCTGGACAGGTTTCCAGAGGACAGGCCCACTCACGAGGGGATCAGCACCTCGCATTTCCAGGAATAGATCTCCCTGTTATTTATTTATTTATTTATAGATTCTTTTATACCGCGGTACGTATAGTTATACATCACCTCAGTTTATAGATAAACAATAAATTAGCAACAGGCTTTACATATAACAATTTAAACAGTAACACAAATAACAGCTAGGATCTGCCAGGTACTTCCAAATGACAGAGCCAGGATGCTGTGCTCCATAGACCTCTGGTTGGACCCACCACCGCACATTTTTTTTTTTTTATGGTCACCAAATGACCCAGTTCCAGGAGGGAGATTAGAGGCCCATCTTGGATGTCTGACAACACCCTCTGGCCCGGTGCATTCTGGTACTGATAGTTGATTTCACAAGGCAGAAGCAGGAACTACAAACCCCACAATGCTCGTCCCAAGTCTCTTTTCTTGAACTGGGTCACAGGGCAGCTCTGCCCTTGTTTAAACAGGCAGAGAGTGAACACCAAACGTTTAACTTGAGTCTCGCGTTTACTTCTGTTTCTTAAATTAGATCTGGTCATGATGAAACCATGCATTCAGATCTCCAGCTGAAGTGAGCTGGCATAGAATCCCTGCACACTTCCTGCCCTGCTGAATCACTGATGGCTGAGATTTCAGGGACACTCCCTGGCTAGCCTAGGATAATTCAGGGTGCTGCCACTGAAATCTACAGAGGCAAATAACCTGCTTAAGGGGGGTGGACCCTAGGAAGATTTGAATCCCACTGAGGAAGCAGAGCTGAGAACTGCATCCATGAGGGGATTAGTGACAAGAATACATTGTCCTCAATGCAGCAGGTAAAAACCAGGCCAAAGATATTTTCCCTGTGCAAATGAAAACAAAGTTGACCTAACTATAGAAATGACAGTGTCTGACAGGAATAAAATGAGAAATAACTCAACCATCTTGATCCTGGTACGTACAGGGAACAACAGTTTATCTCCTGCACTCAGGTCTCACTGTGCTACTCATGATTTTAGTTCTGGGTCAATAAGTTTCAGAATTCAGGTGTCCGCCTTTAGGAGGCAAATTCATTCTGTTTTGGGATCCCTCCAAACAATGATGTTAAAAAGATATAATGCTATATTAACAACCCTTTTAAAGCCTTCTCTCTTTTGAAGCCGTGCGCCTTCTCTCCAGATGTTTGACTCTCCATGTGACAACGTCACCTGAGACAAGCCGTGCACCATGGCAGCTGTGGGAACCGGAGATTTTTCTCTCTTAGTAATTTGACTGCCTTTGTGGGTGTCAGCTAACCCTTTTGAGGATATTCCTGAATCTGGGAATCTCAAGTTGATTTTTTTTTTTTTTTTACTGCCGGGTAGATTTTGTTACCATATGAAACCACAAAAAGTATGGTAAGGTAAGAGCAATTTCACCCGATCATAAAAAAGAAAAAAAACCCCCATGGGTTTTAGCAAGGTCCTGTTGATGTTCTCAAACATCACCATGGCACTGTGGCATCAATCACACCTGCCCCAGAGGTACTGTCTATACTTCCGTGGCCAGTGAATGCAGATGGACTCTCCAAAACATCCAGAAGAAGCCTGAAGGGCATGTTAGAGGCTTCAATGGTACTTGTGAGAGAGAGACAGATCTTGTCCCAGTACCCAGAGTCTACTCGCCCTTACCACCTCTGGCATCAGCCAGTTACCATGGAAATGCTGTGAACTTTTGGTAAAAGCAGGAAACCCCCAGACAGCGAAGGGTCACAGCTACAAGGGAGAACCCCCCCCCCCCCATCCCATCCTCTCTGAAAATGGTGTTACCTGTGGGTTCTGCCTGTTACCTTTAATCGTTTACACTGATCTGCTGTTCCCATTGCACACCCCTTTGCTTCACTCTCAACAGATAAAAAGCACAGCCAAGTGAAAAGAAATCTGCTTTTTTCCCCCTCACCACCCACATTGCAACACAATAATTATCAGAAGATCCTTCTGCCTTAAGCCCAGGGCTTTCACTTAGCAAATTAGGCAGTCAGAGGCTTCTACGGCAACAAAAATCAATGCTGCTCCTGTATTGCAGACAGCAAGACCGCCCCACAGTAAGGACGCAGGTCTGTAATCAGACCCAGGGCACTTACCTGCTTGGGCCAGACAGAGCAGGCAGGAGACTGCTAGGAGCTGCCACATCTTCAGGTTGTCTTTTTTTTTCCCCCCCGAGCTGGGTTTCTCTTCCTGATCTTCCCTGGCTGCTGTGGTGTCAGTCTGCCTTTCTCCCTGCTCTTTAATAGCTGCCGCTGGGGCTGGATGAGTCACAGTCACAGAGGTCCCGCCCTCTCTCCGTCAGCAATCCCTGTGGTTCTCTTATCATCATCAGCTCTTTCTTCATGTTGTTTCACACAGAAAGAAAAACAGGCCAGTGCTTCTCTTTTTTTCCATAACGATCTACTTCATTTAGATTCCTAAGGGAGTGGAGAAAGAAGCCACATGGAAACATGGCATACGATGGCAGAAAAGGACCATTTGGGACATGCAGTCTGCCCAATTGCTTCGTGTAGTTATGGCAGATGATAACTGGTATTAAGAAACAGAATCTCAAAATCTTTCTTCTCTTAGCTTAGCTTACTGCCCCTGTTTTGTGTTCTCCTGCTGAAGATTGGCTGTTTTTGTACTTCCATAACCAGTGACACTGCTGGAATCAAAATTAAATTCTCTGTTGGGCTGGGAAGTATGCCGTTTCATCGGGTATTAAGCACCATCTCCCCCTATTATGTTGTAAATGAATAAATAGCACAGTATTCCCACCATTCAGGCTGATCCAGTACAGCGCACGCAGCAGCGTGCACCGTTTAACCCACAGTCGGATACCATAAGGGGATTAGCACGTCCAAAATGCGCGTCCAACCTCCCATGAAACTAATAGCGCTTATCACATGCAAATGTATGTTGATGAGGCTATTATCTATTTGCCCCAGATCCAAAAAAAAAATAAAAATTGTATGCCCGATTCGCATATTTTTACGCTCCAAAATGTACAGAAAAGCAGAAAATACTGCTTTTCTGTACATCCTCAGACTTAATATCATGGTGATCTTAAATCAGAAGAACCCCCAGTTTCAAAAAAAAAAAGTGTACCGGCGATCAGGTTAGGAAAAGGGACACTCAATTAACTCATGGCTGGGCACAGGTTAGGAAAACAGATGCTCATAAAACTGAGCATCCCTTTTCCTAACTTGACTGCCACCTCTCCTGGGTGCCCGCTGCTGAGGCGCTAGGGACACACATTTATCCCTAGTGCCTCCTTAGCAGTGCAACCCCTCATTTAAACATTTTGTGTGCTCAGGAAAGGTGGCTGGGCACACGTTAGGAAGGCAGGTGCTCAACACTGAGCGCCCATTTTCCGCCTGGCTTTATTGTATGGGCCTGATTGCTAGGCAGGAAAGGAACTTCCCTTGTATCATTTTAAAGGTGGAGATTTAACTCCAAATGTCCTTAGGACTATGATAGACATTATTCCCACCTATTTATGTATCTTACCATGAGTAATCTTATTTACCACTCACCAAGTGGGCTTCAACAAGTCACTTACCTCGATATCGCTCCATGGTGAGACCGCACCTTGAATACTGTGTACAATTCTGGTCACCGCCATCTCAAAAAAGATATAATTGCGATGGAGAAGGTACAGAGAAGTGCAACCAAAATGATAAAGGGGATGAACAACTCCCCTATGAGGAATGGCTGAAGAGGTTAGGGCTGTTCAGCTTGGAGAAGAGACGGCTGAGGGGGGATATGATAGAGGTCTTTAAGATCATGAGAGGTCTTAAACGAGTAGATGTGTCTCGGTTATTTACACTTTCGAATAATAGAAGGACTAGGGGGCATTCCATGAAGTTAGCAAGTAGCACATTTAAGACTAATCGGAGAAAATTCTTTTTCACTCAACACAATAAAGCTCTGGAATTTGTTGCTAGAGGATGTTGTTAGTGCAGTTAGTGTAGCTGGGTTCAAAAAAGGTTTGGATAAATTCTTGGATGAGAAGTCCATTAACGGCTATTAATCAAGTTTACTTAGGGAATAGCCACTGCTATTAATTGCATCAGTAGCATGGGATCTTCTTAGTGTTTGGGTAATTGCCAGGTTCTTGTGGCCTGGTTTGGCCTCTGTTGGAAACAGGATGCTGGACTTGATGGACCCTTGGTCTGACCCAGCATGGCAATTTCTTATGTTCTTACCCTGATTGTAAGCTCTGCGGAGAAGGGCCATTGGGACCATATGAATGATCTTGTATAGTGCTGTGTACACTGATGATTGTAAAACCACCACCCTTCCTTATATCTTGTGCACATCATCACCTCATTCAAGGAAAAGAGCAGAAGGGTTCAGCAGGGGCTGTGTGTGCTTTCAAACACAATCCTATTGTTAAAGTAACAAATTGCTTGCAAATATGAAATTCATAATTTACTACAGTGAATGTGGCCTCCAGCTATTCTGGGCAGGCAGAAGGCTCAACTCTGCAATCCTCGGGCCTGATCCATGTAAAGCCATGTCTCACACTAGACAGGCCTCTGCACCAGGCCTAGTCAAAGGAAAATACTGCAGAGCTTGGAAGAACCCTATACTACCCCACCTCCCAAAAGAAAAAAAAAATCCAGACCTGGTTTCAGTACTAGTGAAACCTATTTTAAAATAAAGTGACCTAATTGGTTGGCTGTCTCTTGCTTGAAAGAGTGGTATGGCCCAGGACCCCGCTGTAGATATCAGAACCCAAACACAAGAAAGGTAGAATGCATTCCCCCCCAGCCAGGGATTTCTGTGCCCCTCAGGGCTATGGATTCAGTCCCTCCCAGGCTTGAAGTCCTCTGAATCTGAGCCAGAGAGATTTGAAAACCCTTAGCCACAACAGCAAAGGGCTGGAGGTTTGTATCAGTTACCTCAGGCCTCCCCATCCCTGGGGCTCAGGCAGAGGTGCGGCAGGCTGACTTTGGGTATTTATTTACATACAAAACCCTAATCATGTTGACATCTTCTGTCCGCGGCTTTTATCATTCCTCGATCTGGTTGTGTTTTTTCTTGGCATGTGAAAATGCTGGTGAATAGCACATGTACAAGAAGCAAACTAGCCACATAAACTCATTGTATAATGGGAATACCCAGGTTCACAAAAACTGAATTTGTATTTCTCTCCTCCCCCATACGTTATTTTAATATAGAAACATAGAAATGATGGCAGAAGTCGACCAGTCGGTCCATCCAGTCTGCCCAGCAAGCCTTACACTTATTTTTTCTCATACTTATCTGTTTCTCTTGGCTCTTAGTAACCTTATGTTCTAATTCCCTTTCACCCCCACTATTAATGTAGAGAGCAGTGATGGAGCTGCTTCCAAGTGAAATATTAAGTTTGATTAGTTGGGTAAGCGGCAGCATAGCTCTCTGCCATGAAGCAGAGGGCAATGCTGGATATGTGTGAAGTATTAGTTTTTCTTTAAAGCCTGCAGTTCCAACCCCCTGAGCATGCACTGAAGAGAAACCAGGCAGAGCATGGAAAGACCATTTATGGGATGGGACAAGGCCAGGAGATGTTAGACTTTGGCTTACAGGGAAATAGTTCCACTTTTAAATGCTCTACTTTTGTCCTCTGGGCAGGACACTTTTATTGCACCTGTGTCCCTCCCCTCAGTAATTACTGCTGCTGGGAGTCACATTTTCTTTAGTTACACAGAGCACAGCAAAGATGAACTCAAAGAGACAAGAATCCCAAAAGCAGCTGGGTTGAGAAGAACCAGTGCCATATGGACCATCTGCAGCAGTGTGAAAAGATAAGGGACAGGAGACCACTACATGGTAATAAGAAGGGCTTAGGGACCATCGGTGTGACCCAACATGGCACTTCTTTAGACAAGCTGTTAAAACCCCTTTCAGGCGCCTGATCTAAATCTGAAAACGTTTAAGGTTAAAAAATAAATGCCAGGCCTGTATTGTACCCACCTGTGGTTACAGCAAGCTCTCATGGAGAACAACTTGCTTCACATGGGAAGGGTGAAATGCTCTTCTCAGATGATGACATTTGCTCTTCGCTGTGGCCGGAACGACAGCTTTCTGATGCTGTTGGATTTGTTAGATATTAATTCTGCCCGTCTCTTGTCCTAGTGATTAACACACAGTGGCAATACTACACCAGCCAGAGGCTTCTGGTGTGGTTCTGCAGATCTGCTTCTTTTCATATAGCTCAGATTCAGTATTTTCATTTTATTTTTATGGGGCGCGGGTAAGTGTGCACAGCACTATGGAAGGCAGGCACCCAGACGTTACACTCATAGCTGGATGCATGCATGTCAAAACTTCATAGCTCAAAGAAAGGCATCTGAGCTTGGAGATATAATCCAAATGAAATAGGAGTTTGAATGGATGCAGTGTTGACACCACTTGTACACAAGACAGGCAGAGGCATCCATACATGGCCAATCTGAAATAGACCAGGCTACCTGAGCTAGTACAACATAATGGGGATAAATTCAATTTTTAAGATCCTTTTCTTATTAATGAAGTTGTGGTTAGTTACATTTTTCTTCTCTTTATTTTTGACTTGTATATTGCATTTCAGCTCTGTGGGTTTTAAAGGGGGCCCCTAAGCACGATAATGTGTGCTAGATGATCAGTTCATTTTTAAGACTTTTCTTTTTCCTTGATTCTTTCTGCCTCTTTCCCTCCAGTCTTGTGAACTGTTGCAAATTGTGTTGATAGGCTGTTTTTCCTTATTTTCCATTTTTTAAGTTATGTCTCTGTGGGTAGGATGACAGTACATGCTTTCTTTTGATTTACATACATGTATTTCTTTTAAAATGGAAATTAAAAAAAAATGTAAATGATTAATTTGTGAAATTCAGAGGCGCTATTGCAGCAGGACTTGCGAAATGAGAGACTAGAAAAAGAGACCAAGATGAAAACAGATGGTACAGAAGAGAAATGGGAAGAAATGGGAATTGTGGCTCTGCTCAAACATAGCCAAGGGTCAAAACAGAACAGTTAGCTATGCAATCAACTAGCCTCCGAGCATCATCGCATAAAGCAGAATCCTGAGTTGGCAATTCCCAGCCATGATGCAAAAAAAAAAAAATAAGCAGCTGTTAAAAGTGACATATGCAGTGCTCAAACACAGTCTTTCTCTCGTCCCTCAACCCATGTACCCCCAATGAGAGCCCAAGCCATTAAAAAGAAGAGGAAAGACAGCAGACTAGCCAGCACCTGAGAAGGGTTCAGATGAACTGGACCAGGAACAGAAGTGTCTAACGTTAATCCTGATACCAAGCCACTGTATGAGGAGAGCGCACTTTTTTTTTTTTTAAACATTTTTGGTTTCTCCGACTTAAATGTAATCAGGTTAGAACGAATGCTCAATTTTAATGGCATCAGTTTTCCTAACTGATGGCTGTCAATGGGTTCGGAAAACCGATGCTCCATTTTATGAGCATCCTGAACCCGCTAATAGAGCCACCTCTCCTGGCCAAGGAGGCAATAGGGATGCGTAATTGTCCCTAGCAACTCCTTTTAGCGCGACCCCCCCATTTAAATACAGGTTCGCGTACCGGGAGACTGGGCGCTCAACACGGAGCGCCCGCTCTCCCACTCAGCCTAAATGGATTTATATTCTGATGAATCTACCACTTGTAGTTTCTAGATTTATCTGAAATAATAATAAAAAAAGAGACCAAGAATGCAAAGATGGAAATTACAACCTACATAATAGACCTACCAAAAGTAAGCACTCATAATGTGGTCTGTCTCTGGCAATTTGCTAGGGCCTGGCTGTCTTGAAGAACAGTTAGTTAACCCATGGAGACTTTGGTACATATTACCCGTGAAATGCAACTTCTTGTCAAAGATGATTTGAGATAATCTGGTAATTAATGACTAGATGAGCATGGAGAGTGGTTAGAAGAAATCAGGTTTCACCTATCTCCTCAGCTCTTCCACTTGTAGGCAATGCTGCTTTTATCTCAGGGCAAGAGTATCAAGTTTGTTTATGGCTAGGGAAGGAAGGGTTTGTATAGTGTACATCAAGATAGACAGAAAACAGAAGCAGTGCAATCATACCTGCGCATAAAAGTTAAATTTTACTTTTTCAACAAAGATTTGTAGGCATTTCTGCAATTACATCCTTAAACGGAGTCACTTGTATGGATTCTAGAACAAGAATAAACAGGTCAGGCAATTGTAAAGCTTTGGTAAGGGAAGGGGTTTCTGAGGCCTTCAGGGGCACAGTGGATAAATGGTAAAAGGATTTAGGAAAGGTAAGGCCTTTAAGTTAGGGAAATAATTCCAATTTGAATTTTTGGATACATGTTTTCTTTATCCTAAATGTAGATACAAAGCAAAAACTGCACAGGCAAACAACTGCTGAAGACTGATCGCATATTGTTTTGTACTTGGAGCTATCTCACACTAGAGCGGCTCTGGAAGGCAGTATGCAGTCCTGTGGGCAATTTTTGTCTATTGGGTATTGATGACAGCTCCTGAGAACTGGAGATGGAGGCAGACAACATAAGTTCCTCCTGTACCATTCATAGCCACTAATTAGGGGTGGTGACAAAGCTTCAGATCAGACCCAATAAATTGAAAACAACATCCGAACAAAAACGTGAGTAGCTTACAACCAGAAAATGGGAAAGCAAGACTAATGCTTGGAAATTAGCAGGTAAAGACATTTCTCCTTCCAACTCGACCTACTACACCATTGTAGTACCTGCCACGTGAGTACGTGCCTGGGGAACCTCGGCATCTTATGTTCCCTAACCAGAACATGCAGCCGGTAATGCTTCACGAAGATATGCAATGAGGACCAAGTGGCTGTTCTAGAAATGTCTGCTGGTGAAAGCACCTACATCTCTGCCCAAGATGCAAACAGCACCCTGCTGGAGTGCACTCAAACTAATTCTGGGGTCCTTTTTTCCTTCAGCACATAAGCCGAGACAATCTCCTTTACCCCACAAATCAGGGTAGCTTTGGAAGCCGCTTCCCCCTTACTTGGGCACTGTTGCCTGGAGGTAGAGGGAGAGGGCTCCCCGTCAAGTCTTCGCATGTCTGCATACCACGGCCTTCTTGGCCAGTCCGGGCCACTAGAAGTACTATCTTGCGGATGATCCCGCCCAGTAGTAGCCACAGGGAAAAGGCATATAGCAGGTCTTCCTGTGGCCTGCAACTGAAGAAGTTGGGGACTCTGGTGTTGGACCGGGTTGTCAGGTGACCCATGGCTGGGGTTCTCCAGCGGCTTACTATCAACTGGAAGGCTGTGGTTGACAGCATCCATTCCCCTGGGTCTAGACTTTCTCTGCTGAGGTAGTCCGCAGTGACATTGTCTTTTCCTGCGATGTGAGTGGCTGAGATCTCTTGTAGGTTTGCTTCCACCCGTGCCATCAGGGGATCTATTTCCAGGGACACTTGTTGGCTTCTGGTTCCTCCCTGGCGGTTGATGTAGGCAACTGTTGTGGCGTTGTCCGACATGACTGACAGGTTTGCCCTGGAGTCTGTGACTGGTTGTCACAGACTCCAGGTCAGACTAGCCTGCCTACGGTTGGAGGCAGGCTAGTCTGACCGCCCGGGCTTCCAGTCGCTTGATGTTCCACCCCGCCTCTTCCTTGTCCCATTGCCCCTGGGCCATCAGTTCCTCGCAGTGGGCTCCCCATCCTCGTAGGCTCACATCCGTGGTGAGCAAGATCCAAATCGGTGGGGATAGCCTTACTCCCTTGCTTAGATGGTTTTTTTGTAGCCACCATTGGAGCTGGTTCCGCACTTCCTCCGGGAGCTGGAGGCGAACAGAGTAGTCCTGGGACATTGGGTTCCATTGTGACAGTAGGGAGCGCTGTAGCAGTCACATGTGAGCTCTTGCCCACGGGACCACTTCCAGGGTTGATGTCATGAGGCCGAGGACTTGGAGGTAGTCCCATACTCTGGGGCGGAGACTTCCTAGCAGAACATATGAACATGCCATACTGGGTCAGACCAAGGGTCCATCAAGCCCAGCATCCTGTTTCCAACAGTGGCCAATCCAGGCCATAAGAACCTGGCAAGAACCCAAAAACTAAGTCTATTCCATGTTACCGTTGCTAGTAATAGCAGTGGTTATTATCTAAGTCAACTTAATAGCAGGTAATGGACTTCTCGTCCAAGAACTTATCCAATCTTTTTTTAAACACAGCTATACTAACTGCACTAACCACATTCTCTGGCAACAAATTCCAGAGTTTAATTGTGCATTGAGAGAAAAAGAACTTTCTCTGATTAGTTTTAAATGTGCCACATGCTAACTTCATGGAGTGCCCCCTAGTCTATTATCCGAAAAAGTAAAACAACGATTCACATCTACCCGTTCTAGACCTCTCATGATTTTAAACACCTCTATCATATCTATCATTCTCGTGAGTTTCGTCTTGGAAGTCAATTCGGCTGACCAACTTCGGAGCCAGAGTTGCCTTCTGGCTGCCACTACGGATGAGAAACGCCCTTGGCTGAGGTGCGTAGCAGATCAGAGGTCGCATCCGTGAGGAAGGATACCACTGGTTCTAGTGCTTCGCCAGGCGTGGTGGCGTTCCTGGTCATGGATAAGCAGGCGCGTGTTACCACGGCACAGCAGGCAGCAATCTGTAGTGACATAGCTGATACGTAGAATGATTGTTGAAGGATGGATTCCAGACATCTGTCCTGGGCATCCTTGAGTGCTGCTCCTCCCTCAACTAGGATGGTAGTGTGCTTTGTGACCGTGCAGACCATAGCGTCCACTTTGGGGAACCCTAGTAGATCTTTGGCTGAGGGTTCCAGTGGATATAGGGCTTCCAGGCCCACCCCCCTTTGAATCTGGCCTCTGGGGCATCCCATTCCAAGTTGATTAACTGCTGTACGGCTTGCAGAAAGGGAAAATGGCGGGAGGCCTGACAGAGGCCTTCTAGGAGAGGGTTCGTCTTTGGTTCCTCTGTGGCACTTGTGCCTGGAATGGCGAGCTCCTTCAAGCTGCGAGCCACGAGATCTGGTATCTCGTCTTTGGAGAAGAAACGCCTCATGGTTCGGTAAGGTTCCGTTCCTGGAGCTATTTCCCCTTCCTCCAGGGAGTCTTGATCCTTGTCCGAGGTGTCCGTGTCCCCCCCCTATGGTGAGGCTTTTGGGGGGGAGGGGGGGGGGAACGTCTCTGGGAGGCTAGGGTCCTCTGGTGGAGGATGTGTCTGTGTCATCGATGGCAGTTGCATGTGGACAAAGGTGTGTAGACCCTTAAAAATTCTACCCAGGAGATGAATTCTGGGTCTAGGTTGAAAACCACTGCGCTCCGCAGGCTATCTGAGCCTCGGAGACCAGAGACTTAGAAAACGTTTTCTACCTTGTCTCAGCATTTTCCGGTTTCGTTCCGGGCGGTCTCTGGCTGCGGTGGGGAGAGGGAAATACCTTCACCGCCGCACTAGGTGTAGCACCTGCTACCTCTCAGCCGCTTCCGTTGCTGGGGGCTAAGTCCACGCCGGGAGCCAGCTGCCAGACCGAGGCCTACCTCTGAGGGATCTCGGAAATCACCTCAGGAAATCTCAACTGGGGGAGGGACCCTTGGGTATCACCGCAGGAGAGTGGGGCTCGCCTGGAGAGGTAAGATTTCTTCTTTGGTTTGAATACTCCAACGCTGAGCAAGCGTGTAGAGTCCTGAACTGCTATGGAGACTGAAAATACTGAAGAGCAGAGCTTTCTGCACGGGTATATGTACTGGTGGTGTCGTCAGATTAAAATCTGACTCCATCTCCAACTGCTATCAGGAGCACGCTATACCCATTGGTCCTGAATCCATCTGCTACACGCTAGGAAATCTAGCTTATAAAGATAATGAGATTCCTTCCATATCAAAAATTTATTATTTCCCTATTCAATCAGATAATACAATGGGGAGGGTGGAGGAACATTCCAGCGTTTCTTGAGGAATCTATGGACATTATAAATAAAAGAGCAACTTTGTTTGTCTCTTACTTTAGAAAAAAAGAAAATTAATTTTTGAAAAACTCTTTAAAAATAAGGATCTACCATTCTGTGGTCAGAAAATATTTGTTTTCCTCAATGTCTCTAAGCCCACACAGGTGCGTAGCAGACAGTTCCTGGCCCTGAAGAGTAAAACTGGGTTTGGGTGCAACTTTTTATTTAAAGTTCCCCTGCAGATGTTTTATTAATTTAAGGCAAAAAGTTTATTTTTTCTGAACTATCCCACCTTGAAACTTTTTTGAGGGATAAAACTGTAGAGAATTTGGGTCAGGCTACAGTAGCAGAACAAGGTCCATAACTAGAAATAACTTATCTTCTGTGAAAATGTATGGTTTAAGATTTTTATTTCCTAAACGGTCTCCTAGTTATAGGAGTAAATGTGACAATCTACCTTTTTGCCTTATATTTTCTTAATAATTTATTCTTAAGATTGCACATTGTTTTGCCTATATTATGTATTGAAATGTTGTTTCATTTTGGTGAAATTAAAACTTAAGAGAATTATAAAAAAAAAAAAAAAGCACTTCCCTCCATCCCCAAATGGCATTTTGACAGCCTCTTTTCTAAACAACCTGCATGTAACAATACCCCCTCTTGTCAAACGGGATGACTTAATTACAGAGAATATTCTGGTGGAATGAAGGAGGACCCCACTGCCAACAGAATAAAAGCCACAGATAATCCTTTATGAAGGTTTAAATTTCCATGACATCACCCTTCAGTCCTATGACCAAGCCCATCATAACTGCCCCGAACCAGTTCTCAAATTCCCATCCATGTTTCTATTGGCAACTGGAGCCCATGACTACACCTACAGAGGCGAGCCTCTCTCAGAACAGTCTCTCTCTGTGGCAGGAAGCCTTGGGAAGACACGGGGCAATGCCTGGGCAGGTACAGCGCTTTCAGCCAGACCACGAGCTAGCTGAGCAGGAACGCTGCTGTTTCTGGAAGATGTGATCCATCCAAGCATGCACTTTGCACCCAGATGGCCCAAGGCTCTTTGGCGTGAGGCCCCTTGTTGGGGGTGGACCGCTGACTGGGGGCAGCACCTGTGGGTTCAGAACTGTTGCTCAGCATCCCTGGTGCAGGAAGCTTGCAGCTCCTTCAGCCTCAGCAGCACCCGCTCCAGTGCCCACTCCCCATGCTGCTTGTTGTCCCGGGTCCGCACATTCACAGTGTTGTTTTCTCTCTCTTTCTCACCGACCACTATAGTGATGCAAGAAAAGAGATACAAGTTCAATCAGTTGGCAGACTGCAAAGAGAAAAACCCAGACAAAAGCTCTTTAATGCTTCCATCTGCCCAAGTCGTCTCAAAAGAAAACTACTGCATATACTTGTATATAAGTCAATGGTATTTTTTGTGCCCTAAAATCAATGGATAAATCGAGAGTAAAACCTAGGGGGCTTATGAAATGGCTTTGTTTTCATCTCCTCCAAAGCTGACTTGCTCTTTTCACTCTTTCCCCACGTATTCTGCTCTCAGAGAAAGAGATCCAATACCCTGAGGGGTTTGATGGAGCTGCCCTGGAAGGGGGTTTCTACCTTTGGGATCGGAACAGAAGTGTTGGTCAGGGTAGGGGGTCTAGTTTTCTCCCTCCATTCCCCCCCCCCAACCTTCTGCTTTCCCTCTATCATGGCTGTGCCTCTGTTCAGGCCTCCAGAAAGTAAAAAAAATTAAACACCAACCAAAGGGAATAGGGAAGTTTAGATTTCTGCCTAGGACCTATTTTGTGGGGGTTGTTAGTGGTCCCTCCCTTTCACCCTGCCAGAGACTTTGGAAACCCAGCGAGGATAGGGGTGGGGTCAGTGTTCCCTGTACATACCCGGATCAGTCCAGACTGATGGGTTTTGCCTCCCTTCCTGCAGATGGAGACAGAGAAAAACTTTGAGAGCACCCCCTCTTAAGCCGGTGTGCTTAAGAGGGGGTGCTCTTAAGAGGCTTTTTTGCCTCCATCTGCTGGAAGGGAGGCAAAACCCAGCAGTTTGGACTGATCCGTGGTACTACACAGGGGCGGATTGGCCTATGGGGGGGAATCGGGCATCCCCCGGTCGGCCGGTCGCTCTGGTCACGTGGTCTGCCGAGCGCGACCGCGGCAGAGCTGCGCTCAGCAGACCACGGGGTATCTTCTGGGCCCATTTTGGGGGAAAATCCCCGGGCCGATCTTTACCCGGAATCCATCCCTGGTACTACAGGAACGAAAATTAGCAGGTAAGAACCAATTTCCCTTTTTAGCCCATGGGGCCCCAGCAAATTGTAAAGCGTCTCTGGAACACCCCAAGCAGGGGCCTGCAGCAGCAACTTGCAGCTGCAACTTGAGTAGGCCCCTGCAAAGCCTTGCAACCGCAGAGGCAGGAAGAGTCCAGCAGCAGCTGTGTACAACTGCTCCAACCCTTCAAAGCCCCCCATCCTCCTGCATCCCCCAAAACTCACCCAAAGCCCCTGGTGGTCCAGCAGGGGGCCCGGGAGTGATCTCCTGCTCCTGGGCTGTCTGCTGCCAGCGGCCCTTTTCCCTTACCATGCGACAGGGGCTAAGAACATAAATTGCCATACTGGGTCAGACCAAGGGTCCATCAAGCCCAGCATCCTGTTTCCAATAGTGGCCAATCCAGGCTACAAATACCTGGCAAGTACCCAAACACTAAGTATATCCCAATGCTAGTAATAGCAGTGGCTATTTTCTAAGCCAACTTGATTAATAGTAGGTAATGGACTTCTCCAAGAACTTATTCAAACCTTTTTTAAACCCAACCACACTAACTGCACTAACCACATCCCTTGACAACAAATTCCAGAGTTGAATAGGAAAATTGGTTCTTACCTGCTAATTTTCATTCCTGTAGTACTACGGATCAGTCCAGACTGCTGGGTTTTGTCTCCTTTCCAGCAGATGGAGACAGGGAAAAACCTGTAGAGCACCCCCTATTAGACTGGTGTCTCCACCTGCATCTCAAAGCAGAAAACTAGTAACATTGCAGACTACTGGTGCCATTGGATAGCTTTTGTCAAGTTAATAGGAGCAATGGACGATCCCTATCATGTGACAGGCTACCAGTGCCACTGGCCAGCCCCCGTCACTTGGAGCAATGGACGGCCCTTACTGTGTGACAGAGGCCAGCCAATGGCACCCATAGCCCCTGTCACATGGTAAGGGCAAAGGGCTGCCGGCGCCATTTTGATTACTGGCAGTTGATGGCCCAGGAGCAGGAGATCGCTCCCAGGCCCCTTGCTGGACCACCAGGGACTTTGGATGAGTCTTCAAGGGGGGGGGGGGGGGGAGGTTGGGAGGGTAGTGGGCTGTGCTCACACAGTATAGTACGTGTGTATAAATGGAGCTGGCTTTTTGTGCTAATTTTCTGGCATTAATTTCTCAACTTATACTCGAGTATATATGGCAGTTCAGATAACAGTTACACAATTATTAAGAACATAAGGCTTGCCATACTGGGTCAGACCAAGCATCCATCAAACCCAGTATCCTGTTTCCCACAATGGCCAATCCAGGTCACAAGTACCTGGCAGAATTCCAAAGGGTTGACAGATTCCAAGCTGCTTATCCCAAGAATAAGCAGTGGATTTCTGAAACTAACTTAATAATGGTTAATGAACTTTTCCTCCAGGAACTTTTCCAAATCTTTTTTAATGGGGAAATTACTTACCTGATAATTTTGTTTTCCTTAATGTAGCAGATGGACTCAGGACCAATGGGATGTACAAAAGCTACTCCTGAACGGGGTGGGAGGCGGCCCGTGATCTGGTTAGCATCGCCCTCACAAAGGTTGCGTCCTCTCGGGCCTGGAAGTCCAGGCAGTAGAACCTGGAGGTGGTATGTAAGAAGGACTACGTCGGTGGGAGACAGTAGCTTAACTTCTGCCCAGGATACTGCCTGGGCCCTGGTAGAATGAGCTTTGACCTGAAGGGGTAAAGGCTTCCCTGCATCTATGTAAGCTCCCTTGATTACTTCCTTTCAATTTGAAGGTAAAATTTTCTCCTTTGGATTTGTGCTGCAATCCCGCTAAACACCGCTGCTGGTGTGAGGATAGCGTCCACATCTGCTAGGAGCCGGAGAGATACTGAATGGCTGAGGTCACTGCAGGGGTGTATCTAGGGTGACGTCAGCTTTGAAACCTGACTCCATCTCCATCTGCTAGCAGGGGAGCACATAACCCATTGGTCCTGAGTCCATCTGGCAACACACTGGGCAGAGGATTTCAACATATTATCAACTATGACGCCTAGATCCTTTTCCTGAGTGGTGACTCCTAACGTGGAGCCTGGTATTATGTAGCTATAATTTTGATTACTCTTCCCTAAGTGCATCACTTTGCACTTGTCCACATTTTATTTGCCATTTGCATGCCCAGTCTTCCAATATTGCAATTTCACAGTCCTCTTGTTATTTAACAATTTTGAATAATTTTGTGTCATTGGTAAATTTGATCACCCCCTTTGTTGTTCCTATTTCCAGGCCATTTATAAATATACTAAAAAGCAGTGGTCCCAGAACAGATCCCTGGTGATCTATCACCTTTCTCTATTGAGGCAATTTAGCATTAAGCCCTACTCTGTTTTCTTTTTTAACCAGTTCCCAATCCACAACAGGACACTGCCCCCTATATCCCATGACTTTTTAATTTCCTAAAAAATTTCTCATGAGGGACTTTGTTAAATGCTTTCTAGAAATCCAGATACACTATAATCAACTGGCTCACCTTTATCCACGTTTATTTATCCCCTCAAAAAATGTAGCAGATTGGTGAGGCAAGACATCCATTGGTTAAATCCATGTTGGCTTTGTCTTACTAAACCATTCCTATTTATGTTCAGCAGTTTTGGGTTTTTTTTATGATAATAGAAACTATTTTGCCTGGCACAGACGACAGACTCACTGGTCTGTAGTTTCCTAGATCATCCCTTGAATCCTTTTTTAAAAACTGTTGTTACATTGGTAACCCTCCAGTCTTCAGGTACCATTGGCGACTAATGATACTTTACAAATTACTAATAGGTCTGCATTTTCATTTCTCAGTTCTTCCCGCACTCTGACTAAGAAGGTGGGTGAATGAAGACCTAAGGAGAGGATCTCAGGGCCTCCCAAGAGACCTCGGCTGACTTCAGCGGGTTCCTCTGGGCATGCTGGCAAGCATCTGGGGTTGTGTGGTGCTGTTCTTTACCCCAGGGACCTGGATGACTCTGACTAGCTGCAAGAGGATGCAGCATATACCCCAGCAGTGGATCCGGAAGTGGACCTGGAAGGGGATCAGAACCCAGATCCAGATGTAGGCAAGGACGATCCGTACCTCGTTGAGACTGGGGCTGACTGAGATGACCCTCGGGTGGTCTACCTTTTTAAAAAGGAGGAGTTTTCGGCCTCTCATCCCCAAGCTGTTGGAGGATTTGGGGTGAATTTAGCTCAGGAGGAATCTGATAACAAGGGTGTCAATTCAGTCCTAAATGGGCTGTGGGGTCTAACTAGTCCCCATTCCCAAGAAGATTCAGGAGCTCATCAGCTAGAAGTGGGACTTCCCGGAGGTGGGCTTGAAGGTCGGGAGGGCAATGGCGAAGCTTGAAGCATTATTAGAAGAGCATTTGGACCGCTTTAAATGATTAAGGTGGATGTGGCGGTCTCGACGGTGACCAAGAAGACTACAATTCCTGTGGCAGGGTCTGCCACACTGAAGAATGTCCAGGATTACAAGTTGAACATTCAGTTGAAGCGCGTGTTTGAGGTGTCAGCCTTGGGTCTCTGAGCCGCAGTATGTGCTAGCATGATGCAACGCATTTGCTTATGTTGGATTCAGAAGCCACAGGAACAGGCATCATCTGGAGTGTTGTCTCCAGCTCAGGCGGCACGGCTGGAAGCGGGGGTGGCTTATGTGGCGGATGCATTGTATGATGTGGTGTGCACTGCGGCTAGGAGCATGGTCTCGGTGGTAGTGGCATGCCGACCTCTGTGGTTGCGCAACTGGTCGGTGGACGTGTGGTCTAAGACTCAGTTATGTAATCTTCCCTTTAAGGGGAAGCTGCTGTTTGGGGAAAGACCTGAATCAGCTTATGAAGTCCTTGAGGGAAACCAAGGGCAATAGAATACCAGAGGACAAGAAGAGCAATAAAAAGGATTTTCCTTTTCTGGGATGCATACCATCTGGTCCAGATGATTTGCTACTCTTTAGTTTGTCGATTTGCCCTATTACATCTTCCAGATACACAGATTTGTTTCATTTCTTTACCCCTTGATCATATAATAGTCCAACTGACTCACCTTTTACTTTGAATGTACCTGAAAAACATTTTATGAGTTTTTCTTCCACGGCAAGCTTCTTTTCAAATTCTCTTTGCCTTCCTTATCAATGCTTTGCCTCTAACTTGCCAGTGCTTTTTGCTGTTTCCTTCATTTCGATCCTTTTGCCATTTCTTAAAAGATGTTTTTAGCTATTATAGCCTCTCTCATCTGACAACTGCTTAGAACCCAAGGAGGAAGACCATCTCCGGACCAAAACCTCAACTCGTGAAAGTGGGGAAGGAAAATCCTTTTTATTGCTCTTCTTGTCCTCTGGTATTCTATTGCCCTTGGTTTCCCTCAAGGACTTCATAAGCTGATTCAGGTCTTTCCCCAAACAGCAGCTTCCCCTTAAAGGGAAGATTACATAACTGAGTCTTAGACCACACGTCCACCGACCAGTTGCGCAACCACAGAGGTCGGCATGCCACTACCACCGAGACCATGCTCCTAGCCGCAGTGCACACCACATCATACAATGCATCCGCCACATAAGCCACCCCCGCTTCCAGCCGAGCCACCTGAGCTGGAGACAACACTCCAGATGATGCCTGTTCCTGTGGCTTCTGAATCCAACATAAGCAAGTGCGCTGCATCATGCTAGCACATACTGCGGCTCAGAGACCCAAGGCTGACACCTCAAACACGCGCTTCAATTGAATGTTCAGCTTGTAATCCTGGACATTCTTCAGTGCGGCAGACCCTGCCACAGGAATTGTAGTCTTCTTGGTCACCGTCAAAACCACCACATCCACCGTAATCACTTAAGGCGATCCAAATGCTTTTCTAAAAATGCGTAAAGCTTTGCCATCGCCCTCCTGACATTCAAGCCACCTCCGGGAAGTCCCACTTCCAGCTGATGAGCTCCTGAATCTTCTTGGGAATGGGGAAAGCACTAGTTAGACCCCGCAGCCCATTTAGGACTGAATTGACAACCTTGTTATCTGATTCCTCCTGAGCTACATTCACCCCAAATCCTCCAACAGCTTGGGGATGAGAGGCCGAAAACTCCTCCTTTTTAAAAAGGTGGACCACCCGAGGGTCATCTCCGTCAGCCCCAGTCTCAACGAGGTACGGATCGTCCATGTCTACATCTGGATTCTGATCTCCATCCAGGTCCATGTCCGGATCCACAGCTGGGGTGTATGCTGCATCCTCTTGCAGCTAGTCAGTCATCCAGGTCCCTGGGGTAAAGAACAGCACCACGCAACCCCAGATGCTTGCCAGCATGCCCAGAGGAACCCGCTGAAGCCAGCCGAGGTCTCTTGGGAGGCCCTGAGGTCCTCTCCTTAGGTCTCCATTCACCCGCCTTCTTTGCCAGGAAGGCCTTGTGCATGAGGATGAACTTGGGGGAAAAAACCTTGTGGGCCCCAAACACCTGCTCAGGACCACTGAGGGCCCCCTCCTCATGCTCCCACCCTGCTGGAGAGAAGGGGGGGGGGGGGGGAAGTCACCAGAATCCCGGCCGGAGCCCCCTGGCTGCGATCCCCCCTCGGGAGCAGAGGAAGCAGGGACCCCCAACCTCTGCCCCCTCAGAGTGAGTAGCCCTTCGGACTCTTAGCAGACGATCCTTTCTCCCCCCCCCCCCGAAGTACAACCTGTGCAGAGAGATAGGAAATTCAAAA